>NC_068939.1:33555832-33892832 GCF_016801865.2 Culex pipiens pallens
AGTCATTTAAACGATTTGCGAGACATTTCAATATGAGGAACTGACTTGCCTTTATTTTGCAAATGGGACAGCACCAAAGTCATATTTATTTTGGATTTTTTAGAACAAACACTACTTTTTTATTCAATAGGCTTTTTTTTTCAATAGGCTTAAAATACAAGTACATGTTTGTCAAGTTTATCTCTATTTTGACAAAAATACATATGGGACGGACTAGA
Organism: Culex pipiens pallens; assembly: GCF_016801865.2. NCBI lineage: Eukaryota > Metazoa > Arthropoda > Insecta > Diptera > Culicidae > Culex > Culex pipiens. The sequence continues at coordinate 33,556,051 of NC_068939.1, forward strand.
TTAGAGCGGCAGTGTACTGCATCGCAAAAAAATTATTTTTCGAAAAAAATAAAATTTTCGTTAATACATAGATATTTTGGAAACAACTGGACAGGTGTATAATGCAATTTAAAACACTTTTTTCCATCAAAATGTTGGAACCATGGCTCGTAATTTAAATTTTTATGCTTCTTTATTTTTTTTAACACTCCAAAATGTAACTATGCAATGTTAGAAAATACACGACATTTTAAAAAGAAAATTTTTGTTCTAAATGAAAAAATGACCCTTCTGGGTCAATGAAGCTTAGAAAAGTACATTAAAGATCCCATAAAATGACATGCTCCAAAATTTTTTACAGCCGAGTAACGTAAAATGGCTGAGTTTTTAAAACTTTTTTAGTGTTTTTTTCGATGAAAAATACGTTTTTTCGGCATTCTGAGTACGCCATCAAATCGGGCGTCTAATTTTACATAAAAGTCTCTTTAACACCAAATTTCTATCTCATCACCGTTTCAGGCTGCAAATTATTGAAAAAAACCTCTTTTTTCGCATGTTCAAAAATGGAAGGGGTCGTACCGCCCCTCCGTCACGAGATATCAAAAACGGACCTCGGATTCGTGATCAGGGACAAAAGTTACCCCTTAGGGCAAAGTTTCACGCAAATCGGAGAGGGGTCGGGGCAATTTTTCCCGATTTCGTGTGAGTTGGTAGAGAATTACCTAAAAATGAATTGTTGACTATTTCAACTTTTATAAAACATTAGTACAGTCGACTCTCTGGCTGTCGATCTTCTCGATATCAATAATTCTCCATCTATCGATGAATTCTTCAGTCCCTTCAATCTGCATACTTCATTTATCTTCATTCCTCGATATTTTCCCTTGCTTGAAGGATCTCTTCTTCGACGGTCCCTTGGATTCTGTTTGCTTAAAAAATCTCTTCCGGTTGTCAATAATTTCACTTTCTCATGGCTTGCATAGACATTTTTCTTGGCAAAACGAAGCCTTGAAGGGTGTTTGACATTAGTTTGTTTTTGTTTGATGGACGTTGCCATGATTCTTTCCCACAGCTGGGTATCAAGAAAAAAATATTTTCAATCGAGTCTTCATTTTGCATCGTTCTGTAAACTGATGATTCTCTTCCTCGACGGTCCCTTGGATATTGACAACCAGAGAGTCGACTGTACCAGCCTGTCACTGTTTAAAAAAAAAATCAGATCTAGCCCGCAAGGTCAAAAGTTTGGGCACCCCTTGACATAACCATACGACGAACAGGTATTGTTCCATGAATTATCAATAAATTGTTTGAACCATTGGAAATTGTGAATTTTCACAAAATATCATTTAGCTCGCTCAAATTGGTAATTGTTTTCGTTGTTACACTGGCTACATTGCAGTTATCTTTGAACAACAGCTGTTCCAAATAATTCTAACCATATGGCGAAAAGTAATCACTTCTACAATTATCAAAGAATTGTTTCAACAATTAGACTTTTTCAAAAAAAAAAATGTGAGAAGAATAAAAAAATTTTTATACAGATTCTACACAACTCCCGCAGACTTCTGAAAACTTCATGTGGCATCCTCATCCGCGTTTGTAATGGAGCACTTCCATTCGAGCAGTTTTTGCTTTATTCTATAATGTATTGTACCAATTGTATTACCATTGGTATTTGTGTGCTCCTTTCCCTTTCGCAAAAGACAACCGAGTGCGCAACGTGGCTGGATCGCGGGCAGCTTCAGTTTTTTTTATTCTTTCGGTACAGTTCATTCCGTTCCGGTTCACAAAAAATGGACAAAACCGCGGAACGCCATCGGGTGCCTCCGGATTCAACGAGGTGAGTTTCATTTTAGTGGCTAGAAATAAAAAAGAACAAAACTGCACTTCCATTTTATGATTGAATTCACTATCCAATCATTTTTTCACCGGTGAGTCGAAATAATGCATGTATAAGGAACTTTACTAAAATAATTCGAAGAACTGCGCTAATTTTCGAGCAAACATTAAGTGTGCGATACAAAAAAGGGGATCAAGTCTTCCCACTCTCCCCTACATGATGTACCTATGGTACGCGTTGTCCAGTCGTTCGCTGATCAAAATAGGACATTTATCCAGCTAAAATCAAATTGTTTCCCATGTGCTCCTAAAAGTTGCGTATTTCAACTGTATAACACACTATTCCTTTGTTTTCTTTTTTTTTTCTAACAGAAGAGTTAACGATATTGTGCAGGTGATAGAATCGTCGGCGAGCGTAGCAGAAGGGGCGGTGGGATGGTGCACAACATCACTGGCACCATCATAAAAGTTCGCATCGGGGGAGACTTGGTAGATGTACCACCATCCACCTTGGCATTGTACAATGCGACCAAGTCACTGCTGATGCACGGGACCTCTACCCGCTATCCCGGGTACAAGGAGTGCGAGCGGTGCCACACCGTGTTCGAGAACCCAATGAGATATACATCGCACATACGGAAATACAAGAACATGGACCGCTCCCTGCTGCCACTGTGCGCAGGGTGTCTGAACGTGGAGACGGAAAACTCCAAACATGGTGATTTCTGCGAAAACGCCGCCTTTAGTAGGCTAAACCGTGTTTGCTTTTTATGCAATACAAAAATGACTGCAAGTATCTCACACGTCAGTGCTGTGCACAAGTATGCGTGCTTCATTTGTATCGCCGATCAGCACAAATTCACTTAGCAGTGTGGCGCAGGAGTGACATGACTCAAACATATTGAACAATTGAAGAATTTACTGTTTTCTTTAATTGTTTTGTCAAAATGTCATTGAAAATTGAAACATTGTTTGACATTTTGCCATTTTGACATTTTGACATTTTGCCATTTTGCCATATTGCCATTTTGACAAATTGACAATTTGACAATATGTCAATTTGACAATTTGACAATTTGACAATTTGATATTTTGACAATTTGACAATTTGACAATTTGATATTTTGACAATTTGACATTTTGACAATTTTACAAAAAATCTATTACATAATAATCGATCAAGTAATCGATATTCTTATTTTCTGAAAATGCCAATACTTTTATTACGGCAATTTAAGAACAGTAACTAAGCAAACGTCCACCAAAGAGCTTGAATATTAGAAGGTATGGTGGAAATGAAATTTGTATAATGTTTTCCAAGAATTATAATATAATAATATAATAATTTTCCTCAAAATATCCATATTCCCATTATCTAAATACTTTTATAAAGCAAAAAAGTCCATCATACCTTATAGCACCCGATTGCCTTGAACAGCGCCTACTGGTTTTTTGCTTGCAATGACAGTTGAGTGGAGACGAGATTTTGAACGCAGCGGTTGTGTTTTTTTCGCGTGATCTGAAGCAAATTTCGGAGATATTTCATCCGAAATCGTTTGAAATTCTACGAATTCACATCATTGGTACGAGGCACAATAAAAAGTGGCCCAAAAAGGTGGGATTGAAACAAAATAAAAATGATAAAACAACAAACAAAATCAGCATGAAGGTAAATTCGTCTACTTTTTTCTGTGTTTAGGTTCATCGGAATGCTGGAGCTTTGGTGTCCAAGTTCCGGACAATCTTTGGCCTAGTTGCGGACAAGCCGTGGCCAAGTCAAGTCGTTCAAAAGTGTTGGCCAAGCTGCGGACAAGACGTGGTCATGAATTCATCAGGCAGATTCCGGCAACAAAGTGTGGGTGCTGATCCGCTCCCGGCTCCCGTGCGCGTTCCGCTTCCCAGCTTCCCGAAAAATGTGATAAATTTAGTGAAAAGTGTTAAACGATAAAAATGATGAAGTGTTTTAAGTGTTTTTTTGTGAATAAACCATTTTGAAACCTATTTTGCGTTATTTTTTATTTGCTTTGAATGGGAGGGCAGCCATTTTTTTCCCGACGAAGCTTACCAATACAAAAACCTCACTAACACACTCATATTCGATGTGATCCCAAAACCAATACATGTGTAAAAGCATGTGTGTGTTTATTCCCCGCTTATTTCAGCTTGAAATATTTCTTGCGGATTTCTCGCAACACATTCGTGAGGGTTTTCTCGCCTGTCCGTGCACGGAAGTAATTCCCGCTCGACTTGAGAGGGATTTTGCACGATTTTCAGCCGAGCTCGGTTGCGTGAATAATAGTAATATTAATTTTTTTTTCAGCATCTGCCTTGCAATGTGGCTATTGCGGCAAAGTGTTAGCCACGATGTCCAGCTTCACAAAACACGTGAGAACGCAACACCAACAGCCGCCGTCTCTGGAAATCTGAACCATCTGCTCTGCAACATTTGCAGATAAAAAGAAGTTGCGGGACCATGTCAAGGTGGACCATCCGACAGTGAACAAATGCCGATACTGCGGCTATGTGTACCGATACTCTGGCAATCTGGCCAGGCACGAAGCTAGCTGCAGCATGCGTAGTGAGTTTTTCATTTATTTTTTAATTTATTTAAGTACATTTCTAAACTTCATATTATTACCTAAGGGAATTACAGGACACCAAGAAAGGGAGCGCTCTTTTATTACTTAACGCAAAAAATCGGATTTTTGGACCCCCACTTCCGCACTCGTAACAAAATTTTCATACAATATTTAATATTTTTTAAACATTCAATGTGCACGTGTTTCTGGGGAGCCCAAACTTCATGCTTTTCCTCGAGTTGAGCCTTCGTTAAATTTTTGTTGGTCGGTGTAATCCAGGGCTGCGGAGTCGGGTCATATTTCAAACGACTCCGACTCCGACTCCGACTCCGGCTTTCTCAGATTAGCTGACTCCGACTCCGGCTCCGGCTTTGAACAAATGGTTGGCTCCGACTCCGACTCCGACTCCGGCCTACCAACTCTAGCCGACTCCGACTCCGACTCCGACTCCAGCTTTCAACAAATGGTTGGCTCCGACTCCGACTCCACATGTTTTTAAATGTTTCAAAAGTTAGTTAACTATTATTAGTTAATTATTTTTAAAACATTGATAAATAGGATTATTTAAATACTCTCTAAGCGTCATGTTTTTCTCAAGAAAAATAAGTTAAGTAAAAGTAAAGTAAAGTAAATAAACGGAAAAAAGTTTATAGGTTACAAGTTTTATACGTTATGGAAACAGAAATCAAAAAATATCTCCAGTTTTAGAGGCATTTTGAGACAGTTTTGTAAGTAAATTTGGATTTACTTGCTTAACCTCAAATTTGAAAATATTTTTTTCAAAGCTAATAAATTTAAATATTAAATTGTTATTTTTGAATGAATAACTAAAAGAAATCTGACCTTAATGATCTATTGAACATTAAAATTCAATTTGCTCACTTTCAGGCTGACATTTGTAAAAAGCACAGTGACAGGCACCTTGTTTTTAAATGACAATTTTAAACGAAACTTTTATTTTGTTTTTTTGTTAAGACGTACATGGACATCACGCCATGGCTGAAGGAGATTATTATTGCAAATCAACGTATCTAAACAATTTCTTCTTGGAAAGGACGCTTAAGGTGTCATTTTCAAATATATGTGATATGGAAATTATTTTATCCTGGAAATTTTTAATTTATTTTAATTTTAAAATTTTATATACTTTAAAAAATCGTGAATCTTCACCTAAAACGAAGCTTTATGGATGATCTTGCGCCTCCATCAAAATATATGAAAAAACTTAAAATATAATCAAAAATAAATATCCACAAGTAAAATATTTTCTAGGTCACAAATATTTAATTTTTTTAAGGTACATTGATTTGTAATGATTATCACCTTCCGTCATGTTGGCGTAAGACATACAGTATGAGTAAATTCGTACCAGTTGATAATATTTTGATTCTGTGTTTTTTATTTATAATATTTGAAAAATAAATTAAAATCCTATATTTTGCTCTATTTATTTTTTTATTAGTTCATTTTTGTACTAAATTCTTGAGATTTGTTCAACGATAATTTGCAACGATATCAAAATAGTTTACCTAAATTCAACATCATCATCAACATCAACAATCAATGATTATTTCAAATTTGTTGCAACTGCTTTTGACATTTTTTGTAAGTTTAAATTATTTTAAATTCAACACTTTGATTTCTTGTACTCAGTTATAAACAAAATGCGCATGTTGAGTTTCAAGTAAAAGATTGTTATTATCGCTGATTATTTGTTACAAAAGTTAAACTGTCAGTGACTCTTTTCGGTCTGCAAAAACAGCGATTACTATTTATAATCTTTTTATGTACCTCGTAATTTTCTCCTAAAAAATGATTTAACTTAAAACCTCTAAGACATTCGCTATCGGGGTAAAAGATGACCTTGTGTGTTCTTTTTTCAGAAATAACTGGATGAAATTTGGTCAAATTTGAATTGAAAGGGTACATAAATATAGTCTGACTACATAACCAATATTTTTTTTATTATTTTTTTAATTATGATACTACATACTTGGGTAAGAGGTTATCATTTAGTGATTATAGTGTAATAACACAATTAGAGCTTTTCAATCACAATAAAAAGCTTCAAATACATAATGGCATCTGATAAATCAATTGAAAATATAAGTTGTTTTGTAAATTAAGCTGTTATATAGGAAAAACTGAACAATAAAAAAACATATTTTTTGTTGAATTTAAGATAACTTCGGCTCCGACTCCGACTCCGGGTTATCAGAAATCTTCGGCTCCGACTCCGACTCCGACTCCAGCTCATAAAATTTAGCTGACTCCGGCTCCGTCTCCGACTCCAGCTGTTCGATTTTTGACGACTCCGACTCCAGGTCCTCAAAAAGACCCGACTCCACCGACTCCGGCTCCGACTCCGACTCCGACTCCACAGCCCTGGTGTAATCAATGTTAGGCGTCATCCATAAAGTATATCACGCTCTAGGGGGGGAGGGGGGGTCTGAGCAAGTGTGACATTGCATGTTATAAGTATAGGAAAAGCGTGACAAAGGGGGGGAGGGGGGGGGGAAATTTTGGCTGATTTTTGCGTGACGTACTTTATGGATGAAGCCTTATCACAAATTCTAGTTTTGAAAATTATTTATCAATTCTTGAAAAAACATTTTAAAAAGACTCAACATTCGATTTTTAACTAATACATATATCTCAGGATTAGGATAAGGAAATATGCAATATTATTACCATAACTTTTGAAAATTTATTCCCAAATTAAACAATCAACAGTTGGTTACAGTCAAAACAACGCCAAACCACGTGCAGCGCAACAGCCACGTGCGCATGCACCCCGCTCCTTTCCCTAGCAACGAATCTCCGGGACAACGAAATGTTCCGACGGTCACAACAAACCTTCGAACAAAACTGAAACGTTTTTTCACTAACTGTTCACTATCGGTCACTTTGTACGCTACAAGTGAAAATAATGGCCAGCAACTTTGACGACGACATTTACGGCGGCTTCTCCGGCGTCACGAACAAACTGTTCAACTACGACGCCAAGGAGGACAAGGCGTTCCAGAACGCGATCAAGACGTCCAGCTACGGCAAGAAGACGTCAACGCCGAAGTATTTCTGGGTGAGGGAACGATTTTCATAGACTCGTGGAATGGTTATCGATTTTTTGTTTGTTTCGCTTTGCAGAACGGGGAAAAGCTGGGCTCCGCGGATGGTACGGCCACGATGGCGCGGCCATCGACGGCGATCCGTCCAGTTGGGTATTCTTCGCAGAACAGCAAGCTGTTTGACCCGTTGAACCAGGCGGCCAAGAAGATCGTGGTTATGGAGAGCAAAAAGGAGGAAACGCCGGAGCAGCGGTACAAGAACATGGAGACGAAGATCTACGCGCTGTTGGAGGAATCGATCATCGCTAGTACGGGAGCTAAGCCGGATATGTCGGCGGGGTTGGCGAAGGCCAAGGAAGCTTCTTCGCTGGATCGAACGCTGCTCAGGATGAGAGACCAAGATGGCGGGACGTACACGCATAACTTTGATCTGACTTTTTTTGTTTTGTTTAATCTGGCCAATGTTTATGCGAAGAATGAGATGTACATTGAGGCGTTGAACACCTACACGTTGATGACCAAGAATAAGATGTTTCCGAACGTGAACCGGTTGAAGATCAACATGGGTAACATATACTTCCAGCTCGGGCTGTACACGAAAGCGATCAAGATGTACCGCATGGCGTTGGACCAAGTTCCGAGCAATCAGAAGGAGCTGCGCTTGAAGATCACCCACAACATCGGGATCTTGTTCATCAAGATGGGACAGTATTCGGACGCTGCAACCAGCTTTGAGTTTATAATGTCCGAGAAGGGTGACCTTAAGACGGGGCTGCACTTGATCTTGTGTTACTACGCGCTTGGAGATGTCGAGAAGATCAAGCACGCGTTCCAGCTGTTGCTGGACATCCAGGTGGACTATCTGGAGGACGAAAAGGTGTTTCAAACTAATGTAAGTCAACGTCACTTAAGGGGTTACATATATGCAGAAAATCACAAAATTTCATATTACAGAAAATTTATGAAATCCACTTAAAAGATGATTTTCAATCACTCCTGAAAGTTTCATGAAGGTATTTCATGATTTAACTGGGTTAGAGACGATTTAAGCTCAGAGTTTTGCATGCGCAAAGCAAACTGTCTAACTTTCTGAGCGTTTTTCTCTGAACACCAAGTTGATTTACGGGTGCCATGATATCTCGAGATGGGACGGACCAAATTGGCTGAAATTTTGGGTGAAGACTCCCAAGACATATCCCGTGTGCATAACGAAGCCGGATTTTGAAATTTTGAATTTTTTAAAAAATACAAAAATTGAAAAGTGGCGATTTTTTATATGAAGAACAGAAAAATATTTATATCTTTTTTTTAAATAAAATTTTTGAAAATCGGCCTTCGTCATACACACGGGACCGGTTTAACGAGTCTTCACCAAAATTTTGAGCCGATTTGGTCGAAGCAATGTTGAAATATCGTGGCACTCGCTTTTTGAAACTGCTAACTTCAAATTTCTATATCTCGGCAATGCTACAGCCAAATGTCTTCATATTTGTTTTGTTAATAGATGAAAAGGAATATTTTAATGCCCTGAAAACATATTTTGAAAAAAGTTTATGTGTGTGCTCAAACCAACCTCTGACATTTTTGCCGATTTACATGTATGTAACCCCTTAACCAAAGCGAATCAATTCAAGTTTTATTTATTCTAGTCGACCCCCTCCTACGAGTACATCAACGAGATGATCAAGTCCGACGAGCTGCACGCGTACGAACAAAAGATCCGCCACCTGGCGGAGAAGAACATTCTCATCTCGGCGAACCTCATCTCGACGATCATCGACGACTACTTCAACGACGGGTACAGCTGGTGCGTGGAGACGATCAAGAACTCGTACTTTTCCTCGCTGGCGGTGGATCTGGAGCTGAAGAAGGCGGTTATCTATCTGAAACAGGACGACATACAGCAAGCGATCGACACGCTCAAGTACTTTGAGAAGAAGGAGTCCAACATCGCGATCAACGCGGCGATCAATTTGAGCTTCATTCACATTTTGGTGAGGTTTGTTTTTATTTTATCACATTCAGTTGGAATCGTTGGAATGTTTCGTTTTAGAAAAAGGACATCACCACTGCTGAATCGTACGCCGACACGGCCAAAAAGATCGACAGCTACTGCCCGGCGGCGTTCATCAACAGCGGCGTCTGCAGCATGATGAAGGAAGATCTCGAAACTGCGAAGTTGATGTTCATGAACGCCCTGGACATCGATTCAACCTCCTTCGAAGCGCTCTACAACATTGGGCTGATCTTCAAGAAGCTTGGCGATCACAACAACTCGTTGCTGTACTTTCGCAAGATTATCTCGAACCTCGGTCACGAACAGCATCCGGAGGTTTTGTACCAAATCGCAAGTCTGTACGATCTGCTCGGTGACGTTGGAACCGCACTGGAGTACTACCTGCAGCTGCTCAGTCTGGTTCAGCAGGACAACAAGATCATCCAGAAGATCGGCGAGCTGTACGAAACGGACGGTGAACGCCAGCAGGCCTACCACTACCACCACGAGTCGTACCGCATCTACCCGATCGACTCGAGCGTGATCAACTGGCTCTGCTCGCACTACATCGAGCTGCAGGTCGTCGAGAAGGCCATCGGTTTCTACGAGAAGGCGGTCCTCAAGAACCCCCAGGATCCGTACTACCTACTGCGAATCGCCGGTTGCTACCGTCGCATCGGCAACCAGCAAAAGTCGCTGAGCCTGTTCAAGATGATCCACGAGATCTACCCGGAGAACGCCGACTGTCTGCGGGCGTTGATCCACCTGAACCAACAGCAAGGTAACAACGAGCTGGTCGAAAAGTACGGCGCAGAACTTCAAAAGCTCGAGAAGCAAAAGGAGGTCCGTCAACGGATTGGGACCGGGCGACCTCCGACGACGGCGGGTGGGTCGAGGATCTCCAGTGGAGAGCACGGCGCGCGTTCCGGGGGGATGGACAGCTATCAACCGCCGGGGACGGCGTCCGGGTCGGGGTCGGGCTTTGGGACGGCGAACAAGAGCGCCGATGTGTCTCCGGATTATAATGCGTTCTCGAATGCTTACGGCTATGCGGATCCGCTGGGGCCGGCGCAGGAGAGGCCGCGGACCGGGATTAGGAGGAATTTAACGGTGGAGGATGACTCGGATGAGGAGATCAATCCGTACGATTTATTGCCGGTTTAAGGGGTGGAATTGATTGCATGTTTTGAATATTTTTTTATAACATTAATAAAGTGAAAAAAAAGATTAACAGCAATTTTTTGAAATTCATTATTTTTATGATTGCCTGACTAACCCAATCAGGATTTTTCAAAATAGCTCTCACTTGTAATTCAATCAAAAATCTATTTTTAATTATAAGACCTCGGGCCAAATGGCAACGCTATACCGACGCAACAGGCCAGCAACAAGATTTAAATCAATGCACTTTAATTAGTCGCACATTCACGCAAACTTTTCGCAACCGCCCAGAGAAGATTGAGAGAAAGATGATCGATGGCACTTTACAAAGTGCTAAAAATTAATGCAATTCCACACTGATGAGGGGTGAAAAATTGCACCAGCATGCAACCACTAAACCCATTACAGAGGGAATCTAGCCGAAGCCGCCGCCGCCGCCGGCAGTTATTGAACAATATATTATATCTATCCACATAGAAGTAATAACCACGTGGTGGGCCCGTCACACCCCGGCCATGGACGGGGCTGGGCCACCTGTCCATCATCATCCTCTTTTTCTTGACGGGCCGCACCACGCCAAGCCACGCCGGCTCCAGCAGTCAGTGTTGAATCATTTTTATGTCAGTTTTATTAAGCCAAATATGCATTGCTCACCTCACCACCGCCACGTGCGAGTGTGTGTGGTTTGGCGGTTGTTCACATTTTAAGTGCAGGAGCTGGTGCTGGGCTGTTTTTTTTTGCTAGTTAATAACTGTGACTTGTGTTTCCGCATGGCGCTGCTGGTCGACGGCTTATGCTGCTTATTCATAATTTTATGATTTTTGGATGGACTAATCTTGGCGTTATGGGCGCGTGGTTTTGGAAAATTGGAAAGCCTTTGTCCGGGGTGCGTTCGCTGCGGGATGGAAAATGGCGGATTTTTTTTTTTTGCTGAGGGGTGGTCTAACGACGACTATACATTTTGTGGTTATAAAATTCCAATCAGTTAAGGAAAAATAATGGGGTTTCTCCTCCCCCCAAGAGGACAAAACATTTGTTTGTATGGAGCGTAGACTATCGCAAACCCCCCCATTGGCACCATATTAGAACAAGTGTTTTTTTGTTTTTGACAATTTTGACAATTTTGACAATTTGACAATTTTGACATTTTTGACAATTTTGACAATTTTGACAATTTTGACAATTTTGACAATTTTGACAATTTTGACAATTTTGACAATTTTGACAATTTTGACAATTTTGACAATTTTGACAATTTTGACAATTTTGACAATTTTGACAATTTTGACAATTTTGACAATTTTGACAATTTTGACAATTTTGACAATTTTGACAATTTTGACAATTTTGACAATTTTGACAATTTTGACAATTTTGACAATTTTGACAATTTTGACAATTTTGACAATTTTGACAATTTTGACAATTTTGACAATTTTGACAATTTTGACAATTTTGACAATTTTGACAATTTTGACAATTTTGACAATTTTGACAATTTTGACAATTTTGACAATTTTGACAATTTTGACAATTTTGACAATTTTGACAATTTTGACAATTTTGACAATTTTGACAATTTTGACAATGAAAAAGTTAAAAAGTTAAGATGCTTGGCTTTGGTAACTTTCCGATCAGCTGTATTTTTTCTGTAATTTGCTCTATAAAATGAATGAAAGCTGAATAATGTTATATCTTCTGTACAAATGTTCAAGACATTGGAGAAATTCTCTACGGAATCGGCTGATTTCGATCCTTTTTTTATTATAGTTTTTATTTAAAATAAAAGTCGACATAATTTGCATTATAACTTTTCTACCGTGTTTTCAATCATGCGCATCTTATTCCCGAGGAAATTTTATGTGAAAATCTGACTTATGACGAATTTTTGTTCAGATAGTAATAATAGGCAAATTTTGTTGTAAATCGCTTAATAGACAGAACGTTAGGGGATGAATACAAAATTATATCGATAGTTCCCATAGCTATGAATATACTAAAATATCTGTAACAAAAATCATAGTGCAAAAGCTCTGGTTCATGTGCACCGTTAAATAAAAGCTATAAATGGGTTGAATAAAAGCTATAAATGGGTTTAAATAAAAGCTATAAATGGGTTGACTGTAGATGTGCCACCCTGTCTTCCAACTATGTAAAAATTTCTTGAAATAAGTAGCTTAACAACTTTTTCTAAGACACCAACGCTTTAAAAGGTCACCAGTAGAAGTTAGGGCTAGGTACCCTGTAGATGTGTCACCCTGCATGTCAATAATTTTAAATAAAAGCCACCTTCATATGGAACAACTTTTCCTAAGACACCATTTTGCTAGATTGCTTCATTTTTACGTTAAAATTAAGATTTCGAAATATCTACCGTACTGGAACTACTGCAGTTGGCAAGAAATGTAATTTTCAGCACTTATTCTGAAATGTCTCTTTTAAAAACTCTGTATCTATTTCCAGAAGCAAGATAGGAACATACTTTCTTGAAGAAAGTTTTAGCGGACATTCAGGACTGCACTTCAACTTTGTTAGTTTTTAAATTGAGTGAAAAATGAAAATGATAAAAATCAAATTGTAAAAAAGAGGGTTTTCCCATACAAATTTGAATCGCTTTGCGGAAAGCCGGGTCAAATCCAATCGCTCCCAAATTTTTGGGGTTGTTTTTGGACCCAAATGGAACCGGAAAATGCCTGTTCTGTAAAATTGATCATGTCGAGCCACCCTAACATCTATCCAACAAGGTTTACCGAGAAAAGTCGAAATATTCAGCATTTATTTTGAAAAGTGTTACAATTCGATTCTGTCATTTTTGGTACAGAAAAGTAGGCTTTTTTCGGCGTTCAAGTTTGACAGGAAAAGTAAGTTGTTTCACGAAGGAATTGCAATTGCTATTTTAAAGAATTGATTTGAGAAAATTGATAAATTTCACAAAATTTCACGAAAATCTTGAAATTTTACGAATTTTACGCTGTCCGCGAAATCGTGGAAATTCACTATCCCTAATAATAACCAAGTTTTAAGGGTGCACAGCAACCAAGGAAGTTGTTGTCTTCTTATCCCAAAATTGTCAAATTTACGGATTCAATCCTGCAAAAATCTGATTGTAAAAATTGACCGTAGTTTTGAAGATACTAAAATGTTGAATTGTGAATCGTTAAAGCTTTAAATGTCCAATGAGAACGCCACTTTTGAGAATATTTGGATGGATGCGCTGCAGACAGAATTGTAGCAAAATTGGAATTTTCATACATTTTCCGATTTTTCACATACAAGTAACATATTATGGGCACCCTAGTGTAAATATTTTAAAACTGTGTTACAAAATAGGAATCATAATCGTAGGTTGTAAATAACAGAATGACACTTGTGATGATATAAAGTATTTCTGGAGTTTTTTTTTTTAAAAGGTCCAATCCCGGGCAGACGGTAATAACAAAATTAATAATATTTCATTAACAAATCCTGTTAAAATAACAAAAAGTGTTATTATTTTATCCTGAAGTTCGACTTCAAGAAGAAAAAATAATAACAGTTTCTGATAAAATAACAAAACTTGGTATTGAAGTGATATTATATTGAAAATGTTTAATAACACGCTAATAAGAGGAAATGTTATACATTTCAAAAACTCTCCTAATAACAAAATTTGTTATTCGTTCGGTATACTGACTTAGAAATAAAATTACCATAAATCGCACAAATGGAAAAGTTTCTAAGTGTCCATAACACAATCTGTTATTATTTTTTCTTTTGTTAAATATGTTTAAATCTTTGGGATAATTTTGTCTAATTTCGTCGGGGTCATTATTTTGGCCATGAAATGGGGTCCTTAAGCTAAAATTATTCTAAAAAGTTGAAATTTTGAAAGTTGATTTTTTTAAATTATTTGATATACCCCCTAAGGGACTTTGCTAAAATTGGCTAGAACTATGGGATAATTTTGACCAATTTCGTTGGGATCATTATTTTGGCCATGAAATGGGGTCCTTAAGCTAAAATTATTCTGAAAAGTTGAAATTTTGAAAGTTGATTTTTTTAATTATTTGATATACCCCCTAAGGGACTTTGCTAAAATTGGCTAGAACTATGGGATAATTTTGACCAATTTCGTCGGGGTCATTATTTTGGCCATGAAATGGGGTCCTTAAGCTAAAATTATTCTAAAAAGTTGAAATTTTGAAAGTAGATTTTTTTTAATTATTTGATATACCCCCTATGGGATTTTACTAAAATTGGCTAGTACTATGAAATAATTTTGACCAATTTTATCGGGGTCATTTATTTCACCATGAAATGGGGTTTCAAGCTAAAATTATTCCGATAAAATTAACTTTTTAGAGTTCATTTTTTTTAATTTTGTTTTATTCCCTAACGGAATTGATTTATTTAATGAGAATTTTTGATGTGTGAATAACAAAAACTGTTATTATTTTCACAGAGCCAGGAAGTCGGAGCTGACGTTGAAGTTCGAGCTGGAGTGAGACCTCGGAGACTGCATCGGATTCAGCAAATTTTCAGCAACTTTTACTTTGAGTCGGAATCCGTGAAGTCGGGTATTTTTAGAGAGCTGAAGTCGTCGTTGACGTCATATCCTGCATCCAGAGACGGAGTTGTCTTCAAAGTATGGATTCAAAGTCGCTTGGAGGTACCCGACTCTGCAGCCCTGACTAGTACAGAGGAGTTATGGCAACTGCAGGTTTATTTGCAAATTACAGATAAACCAAAACAATCACTTTTTTTGTATGGAGACATACCAGTTCAATAACATTTTTTGTTATTATGCTGCTCCACCTCTCCGCACAAAATAACAAATCTTGTTATTCCTTCATGATTCCTTCTGTGTTATTGGTTTATTATTGCAATAACAACATACTAACAGTTTAAGTTATTCTTCGAACAAATCTTTGTTATTGATTTTTGTTATTTTAACAACTAATCCGATCATCCCAATAACATGTTTCGATCTTCTCACAATATCAAAAACTGACCTTCCCAAGTTATTTCCGTCTGCTCGGGATAAACCAAATTTCCAATTTTTGCTTTTTGGGTGTTTTTGAAACTGCCTTGAGTCAGGGGTATTAAACAACAACCAAAGAGCAAAAACTGAAAATTCGGTTTATTGGACCTTTTAAAAATTCACTAGATTTGAGCAATGTTACTAGTTTATACGCAATATATTTTTTTTAATTTTTAAAAAATATTTTTGAGACATCAAAACTGTCATAGACGTTGAGTGAGCAGATTTCGCAGCATTTTGTAATAATGTTTATTTCAAAACTTTGAAAATTTGCCTTTAAATTTTGTAAATTAGTTTTTCCTAAACTTTTATTCCCCCCGCTTGCTAGTCATCGACTAGGTCGAGGAACACAAAAATTGACTAAAATTTGTAATAGCCTTAAATGCGCTTATCAATTTTTAGTAGAACTACAAAAAAACCTGAATTTATTGATTTTTTTTTTTCACTGAAAATCAAACCAAAAGTTGCCGAGATGGCAGCACTTCGAAATTGAGTGCTTTTTGGGTACAGCAGCAGCAGGAGTTTGAGCACGATTTTTTTCTGTTCCTTTTCTTCGAGGGACAACTTCTCAACTACGGTTTCAAAATTCAATGTTTCTAAGACGATTGACCAAGTTTTTTTTCATCCATCAGACCAAAACAACCATTATATTCTCAAACATTTAAAACAATTAGCTGATTTCAACAAATTCAGCCAACTACACGTTGGCTTCACAACGCACATTAAGCCGGTTTGATAAAATCAATTTACTCAGCTTCGATTAATTGGTTTTTTTTGCACCATCGTCGTACACAATAAAAACAAACAAATATCAACTCTAAAGCTTTGGACTTACAATGTAAATTGTGTTAAAAACAATGCAATTTTAGCTACAAAATGTTTAACTATTCCTGAAACTTTTTTTGATTGAACACTGATTGAAATTTCTGGCGTAAATTTCCCAAAATGAAGTTTTTTTTTTACCATTCATCCCACGTGGGTTAGCCACGTGGCAACTTTACGCCCTAATAAAAACAATACGCGTTACCGTTCATTTGCTTCTCTCATTGGTTTCGACGAGCTTTTGCAAGATTATTTTTTTTTGTAAACACGTGTAATACATCTATGAAAACAAGCCGGGTGGGGCTTACGCGCCGGCTAAGCTGAACGGATCATTTAACAGTACTCCAATTTACAAGACCCTGCTGGGCAGTTGTGCAAAGCTAACCAAACCAATTAATTTCTTCGCTTTTCTAATTTGACTAATCCCACTAGCGCTGGCATGATTTGGCAAGTTAGCACCAGTTTTGGCAAATGGAGGGAAAAAAATCAACCCCAGGTTGATAGATTTAGCTCGGTCAATTGGGAAATAGTATTGAAACAACAGCACTAAGGCAGTTTGCGTGGAGAAAAGAGTTTTTCACGCCCTGAACTTTGTGGGTTTTCCGCGGTTCGATGCGGTTGAATTTGGTGTTCAAGTCATTTTAATGGCACCCAAATTGGGTAACCCATTGCAAGACCGGTGTTGAAGGGAGGAATTTGTGGAGCTGTTGTGGAGAATAAAGTGCGAAACTCATTCAAGCATGGTGGGCAACAAAGTTGTAGCTTAGAAAAGTAAACTTAATTGAATTGAAGACATATCAATTAAGTGTTGTTTCATCATAAATTTGTTTTTTAATTGTCATCCAAAGTTTACAAATTAAATAAAAATTATTTAACAACAAATAAGAAACAATTTTAAAGTAAAATTTGTTAAAGAACAGAGAAACTATACTGAAACGTATCATTAAATTCAAATAAGGTTATGTTTGAATAGGTTTGAATTACTCAACTCTTAGAGGTACATTTAAATGAAATGCATTTGCTAGACAAGCTGTGCGTGTACTTGCCTGTCTGGTCTGTCGGTATGTCTGCGTTTGAAGATTGTTGTTTGAGTTATGTTTCAATACGGTGTTAAACATATGTTTTGAAGGTATGTTAACACATAATCGGTGGTTACCTGCCGGCTTGGTCAAGAATCAAATAAGTACAAGATCTTGAATTTTGAAAATAATGTATCTGGTATGAAAACGCTTAAATCATATAGAGTAGAGACAATTTTGAATTGAAATGATTTATATAATCTGATCTCTAACTCAACAATGGATGACTTAACAAATGCACTTCCTTATGCACTGAAATCTAGATTAATCTTTTGTGGGCTCTCCAAAAAGCTTACAATGTTGTCCCATCGAAAGTCTTCTGATTGTGATCGTTTCAGCAAAAAAAAAACGACCATTTTCGCGCACCTTAAATGTGTCCATAAAATCCGTGAATCATGAGATAATGAGCAGTCGTGCGAACTTTTCCACTCTCTCTCTCTCTTGTAACTCTCATTCTCGGCTCGTAGGGGAGATGGGGGTAAGACGGCCACCCTGAGGGAGAAGTCTAATAAAATTTACACAACAGATTATTTTGATCTCAAATTACGTACATATTGTTCTACTACTAGTCCATTATAGAAATGACATAAATTAGTTGGTCTAAAAACCAATTTTCAATACTTTCCAGCAATTTTTTAAAAATAATTGAAATCGTATATATATGAAATACTCGGGGTAAGACGGCCACCCATGTGGGGTAAGACGGCCAATGCTGTAAATTAACTTAATAACTTTGCTAAATCCACCCAAACACCTACATGGGTTGTTTAACAGACTTCTCTGAACATCATAACTGGGTAATTCTCCGCCAACTCACACAGCAGTTGCCCCGACCCCTCTTCGATTTGCGTGAAACTTTGTCCTAAGGGGTAACTTTTGTCCCTGATCACGAATCCGAGGTCCGTTTGTTGATATCTCGTGACGGAGGGGCGGTACGACCCCTTCCATTTTTGAACATGTGAAAAAAGAGGTGTTTTTCAATAATTTGCAGCCTGAAACGGTGATGAGATAGAAATTTGGTGTCAAAGGGACTATTGTGTAAAATTAGACGCCCGATTTGATGGCGTACTCAGAATTCCGAATAAACGTATTTTTCATCGAAAAAAACACTAAAAAAGTTTTAAAAATTCTCCCATTTTCCGTTACTTGACTGTAAAAATTTTTGGAACATGTCATTTTATGGGAAATTTAATGTACTTTTCGAATCTACATTGTCCCAGAAGGGTCATTTTTCCATTTAGAACAAAATTTTTCATTTTAAAATTTCGTGTTTTTTCTAACTTTGCAGGGTTATTTTTTAGAGTGTAACAATGTTCTGCAAAGTTGTAGAGCAGACAATTACAAAAATTTTGATATATAGACATAAGGGGTTTGCTTATAAACATCACGAGTTATCGCGATTTTACGAAAAAAAAGTTTTGAAAAAGTTGGTCGTCATCGATCATGGCCATTCATGGTCACCCGCGACAGACACGGACGACGAAACAAAGAGAAATGCAAAAAGTAACTTTTTCAAAACTTTTTTTTCGTAAAATCGCGATAACTCGTGATGTTTATAAGCAAACCCCATATGTCTATAAATCAAATTTTTTGTAATTGTCTGCTCTACAACTTTGTAGAACATTGTTACACTCTAGAAAATAACCCTGCAAAGTTAGAAAAAACACGAAATTTTAAAATGAAAAAATTTGTTCTAAATGAAAAAATGACCCTTCTGGGTCAATGTAGATTCGAAAAGTACATTAAATTTCCCATAAAATAACATGTTCCAAAATTTTGTACAGTCGAGTAACGGAAAATGGGAGAATTTTAAAAACTTTTTTAGTGTTTTTTTCGATGAAAAATACGTTTATTCGGAATTCTGAGTACGCCATCAAATCGAGCGTCTAATTTTTCATAAAAGTCCCTTTGACACCAAATTTCTATCTCATCACCGTTTCAGGCTGCAAATTGTTGAAAAACACCTCTTTTTCGCATGTTCAAAAATGGAAGGGGTCGTACCGCCCCTCCGTCACGAGATATCAACAAACGGACCTCGGATTCGTGATCAGGGACAAAAGTTACCCCTTAGGACAAAGTTTCACGCAAATCGAAGAGGGGTCGGGGCAACTTTTCCCGATTTCGTGTGAGTTGGTAGAGAATTACCCAACTATTTTGGTTGAAAAAAATCAGGTTTCAAATGTGAAGAAAAATGCTGTTTAAAAAATTTCATATTTTGGCTCAGTGAATTTCATATTATTGCGACCAAATTTTATGAAAAACTATGAATTTTTATTACAAAACCAACACAATTTGATACAAAAAAATAGTTCTATTTTGGTTGAAAAAAATCAGGTTTCAAATGTGAAGAAAAATGCTGTTTAAAAAATTTCATATTTTGGCTCAGTGAATTTCATATTATTGCGACCACATTTTATGAAAAACTATGAATTTTTACTACAAAACAAACACAATTTGACACAAAAAAAATAGTTTGTGTATTTCGATTAGAATAAGTAAATCAAAATTATGTAAACAATATTAAATTAGCGATTTTTATGAAAAGTTTGATAGGATATCATACTATTCAATGAGTTTTGCTATATCACAGTAAAGAATGTTGTCGAAACGGTAGTTAACAGCATTTTGATTAAAAATGGAACGATTTATTGAAAATGCCTTTCCTTTATCTTCAAATATGTCTTAATAGTCAAAAACCGTCAAAAATATAACCTATATCAAATAAAATCTTCAAATTACGGATGGCCGTCTTACCCCCGGAGGAGGTGGCCGACTTGCCCCCAAATAAATTATTTTTTTAAACATTTTTTGTAAACAGTTTTTGAACTTTTTCGAGGGACATAATCTAGGGAAAACTTCAATTTAACATGAAAAAATATTTGAAGACAGAAAAACATATTGTTATTTAACAAAAATGCCTAAGTTGTAATTCATGAAAATTACATCCAGTTTCAAGTTCAAAAATTATTTGTTTATTTTGAACAATTTTTATACTATTTCAAACAATATTTCTGGCAAAGGTGACTCCATATGCATTATTTAGCATGAGGAGCAGTATTTCTGAACATTTTAGTAATATTCATTAGTATACTTATTAAAACAGTGGGGTGGCCGTCTCACCCCGCCTGGCCGTCTTACCCCCAGCTCCCCTAGTTGCTTCCGACGAATCTCCGGGAAAATCATTTTCACGCGCCTCTTGTTTGTGCTGCTTGCCGCGTGGTGAGATGCAATCGACGCATATCGGTTCCACATTCATTATTTCCATTTTATTCGTTTTACCGTTGATTTGAATTACTTTATATTTTTCGTGGATAAATTAAGCTTCTATTCTTCCAAGAAATTTAATTGTTTTAAAAAACCCGGAAAATTGGCCATCACAGTACTAGTTTGACTAGTTTAAAATAACTAATTTACTCCACGTGACGGTACTGATTATAATACTGTTTCATTGTGAAATTGGACCATTGAACGCCCCATAGACAGAGTTTCTGCTCGTAATGGCTTCGACTTAGTGAGCTCTTTCTCTCTCCATCTCAAAAGCCACAGATGCATAAGATTGTGTTTGGCCAAAAATGGTAGACAAAAAAAAGTTGAATTCGCGAAACACACACAAAAAAACTCCAAATCAAAATCAACGGTCCAAAACCCACAAAACAATGGGGAAACCCCCGCAGCTACCAGCTGAGTTCGATGCATTTTGCCTCCCCCTGATGAGGCAGAGCTGAGCTGCAACCTGCAGCGGAGCGATCCATCGAGCTCCATTGACGAAGCTGTGCGCTATGGCTATTGAAGGCGCGGCGTTTGCAGCTGAAATTATTTTTAATGTTTCATCTTAGAATTATATTTTTAAAGTTTGGTAAAAATTAGGGAAGCAAGCTTTAAATTTTATATATAAATGTTTTCAAATGTACACCATTCTTGAAAAATTAAAATATTATTTCAAGTAAATAGATTTTGCAAAAGGTTGTTGATTTTTATTTTCCAAAAAAATTGTAACTGTCTAAAAATTGTTTCTCCAAATTTGCCTAAATTCTTCTTTTTTATAAGTTTATACATTTTGTATACATTTTTTCGACCGTGGAAGGGAAAATGAAGTTCTTGAAAATTAGTCAGGGGAATAGAACAAAAAAGGTTGAGAACAATTGGTGTGGTTTGTATGGAGGGTCGGAGAATGAAATGCCAAATAATTTAAATGCATACTTTAACAAAAAAAATTAAGTAATTAGAATAGAAAATTTAATTTTTCAAATATTTACTTAGAAATAAATAACCTCACCGTCGTCAGGGGTGACATTGGGTTTGGGGGGTGAGATTGGGTCGTACAAAAATGCTGAAATTTGTATGACCCAATCTCACCCCCAGATCCAATGTCACCCCTGATGACGGTAGCAAAACATTATTGTATCAATAATTAGAGACATTTAAACGTTATGGCTTAGGGGAGAGTGGGGTAATATGGAAACCCTAAAAAATTGCAAGGGTTGATGGCAACAGAGGATATAAGAGATCATATTTGATAAAATAAATTTTGATGAAACTCAAGTTCTATCGCAAAAATTAAAAGGTTTTTAATTATCTCCACATTTTTGTGGTTCTCAACTTTTTTCGACCAATTCCTACCTTAGAATATTGCCAAGATCTTAACTGCCCCTGATCGCATACATGTCCCATATGCATTTTCATCGATTTTGAGTTATTGATGCAGTTTGGTTCAAAATCGTGTGCCCTTTCAGAAAAGCCTACAACATCCAGTTCTTTGTACTAGAAATCAGGAGGAAATCCAGTTTTTTCGCGAAAACTTAGGAGCAAGTCCACGAGCAAATCATACCCATCTCGCATCCACCTCACCAATCTGCCTGAAATTTTCAGGGGTTGTTTGTATATAAAATTAGCAACTGGCCAAAGTATGAGCACTCTAGGCCAACGGGAGGTGGGGCAAATCGGGACACAAAGTTTAATGTTCAAAAACGTCAAAAATCATAAAAAGGCTATAACTTTGGCAAAATTCAATTTAATTTCAAAATAAAAATGCATCTGAAAGGGCATAAAATGCAACGAAATGCAGGATTAAGCATCCCAATTGCTAAAATCTATAGCATTTGGCATTTTAGTGAAAAATAGCATAATTTTCAAACTCAAGGATTCGATCGTAGCAATCGGGGTGTGCGGACGCGAAAACTTTCTGCTGTCACAGTTTTTCTCGGGCTTCAATAATTTTTGATGAAAAGTTGTAAAAGTTATATGTTTCAAACGAATAGTTTTCGGCGGAAATTTTAAAAATATTGATGGAACGCGGTACTGATGGTGCTGGAGAAGGGTGGTTGAATCGAGGACGTGGCTCGTTCCGGGTCGGTTGCGGAACTGGCATGGAACGCGGTAGCTGTCGGGCATTCCCCACAGACCAGGATGGTGGGTTCGACCGGGAAGTGCAAAATTATCGGTCCTCGATCGCCGGTCCCTGTCAAGGTACACACTAAAAAAATATGAATTTTACATTTATCGTAATCATGATTTTAACGCAAATTGAAATCATGTAATCAAAAATTTGATGTAAAATTATGATTCTTTCGACGTAGCTTGCCAAAATCATCGTGTGTACATTGAAACTCAATTTTACATCATAGAAAACGTAAAATTCAATTAACCATTACCCAATTTTCGGTCAATTATGATGCACATATCGAGAGCGTGTTTTTTGATGTAATTTTGTGTTACATTAACGCGAACTTTACGCGGAAACGTTTAGCAGTGTAGAGGCTCATCAGAAACGTCAGCCATGTTTGAAGTCGGGCAAAATATTGTTGACGTGGCTGTTTCAATTTCAATCGTTTTGCAGCTGGCCGCAAAGCTAAAATTTAGGAAAATTACAACAAATCTTCACGTAGAGGTAAGTTTAATCTTTTTACACAAAAATTTAAAAAAAAACCAACATATTTTTGTTGATTTTCATTGCAGTTTGGTGGAAAAATCTTGATGGATCCCGGCGCGGAACCAGTTCCGATGAGAGCTGCTGGACCATTGGAACAGTTATCTTCCTTGCAACTACTTTCCGGCCAAAGGTTCGGCCTTCAACACATGAACTGCGTTCCGGCAAAAGGTTATCCGGCAGGTCTTCGTGCCGTCAGCAGCTGACAGACCCCAGCTGGATGCAACTCAGAAGAGGAGCGAAGTTCGACCGGCAATTCCGGAGTGAACAGAACCGGATTTCTCAGCACGGCCCCAGTACAGGAACGGAATGCTTCAGATGTGCGGTCAATACAGGTGCGCGAAATCGAACGAGTTGAACGAGTGTATCACACATGGAGGAAAACAAAAATCTTGGGAGCTAACCACAAAAGAAAAACTTTTGACAGTAAACAAAAAGTTATAAAAATCAATTTCTACAGTGATGTGATAAACAAATGCAAATAAAAGTATTTCAAACAACTTTTAAGGTGTCGTGTTTGCCCAATAAGAATAATCCGCAAAATCCAATAAGAAATCCATCAAACGAAATTGTGTCAGCTGTAATTTTACACTCAATAAAGCCTGTCGATTGAGTCATGTAATTTTAAAATCTGACGTAATTTTATTTCTTATTTGACGCTCCAGTTATGTGCATCGAAAAGACGGAATATTACACGTTTTTTTCGAAGTGTGTAAACATCCCGCGAACAAAAGGGAATCGGAGCCGAGGGCCATGGATTAGTTCACTGGCACCGGATAATGTGGAACGCAGTCGCAGCAAGGAGGTTCAGTTGCCGCAGCGACAGAAGCTTGAAAAAATCCTACAAAAGAAGGACGACGGAGCGGATTACGAATGGAGCGGTGACAATCGGAAGCAGCTCAAGCGGGAACCGGCCTTTTTGAGCGGGTACCAACCCACGTTTTACGAAGACGATTGAAGATAAGCTGGTTTTGAAGAATTTGTTGACTGGTGAGCTCGTTCTTTTTATAAGACCACAATTCTTTCATTTATTCTGACATACATACACATCATTCAAGACAAAACCGGTAAGGTGTTTACAAGGAGCAGCCGTGGCTGACTGGTTACGGTGTTCGCTTTGCGAATGATCCTGGGTTCGACCCGAGCAGACGGAAATAACGTGGGAATAATATTTTTTGTTATTTGAAAATACTAGGCCAATAACATTTTATGTTATTTATAACAAGATTTGTTATTCACCGTTATGATTTTTTGACAAAGAACTTTGTCTTAGGGCTCTATACAAGGGTAGCAATCCAGATTTTTCGCGAAGCGAAATGTAACGCGTAGAAGCAAATTTTCGAAAAAAGTGCAAGATTTCAAACGATTGTATCTTTTTTCCCTCTCGACCAATTTGAACGTTTTACCCACCAAACGAAAGGGGAAGACTTACTTAATGATCTTAAAACATGTTTATTACAGTACTTATTTATTTAAGTACTTAAAAGTTAACATAAAACTACTAAAGAATAGCGAACGCTGATTGGTCAAGCGCAACCTTTCCCGAACACATTAATCAGATTCAAGTATCTAGCACTTAGCAAATTTTGCCTTGCCTCCTCCTTCCGTGGAACTGTCACGCGAGAATGTAGCACCATGGTTGCAACATGCCGTGCGATACTATTTAAGTTAGCACTTAGCCTCAGACAAATTCAGTGCCTACCGAGGTTTCATCCGAAGCGGACCTCGCGTTGGTTGTTTAAATGCTCACACATACATAATTTTCGGATCGTCGACGAGCCAACAAAACTCGGCTCGGTCGGTCCTGAAAAGTCATTCTATTGCTGGACGTCGACGAGAACACATCAGAAGCAGATGGCCTGGTGGCCCGGTAGCAGACGGCCTGGAGGTCTGGGAGCAGATGGCTTGGAGGCAAGGACCAGCTAAGACATGGTAGTCGTGGGAGTCGATCATTGGAACTGGCCACCACCTGGACTGGAGTGGCCGGAGGCCCCAGGGATGTTCCGATGGGGGGACATTTTCCAGACCGTAAGAGTTGGGGCAATATGGGTATCAAACTTTATGGTTTTTGCTACTGGACATGAAATTTGACATTTCGGCAGTAGTGGCCACAATCCGGAGTGGCCGGAAGCCCCGCGGATGTTCCGATGGGGGGACATTTGTCGGACCGTAAGAGTTGGGGCAATATGGGTATCAAACTTTATGGTTTTTGATACTGGACATGAAATTTGCCATTTCGGCAGTAGTGGACATAAACCGGAGTGGCCGGAGGCCCCGGGGATGTTCCGATGGGGGGACATTTGCCGAACCATCAGAGTAGGGGCAATATGGGTATCAAACATTATGGTATTTGATACTGGATATGAAATTTGACATTTCGGCAGTAGTGGCCACAATCCGGAGTGGCCGGAGGCCCCTCGGATGTTCCGATGGGGGGACATTTTCCGGACCGTAAGAGTCGGGGCAATATGGGTATCAAACTTTATGGTTTTTGCTACTGGACATGAAATTTGACATTTCGGCAGTAGTGGCCACAATCTGGAGTGGCCGGAGGCCCCGGGGATGTTCCGATGGGGGGACATTTTCCGGACCGTAAGAGTTGGGGCAATATGGGTATCAAACCTTATGGTTTTTGATACTGGACATGAAATTTGACATTTCGGCAGTAGTGGCCACAATCCGGAGTGGCCGGAGGCCCCGAGGATGTTCTGATGGGAGGACATATGCCGAACCATAAGAGTAGGGGCAATATGGGTATCAAACTTTATGGTTTTTGATACTGAATATGTAATTTGCCATTTCGGCAGTAGTGGCCATAAACCGGAGTGGCCGGAGGCCCCGGGGATGTTCCGATGGGGGGACATTTGCCGAACCATCAGAGTAGAGGCAATATGGGTATCAAACATTATGGTTTTTGATACTGGATATGAAATTTGACATTTCGGCAGTAGTGCCCACAATCCGGAGTGGCCGGAGGCCCCGCGGATGTTCCGATTGGGGGACATTTTCCAGACCGTAAGAGTTGGGGCAATATGGGTATCAAACTATATGGTTTTTGATACTGAATGTGAAATTTGACATTTCGGCAGTAGTGGTCACAATCCGGAGTGGCCGGAGGCCCCGGGGATGTTCCGATGGGGGGACATTTGGCGGACTATAAGAGTTGGGGTAATATGGGTATCAAACATTATGGTTTTTGATACTGGACATGAAATTTGACATTTCGGCAGTAGTGGCCACAATCCGGAGTGCCGGAGGCCCCGGGGATGTTCCGATGGGGGGGACATTTTCCGGACCGTAAGAGTTGGGGCAATATGGGTATCAAACTTTATGGTTTTTGATACTGGACATGAAATTTGACATTTCGGCAGTAGTGGCCACAATCCGGAGTGGCCGGAGGCCCCGGGGATGTTCCGATGGGGGGACATTTGCCGGACCGTAAGAGTTGGGACAATATGGGTATCAAACTTTATGGTTTTTGATATTGGACATGAAATTTGACATTTCGGCAGTAGTGGCCACACTCCGGAGTGGCCGGAGGCCCCGCGGATGTTCCGATGGGAGGACATATGCCGAACCATAAGAGTAGGGGCAATATGGGTATCAAACTTTATGGTTTTTGATACTGGATATGAAATTTGACATTTCGGCAGTAGTGGCCACAATCCGGAGTGGCCGGAGGCCCCGAGGATGTTCTGATGGGAGGACATATGCCGAACCATAAGAGTAGGGGCAATATGGGTATCAAACTTTATGGTTTTTGATACTGAATATGTAATTTGCCATTTCGGCAGTAGTGGCCATAAACCGGAGTGGCCGGAGGCCCCGGGGATGTTCCGATGGGGGGACATTTGCCGAACCATCAGAGTAGGGGCAATATGGGTATCAAACATTATGGTTTTTGATACTGGATATGAAATTTGACATTTCGGCAGTAGTGCCCACAATACGGAGTGGCCGGAGGCCCCGCGGATGTTCCGATTGGGGGACATTTTCCAGACCGTAAGAGTTGGGGCAATATGGGTATCAAACTATATGGTTTTTGATACTGAATGTGAAATTTGACATTTCGGCAGTAGTGGTCACAATCCGGAGTGGCCGGAGGCCCCGGGGATGTTCCGATGGGGGGACATTTGGCGGACTATAAGAGTTGGGGTAATATGGGTATCAAACATTATGGTTTTTGATACTGGACATGAAATTTGACATTTCGGCAGTAGTGGCCACAATCCGGAGTGCCGGAGGCCCCGGGGATGTTCCGATGGGGGGGACATTTTCCGGACCGTAAGAGTTGGGGCAATATGGGTATCAAACTTTATGGTTTTTGATACTGGACATGAAATTTGACATTTCGGCAGTAGTGGCCACAATCCGGAGTGGCCGGAGGCCCCGGGGATGTTCCGATGGGGGGACATTTGCCGGACCGTAAGAGTTGGGACAATATGGGTATCAAACTTTATGGTTTTTGATATTGGACATGAAATTTGACATTTCGGCAGTAGTGGCCACAATCCGGAGTGGCCGGAGGCCCCGCGGATGTTCCGATGGGAGGACGTATGCCGAACCATAAGAGTAGGGGCAATATGGGTATCAAACTTTATGGTTTTTGATACTGGATATGAAATTTGACATTTCGGCAGTAGTGGCCACAATCCGGAGTGGCCGGAGGCCCCGAGGATGTTCCGATGGGGGGACATTTGCCGAACCATAAGAGTAGAGGCAATATGGGTATCAAACTTTATGGTTTTTGATACTGGATATGAAATTTGACATTTCGGCAGTAGTGGCCACAATCAGGAGTGGCCGGAGGCCCGGGGATGTTCCGAGGGGCGGGGGGACATTTGCCGAACCATAAAAGTAGGGGCAATATGGGTATCAAACTTTATGATTTTTGATACTAGATATGAAATTTGACATTTCAGCAGAAGTGGCCACAATCCGAAGTGGCCGGAGGCCACGGTGATGTTCCGATGGGGGGACATTTGCCGAACCATAAGAGTAGGGGCAAAATGGGTATCAATTTTTATGGTAATTATGAATCTAGTGAATCTTGGGAAATTTGGACCAGACAATGTAATCGAAAATTTCAACAACCATCTTGCAAAGTTCTTTGTCATACTGGTCATGTGTAACATAACCACCTGCACCTTTTTTTGTTATTGGATTGTTATTGTAATAACAGATTAATAACATTTTGCGTTATTCTTCGAACAAATCTTTGTTATTCTTTTTTGTTATTTTAACAACTAATCCGATCATCCCAATAACAGTTGGAGTTATTCTTCCATAACAAAAAATGTTATTCCCAAGTTGTTTTGACTTTCAACCAATATCAAACCAATAACAAATTTGGTTATGATAACATAAACTGTTATTAGGCTCTTATGCAAAAATGGATTTTGCAAGAATATTCCATAACATTTTTTATTATTTTAACAGTATTTGTTATTGAAATGGCATGAATTTTGTTATTACCGTCTGCCCGGGGATGCCCATCTGCTCCCAACGAGAAAGTTTAAGACTTAGAAATACTTGAAATTCTTCAATATGAACGAAAAAATCAAAGTCGCTCGGGTGGGGTTCGATCCCCCGTCCTTTGTATTGGTAAGCAAAAATGCTAAACACTACGCCATCACGGCTGCTTGGAGAGCTATGACTGGAATAAGGAATACTATTACTACCACATATATACGCGCTGGGCCTTTGTCCACTTGGCAAGGGTTCGGAAGTTCTAAATAACGTTGATGCAAACGTTCTTCAGGGCGGGGCTTGTCGATTCAAGCTGAGATACCTCGCGCACGGCTAGCCTGCGTAGAAATGGGTCACCGAAGCTCGGCAGAGCTAACACCATCCAAATGCCTATGCGAGTTATTTGCATGTGTAGAATGTAAAAATTCTAAAATACATGGAAACAACTCAATTTGTAAGAAGCGACCGCGTGGTCCCGTTTGATTGGTTGCACACACACACACACAAATAGCATAATTTTCAAACTCAAATAAAAAACTAACTTAATCCACCTATGTGGTTGGTGCCTTCCTCACTCTTTTTCAACAATGGGTGATATGTGATATGATGGGTTTGGACACAAATTTCGTCTGATTTCGTTAAGTTCCAGAATACAAAAAATACACATATCACTCAAGGGCTCATAAGTGGCATCTTAAGTGGTCATAGCTTGAGACAGGGTTGCCAGATCGTCAATGTTTTAGACTCGTTGGAAAGGGTTTTCAATAATTACCTAACAAACGATGGGTCGGATGATGGATCCGGACATAGTTTACATACATTTAAGTGAGATCCGGCTACAAAAAAAGTACAAAAATATCACTTAAGTGGTCAGAACTCTAGACAGGGTTGCCAGATCGTCAATGTTTTAGACTCGTTGGAAAGGGTTTTCAACCAACCAACGATGGGTCGGATGATGGATCCGGACATTGTTTACAAACATTTAAGTGAGATCCGGCTACAAAAAAGTACATAAATATCACTTAAGTGGTCAGAACTCGAGACAGGGTTGCCAGATCTTCAATGTTTTGGACTCGTTGGAAAGGTCTTTCGATTACCTTACCAACGATGGGTCGGATGATGGATCCGGACATAGTTTACATACATTTAAGTGAGATCCGGCTACAAAAAAAGTACATAAATATCACTTAAGTGGTCAGAACTCGAGACAGGGATGCCAGATCGTCAATGTTTTAGACTCGTTGGAAAGGGTTTTCAACCAACCAACGATGGGTCGGATGATGGATCCGGACATTGTTTACAAACATTTAAGTGAGATCCGGCTACAAAAAAGTACATAAATATCACTTAAGTGGTCAGAACTCGAGACAGGGTTGCCAGATCTTCAATGTTTTGGACTCGTTGGAAAGGTCTTTCGATTACCTTACCAACGATGGGTCGGATGATGGATCCGGACATAGTTTACATACATTTAAGTGAGATCCGGCTACAAAAAAAGTACATAAATATCACTTAAGTGGTCAGAACTCGAGACAGGGATGCAAGATCGTCAATGTTTTAGACTCGTTGGAAAGGTTTTTCGATTACCTTACCAACGATGGGTCGGATGATGGATCCGGACATTGTTTACATACATTTAAGTGAGATCCGGCTACAAAAAAGTACATAATTATCACTTAAGTGGTCATAACTCGAGACAGGGTTGCCAGATTAACGATGTTTTGGACTTGTTGGAAAGGTCTTTCAATTACCTAACCAACGATGTATAACATGATGATGTTTGGTTCAGTTTACTGCCATTTATTCAACTTCCGAAAATATGCGAAAACACATTTTTATACATAACTTTTGAACTACTTATCGAAACTTCAAACAATTCAATAGCACCGTATGGGACCCTAAACCAAGTCGAATGCGACTGGTTTGGTCAAAATCGGTTCAGCCAATGCTGAGAAAACTGCGTGACATTATTGGTCACATACACACACACATACACACACACACATACACACACACATACACACAGACATTTGTTCAGTTTTCGATTCTGAGTCGATATGTATACATCAAGGTGGGTTTTCGAGCTTTGAATAAAAAGTTCAATTTTAGAGCAGGATTATAGCCTTACCTCAGTGAGGAAGGCAAAACTGTTCCATCCAGATATCAACTCGGTTCGACCTGCAGCTTGTAGGGGACATCTGGGATTGAGAACGCTTTGGGTAAGGTAGTTTAACATACTAAATATACACTTTTACTTTTAATGATTTTTTTGGCTGTAAATTTTTGGGATTGGCAAAAAAATAAAAAAATATAAAAATTTAAATAAATCTTCACATTTAAATGAAAAAAGTGTTTAAAAATGCATTTTACACTAGTTCAGTTGTTTTGCAATCATTAGTTTTCAAAAAATCTAAGATCTGACAAAAACAAAAATTGAATCGAAAAAAAAAGATTTTGCATCCAAAATTTTCAAAAAATCTTAAGATTTTTTATAGACCCCAAACATGCTAAAAATTATTTTAAACGCAGGAGAATGTATTTTAATTTGATTTCAGCTGGTGGCACTTGAATTTTCATTGAAATTTTGAAGTTTATTGTAAAAATATTTTTTTTGCCCCCGATTTTTCGGGCCAATTTTGAAGGGGGGGGGGGGGGGGTGACAAAAACTTTAAAAATATTTGTACCAGCCTTATCATCTTTCATTTGTGCCCAAGACAGCTAAATAAAGTTATGATTTTTGGAAAAAGTGGTTTTTGTGAAAATCGACGAAAATTTCAATTTTTTGAACCACCCTAACACATAGTGCGTCTATCCCGGTAAAAAAAGATTGAGAAATCTAGGTATATTTATGATTTAAAAAAAAAACAAATCAAATTATTTTTCATCAAACACTGCCATGTTGGGCAAATCAGAGCAAATGAAACGAATTAAGACACTTATTTAACCATTTTTTGCATGATGTTTTGAATAACTTTGGTTAAAACAGGAACAGAACAAAACAGTTTCACAGAACACCGGTTTTTAAATTTATTGCTCTAAAATCTACTTACCTATTCAGACTGTAATCCTGTTTTTTTCCTAGTTTGCGGTAGTAACTTAAAGATAATTTGCAAATTATGTTTTTTTGCAAAAGTTTTTTGTGAAAGTTGAACTTTTCAATACAAATATCAATAAATATTTTTTTTATATTTTTTTTAATTTTAACAGTGAATTTATTTAACATATGGATGTTTGCAAAAATTCCATTCAAAAGGCGCTTCTTCAAATTCAAAACTTCTCAAATTTGTTGTTGCCTCTATTTTCAAATAAATTTTTCGAGCTTTTCTGATCATGTCATACACCCAACTGGCAGTCGCATGATTGTGATGCATGGCGGCATGAAAGTATATCAGAATCTGCATGAAATCTGTCCTCATGCATTTTTTGCGATATAGGAGTATGACATTTTTGCCCGTTACCGACAATTATCGACATTACCGACGGCTTTTTGGTTGTGTTTCACAAAAAAAAAACACTTAGCAGAACGAGGATTGAACCACCAACTTCTTGGTTATTGATCCGACACGCTACCACCGCGCCATGGACGCTTGATGAAGAGTGAGTGAAAGAGCACCAATATATGCTTCTCTTTGGAGTGTTGCTCGGGGACGGGCCAGCTTTATATGTGTTGGTGAGAACTGCAGATCGCTGAAATTTTTACACGCGGGCAAAAATGATCTACGGGCTTGCTGCAAAAAATGTTATAAAATATGACATTTTCTGCAGCAAATCCAATGTTGCAGATTTTGAGATATATTTTTCCTTTGGGTGTATAAAAAAGAAATATATTTCTATAAGTTTATTTAATTTGAATCACTTTGTAGTTGATTCCAAATCCAAATCACAACAAAGAACAAAAAACCTTATTTTAATTCCCTTTAAGCTATCTTAAACTTGACGTCCTTGTTTAGATTGAAGAGTAGATAGCACCAATTAATATAAATGAGCTAATTCTATGATTTTATGACTGTTTCATAAATTTCCCGGGATCCCGGAAATTCCCGGGATTCCAAAAATATTTTTCCCGTTTCCCGGGAAATTCAAAACCCGGGAAATTTGGACGCCCTACGTAACACAAATCGAGGCACTTTTATTATGTTTCTTTAACTTTGATATGGAACTGCTGAATAATCATTTATAAATTTTTATTATGCGCCAAATATATCTTAGACATTTTCAAAGAAGAACCGAAGGAAAAAAATAAAATTGTCAAAGAAATTCACACATTTCACGTGGAATTTAAAAAACATAGTAAAAAAGAGATTTAAGTTTCAAGCAAATCGATGCCTCTGTGCTCTTCTGTACTAAGTTTGCTAATTTTCCTATCTATTGCATCCTCAAAACAATCAATATTAGTGTCTAGTTGAATGCTTAAAGTGCAGTAATCAGATTCGCAACCTTTCGAAAATGGGAATAAATTTATCTAAATAAAGAAAATTATAGAGTTCTCATAGCTTCCATTTCTTTTTGAGTGTTTTAACATTTTAAATTCCCTATAAATCTATTTAAAAACAGGACCAAAGTTTCTTTTTTTGCCGAAACTTGTACCAAAACTATAATTGGTGAAACAGGCTTATACAAAAATACAGATAAGAGTGTAAAGTTTCTTAAGGAAGAAAAAACGTAGCGGAAATATATGTTTGTAAATATATCAATTAATAAATTAAGTGGTGCTGATATTTATGAATGTAATTTAAATTAGGAACCGTCCACTGGGGTGAATTGGAAATAAAATCTGAATCGGGACAGATAGTTTTCAGATAACAATTGGGTAATCGTTGGAATAATCTGGTTGTTCTTTGTCCCGATTCTCCCCATATGTGTCGATTCGCTCCAGATTGCGATTCCTCCTTAATCCAACAGCTGTCAAGAATCATACATTTAACTACTATTTATTCCGATTTATACTCATTCTAACACGCCGCCACTGCTCTAGCAGAACTAATGAAAGCCAAAGCAAAAAACGTTAATAGTGTAATCTGTTTATATCACGACCATAATTTTTTCATTACTACTTATCATACTTTTCTCCACAGACACACACACACACACACACCCGTGCCGTGTACGCGTTTGATTTTTCGCACTCCAAGCTGCGTTTTTCTCTCCCTCCGAGTTTGTCCTCCAGCTCGCGGTACCACAGATTTGGGACTTTTCTTATGCCTCTCTTTCTGCTCTTTTGTTTGTTCATTTACACCAGGCCACTGGTTCCCAATTTCGCCACCACGCGGCGCTCATTACACTCTCTGGGAGCTTCCCCGCTTTTTCGGGGGCTAGGAAAAATTGCGGCCTTATAAAAATAGTTGTTTGCCGTCGAGTAAGGCACAGTCGTGAGTTTTCCATCGATACAGAAACAATAGTCAGCTACTTGGAATAGTCCGGGGCAAACACTTACCGTAAAATGGCGTTCCTGTTCAAAGTAAGTGTGCGCGTTGTGGAGGTTGACAAGCGGCGAAGAAGCGCCTAAAATTGAGCAGTGAAAATGGACTTTGGGGCAAACCGCCCTTCAGTGAGTGAACGCCGAAAAAGTTACTGTGGGAAAATGGACTGATTGTTGTTGTGTCAGAATTGTGCGAAAAATTGCAGGAGAAAAGTGAAAAAAGATAATTGCGACGGAGCAGTTATCGTCGTTCAACGGTTGTGCAACAATTATGGCAAAGGGAAAATTGTCTTGTGACCGCAACACGTGGTCGTTGCGCTCCGGTTTGTGCGTCGTAAAACATGTGTAACCACGTGTAATTACGATTTGCTTGGTGGCTCTTTTTACTCTCGCTCACTGTTTACTAATTACCGTTTTGTTTGCATTTGGCTGAGTTTTGCGGGAAAGTGTTTTTCATTGCGCATCAACCGTGCAAATTGCTGTAGTTTATTATAATAGTGACAAATTGAAAGTGCATAACAAATGTTAAAATGAAGAACTTAGCCTTTAATAAATATGTTAACGGTTACAGACATTTTAGTATCCTCAAATGTACGGACAATACCCGAGCAGACGGAAATAACGTGAGAATAACATTTTTTGATATTTGAAAATACTATGCCAATAACATT
The DNA here is from genome assembly GCF_016801865.2 of Culex pipiens pallens. Taxonomy (NCBI): domain Eukaryota; kingdom Metazoa; phylum Arthropoda; class Insecta; order Diptera; family Culicidae; genus Culex; species Culex pipiens. The sequence goes on from NC_068939.1 coordinate 33,591,079, forward strand.
TTATGTTATTTTTAACAAGAATTGTTATTCGCCGTTATGATTTTTTTGTTATTGGATTGTTATTGTAATAACAGACTAATTACATTTTAAGTTATTCTTCGAACAAATCTTTGTTATTATTTTTTGTTATTTTAACAACTATTCCGATCATCCCAATAACAGTTGGAGTTATTCTTCCATAACAAAAAATGTTATTCCCAAGTTTTTTTGGCATTGAATTAATGTCAAACCCATAACAAGTTGTGTTATGATAACATCAACTGTTTTTACAGTCTTATGCAAAAATGGATTTGGCAAGAATATTCCATAACACTTTCTGTTATTTTAACAGTATTTGTTATTGAAATGGCATGAATTTAGTTATTACCGTCTGTTCGGGTATCGATATATTTTTTTTATTCATCCCGTAAAGTAATGCTTCAAAAATAGTTTACTATAAAATTTGACTATTTTTACAAACGGTTTTTTGCAGGATTGGGTCCGTATGTTTGAAAATTTTGGAATAAGAAGACAACAAATTGTTTAGTTGCTGTGCACCCTTAAAAGATATGAATTTTGCTTCTACTGAATTTTCCTCGCGCTTGGTATTCAAAGATTTTAAATAGTCTATTAAGAGTGCATACACAGAAATCAAAAAGTCCAACAATGACAAATTTATGGACCCTATCCTGCAACAATCTGATCGGAAATATAGTCAATCTTTGTTTTAATAAATGTTGGAGATTGTACTTTCACGAATATCAAATAATAATCATTTGGGTGACCTAGCTCTGGTTGATGTGCACCGTTAAGGTGCACCTAATAATTTGTAATATCATCTAAAAACTTACAAACAGTACTAATCAAGTATACAACTGGATAAACTATACTTAACAAATTATTTTTATCATAAATTTCCACATTCTAGTGATTTTTCATGTTTCGTGAATTCATACGAGTCACCACCAGGGTGCCTGAAATGTTAGATTTTTCAAATGTCTGTCAGCCCGGGCAGGTGGGAATAACAAAACAAAGGGCATTTCAATAACAAGTCCTGTTTAAACATTTAATTTTTGTTATCAGAAACTCATGATCATCAGTAATGAGAAGAAAGGATAATGGGTAATTCTCTACCAACTCACACGAAATCGGGAAAAGTTGCCCCGACCCCTCTTCGATTTGCGTGAAACTTTGTCCTAAGGGGTAACTTTTGTCTCTGATCACGAAACCGAGGTTCGTTTTTTGATATCTCGTGACGGAGGGGCGGTACGACCCCTTGCATTTTTGAACATGCGAAAAAAGAGATGTTTTTCAACAATTTGCAGCCTGAAACGGTGATGACATAGAAATTTGGTGTCAAAGGGACTTTTATGTAAAATTAGACGCCCGATTTGATGGCGTACTCAGAATTCCGAATAAACGTATTTTTCATCGAAAAAAACATTAAAATTTTTTAAAAATTCTCCCATTTTTCGTTACTCGACTGTAAAAAATTTTGGAACATGTCATTTAATGGGAAATTTAATGTACTTTTCGAATCTACATTGTCCCAGAAGGGTCTTTTTTTCATTTAGAACAAAATTTTTCATTTTAAAATTTTGTGTTTTTTTCTAACTTTGCAGGGTTATTTTTTAGAGTGTAACAATGTTCTACAAAGTTGTAGAGCAGACAATTACAAAAATTTTGATATATAGACATAAGGGGTTTGCTTGAGTTATCGCGATTTTACAAAAAAAAGTTTTGAAAAAGTTACTTTTTGCGTTTCTCTTTGTTTCGTCGTCCGTGTCTGTCGCGGGTGACCATGAATGGCCATGATCGATGACGACCAACTTTTTCAAAACTTTTTTTCGTAAAATCGCGATAACTTGTGATGTTTATAAGCAAACCCCTTATGTCTATATATCAAAATTTTTGTAATTGTCTGCTCTACAACTTTGTAGAACATTGTTACACTCTAAAAAATAACCCTGCAAAGTTAGAAAAAACACGAAATTTTAAAATGAAAAATTTTGTTCTAAACTGTGAACTGTGGGAAAATTTTGACTTATTCTGCCAAGAACATTATGTGGTCTTTTTACAAAAAAACATTTTTAGAAAGTGAAAAATTTGAAAGCTGATTGTTTTTAAATTATTGATATATCCCCCTAAGGAAACCAACTATTTCTTCAAAATTTTTCTAATGGTCCATATCACAATTTGTTATTATGTTTGCTAAATATGGCTCAAAACTATGGGAAATTGTTGTTGCTAAGAACATTTTTTTGGCCATGAAATGTGGTCTTTTCACCAAAACTTTTTTTAAAGTGAAAAAAATTAAGTTGATTCTATTCATTATTGATATTGTTGATTATTGGTATATCAGTAATTAACAGAGTTTGATCGAAAATGATTTGTATCATTTTATTCAGCACTTGAAAGTACGTAATATTAAGTTGCAAAAGTGCAAGAATATTTCAATGTTTTAATTAGCTTATAATAATAAATCAATATCCAAATCTGTTTTTTACTAGAATGAGTTATTTTTCGAACAAATCTTTGTTATTATTTTGTGTTCCCGGGCAGACGGTAATAACAAAATTCATGCCATTTCAATAACAAATTCTGTTAAAATAACAAAAAGTGTTATGGATTCATCTTGAAAAATTCATTTTTGCATAAGAGTTGAATAACAGTTTATGTTATCATAACAAAATTTGTTATTGGTCTGATATTGATTGAAAGCAAACACAACCTGGGAATAACATTTTTTGTTATTTAAGAATAACTCCAAATGTTATTGGGATGATCGGATTAGTTGTTAAAATAACAAAAAAATAATAACAATGATTTGTTCGAAGAATAACTAAACATGTTATAAGTCTGTTATTACAATAACAGTCCAATAACAAAAAAATCATAACGGCGAATAACAAAACATGTTATAAATAACATAAAATGTTATTGGCCTAGTATTTTCAAATATCAAAAAATGTTATTCCAAAGTTATTACCGTCTGCTCGGGTTATTATAACATTAGCTGTGGGTGTTTTAAAACATGTTCTGACCTCCTGACAATAACAGAACTGGAACTATTCTAGTTATTTCCACCTGCTCGGGAGAATAAAGATATACCATGATTTGTGCCAGATTTTGACAGATTTAGACAGATTTTTAATTTTCTGAAAAATGATGAGCATCTTTCTGATTCAAATGATCGAGCTTGATTGAAAATAGGCAAATTTATATTTTTTTTTATTGTGAGAAAAATGCAAATTATTTTTTTAAGCTGAAAACTAATTAAACTTTCAGAACTATACAAGCTTTTTTTTCAATTTATATCCTCCATATTTATATTTGTAAGATTTTCGACTGCCAGATTTCTCCAGTTTTTTTTTTGGTACGAGGCCAGATTTTTGCAACTTTAACCTGGAAACCCTGGTCACCACGTGTTTTATGGAACATGCATTAGTGTTCTGAATTTCTAAAAAGAATCGATTTTAATAAGCAAAATTTTGCCACCATTCTAGACCATCACCTGCGTTGCTCTGCTGGCACTGGCTGCCGGTCAGTACGAGGAGGAGGATCATCATCAGCATCACCACCACCCGCACCATGCCGTGGGATTCTCGTACGCCAAGTTCAGCGGCCCGGTCAGTGGTCCCGCGCACGAAATCCACGTCGAGGACAAGCACGGCCACGGCCACTCGATCGATTACGTCGCCAAGCCGGACTACCAGTTCGAGTACGGAGTCGAGGATCCCAAGAGCAAGGTGTCGCAGAGCCGCAAGGAACATCGCCACGAGGACGAACTGCACGGCGAGTACAGCGTTCAGCAGCCCGATGGAAAGCTGCGAACGGTCAAGTACTCGGCCAACAAGCACACCGGATTCCACGCTGAAGTGTTGATCGATGGAAAACCACTGCACGAGGAAGAGCTGGCCAAGCTGGCCCAACATGCCCAGGAACAGCAACAGCACATCCAGCAGCAGCAGCACCACCAGCACCATCAATACCATGAGGAAACGCCCTCGTCGTACGGTGGCCACGAAGAGCAGACCCACGAGGGCGAAACGGCCTCGTCGTACGGCAGCGAAGAGGGAGGCGAAGAGTACTACCACTAGGTCGAACCACCCAGATCCGGAGATTCAAGTTACCAACACCCACTGTTTTAACCGTATACTTTTTAAGATGTACATATAAGTCTAACCCTTTCCTCGCCCAAGACGCAATACTCTGCATGTAGTTTTTAAGGACCCCTCTTTCAACGTCTAGTCGAGACTTTTAACCAAAACACAGCGCGCGACGAAGGAACTAATCGAATTCAACTCACCTTTCATCATCTAACAATCCAAATCGTTTCACTCAGTCTTAGACAAAAAAACCTCAACAGTAAGATCATCACCCCATAACTCCAAGAGAAGCTCATTCCATAATGTGATACATAAACAAAATCATTTTTTTAACCAAAAACCCCAACAGTATCGAGGCCGCATGGACAAAGGTGCTCAGTCGTTTCCCTTCTTAGCTGTAGTGCGCTCTAGGGTAGTGTGTATAGGTGCTGTGGAAACGAGGAGAACAGAAAAATAAGCCCAACGATACGGAAAACTAACAAAAAAAAAATACATTTGTTAACTAGTTTGTTACGAATTTTAACGCGTATAGATTGTATGAAAATACAAGCACAAGTGCTTAATGTAAAGAATAAAGGAATCAAACAATTTAAAATATTATTTTCATTCGAAACCTGCACAAATATGCGAATTTGTGTGACAATTTGTGCGTTGCAAAGTCCTTGTAGATAAAAGTCACCAGTGGTGAGTAGATTTGGATTTCAGATGAGGTGAAATCCTTGTGTTTGGAACCTGAAATTGTCAAAGTGTAATATCCCAGTCAGTTTTCGATTTTGCCAATGACCTGAAACTCCGATATTATATTGACAGATCAGCTGAAGTTAAACAATGAATCAACAAGATTAGTAGGAGCTAATCACCGTTGAAGATTCCTACTTTACACAAATGCAGACTAGGATGACAAGACAAATTAAAAATTTGGGAAATCTGAAGTGATACCCGCTGGCTCGATTCTTTAGACAATAATAAGTACCGTAAACTGGGGTGACTTTGATAGCCCGGGGTGACATTGATAGAAATTTGATTTGGCCACTATTTTTGATACATCCAATGTAACAGTCACATTTTTGCATATATGTTCTATAATAAGCTTTCCCTTAATGCTTACATACTCAAAATTCTCAAAAATGTTTAAATATTAATTTGACGGGCATTTGAAAAACCTATCAAAGTCACCCCGGGCTATCAAAGTCACCCCAGTTTACGGTAACTGTGCCAATTTAAGTCAAATCGGTTAAGGTTAAGGGGTTACAAGGTTACATACATGTAGAAAATCACAAAATTTTATGTTACAGAAAATTCACTAAATTTACTCCTGAAACTTTCACGAAAATATTTAATAACTGAACTAAGTAAGAGACGATTTAAGCATAAAGTTTTGCCATGGGCAAAGCGAACTGTCAAACTTTGTGGGCGTTTTTCTCGAAACACCGAGTTGATTTACGGGTGCCACGGCCCACAATATCTCGAGATGGGATGGACCAAATTGGCTGAAATTTGAGGTGAAGATATATCCAGTATGCATGACGAAGATTTTGAAATTCTGCATTGTTAAAAAATACAAAAATCAAAAACTGACGGTTTTTTTTTACATGAAAAACATAAAAGTATTTTTATCTTTTTTTAAATTAAGTTTTTGAAAATCGGCCTTCGTCATGTGCTTAGGGCCGGTTTAACGAGGCTTCACCAAAATTTTGAGCTGATTTGGTTAAAACAATGTTGAGATATCGCGATATCCGTTTTTTAAACTGCTAACTTAAAATAGCTTTATCTCTACAATGGTACATCCAAATGTGTTGATATTTATTTTGTTAATAGATAATAATGTACATTTAAATGCCCTACAAAAAAAATATAAAAAAAGTTTAAATGTGTGCTCACATAAACCTCGGACATTTTTGACGATTTACATGTATGTAACCCCTTAAGGGGTCGCTTTTTATCGTTGAAGTTTATATGGGGAAACCCGCTAATAACTCATCAGGATCAACTCTGATCGTCTTGCACCCTTTGACAAAGTTGTATTAATTGGTTTCATGCGTTGTCACCCCGGGCAGATGGTCATAACAGAATTCATGCCATTTCAATAACAAATACTGTTAAAATAACAGAAAGTGTTATGGAATCTTCTTGAAAATCCATTTTTGCATTAGAGTTTAATAACAGTTTATGTTATCATAACAAAATTTGTTATTGGTCTGATATTGGTTGAAATCCAAAACAACTTGGAAATAACATTTTTTGTTATGGAAGAATACCGCCAATTGTTATTGTGATGATCGGATTAGTTGTTAAAATAACAAAAATAATAACAGAAATTTGTTCGAAGAATAACTAAAATGTGATTGGTCTGTTATTACAATAACAATCCAATAACAATCCAATAACAAAAAAATCATAACGACGAATAACAAATCTTGTTATAAATAACAAAATATGTTATTGACCTAGTATTTTTAAATATCAAAAAAATTTATTCCCAAGTTATTTCCGTCTGCTCGGCACCAGGTGCGGTGTACAAGCGACAATATCTGATGCATCTACTTCTCATCCAAGTATGTAATGAATATCAGGTATATTTTTTGGTTTTGTAGGGCAAGGCGTAGCAAGGCAATGGTTTTTCGATGGCTCCCTAGCTACGATTCTATAGAGAGAATTTAAATAAAACAAACTCGTAACCGAGCCCTTCCAGCTACGATGCGGCCACTCCAAGTCGTGTGGTCAGAATATTCCGGAGGCTCTCAGTCAATCCAGCTGGCCTGCCTCCGATTGGGCTGCTCCTTGCTCCAGGCCATCTGCTTTTTGGCCTACTTTTATGAAAAATAACCAAGATGGGAATATCACCCATCCAGCGGAGAGGACCATTTCAATGGAGGATTTGGACGGCAGCCTGGAAATCCTTGGTAAACCAAACGGTTCCGGTCGAGAACCATCGAAAAAGAAAGTCTTTATCAAGAGTCTTGATTCAAGACCCATGAAAAATCACGAAAGAGTCATTTCTTTAAAAAATCAAATAAGTATTGAGTTGCATACCACTTCCCAAACACGGACGGGAACTTTAAGTACTGTGCAAAACGATAACGCGACATTGGCTAAACATTTAGCATGGACATTGCAGATAGAACTTGGACAAGGTCCTCTGTCTAATCACACCCCACGGCCTTTTGCAAGCCAACGGCGGAACTGCGGTTACTGGTTTTCGTTAGATTTTTCAGCTTGGCCTAGACGGCTGGAATTTCACCAGCAACAGGAACGGCCGGGTTGCCGCCATCCTAGAACACAAAAAGAGCCACCGGCACGTGCTATTGCGATGGGAACGCTTTGTAAAACGTATGTGTCCACTTCATCCGCTGATACCAGTTGGACATCGTTGGTGTCAGTAGATCGGCCGCAGTTAGTTCTTCTCGGGTCTTCCGCACCGACCACCACAAAACACCACCGGACACGAGTCCCGCAAGCGCAGCCACCGGACAAAGATCACCGGGATAGGCAACAGGAATCGGCCGCAGTTAGTTCAGATCAAGATCTCAACACACGACTTCCGCAAACAACATCCGCTCATCATTACGACCTTAACAGGACAAAACCGCCAGACAACACCACCGAAAACAAGGACACCGAAGCGTCAAACGGAAACTGCACCGGGCAGGAAGGAACGGCCTCCGGCAGCTGAAATGTTCTTTCAAATTCACTTAAAACTGTTTCTGCAAAGGCGAAAACTAAATCACTTTAATCGGTTCAACGGGGAAAAACATTGGAAACAAATGTAAACAAACAACATATGTTTTGCTTGACTGTGTGGCGCAAGATTGACGTAGTCATGGTTGCATTTACCAAGGTATCGACAATAGGGTGGGAATGGAATAACTCGGAAGGAAGCTGAGATACTCAGAGTTATTCTGAGTTACTCCCAGAGTTTCTCACTGAAATGCCCTTGGAAAACTCCATGATTAATTATCACCAGCACCATCAGCAGCAGCATCTCGTGTTACCTAGACATTTTTTGGTCTCCACTCGCATTGACACTCAATGTTGTTCGTCACTTTTTATTTTGACTTTGACTTTTTATTTGACTTTGACTAACCAACCGGGGTACAAACTAAAAAAATGTCAAACGAAGAAGTGACCAACCACCGGGGGTTGAGTGTATTGTGTTTTAAAGTTTTATTTTTTAAATAGGTCCTCTGGTCCTATAAACATATGAAACACAATAGCTTACATGACCTATAAAGTAAAAAAGTAAATCTTTCCCAGTTCCTGAGGGGAACACCCTTGAAGAGTATCGGGGCCGGCATTTACAAAGCGGATTCAGTGGCAGTTTCATTCTCAACTTAATGTTAACATGTTAAGGTTAATGTTAACATTCCATAGGTCGCCTCCCTAAGGTGTCGTGATAAGGTCCAGTTTGTGACGATACACTACCTTCCCTTTACTAAGCAATCGATTCCAGAAGGGAAAAGATCACCAGTTGTGTTGGTCCGAGCCGGGATTTGAACCCCGATCTACCGCTTACGAGGCGGAAGCGTTACCACTGGGCTACGTGGCTCGGTCACATGACCTATAAGCAATAATAAAAGCAATGAATCGTTGGGAGTACCATGCCAAGAAGTGTTGGTGCTCCGGGGCCCTCGAAGATCGGACAGAGTCTTTCAACAAATCGTCGCCGTCGTGCTAACTTGTCGTACGTGCATTTTGAGTCATTTTGTGCAGCTCACAATGTCTCATCTTTTGAACTTCACAGATCCCTAGAATTCGATTTCAATCCTGAGATATTCAATGAATATCAAAAGAGCTCCGAACATTTTTGTCACTTTTCATATGAAAGAAGTTTCAATCTTGTCGTGCTATCTTGTCACTCCCTGAAAATTGATGTAAGTGCGACAAAGGGCAAAGGGATTTCAGGTCAGAACGCGTTTGACGCACGTACAAGTTAGACTACCGTAAACATTTGTAATTATAACTCGGGACTCCAGCAACCAACTTCAACCAAACGTCGGGACAAGGCACAGAATGGTAAGTCAAACAAAACGTGTTTGTTATTGTTTACATTGCGTGCTTTCGTTTATTCAAGGTCAAACATTAAAACGCGTTTTTCTCGGAACGTCGAAATGGCGGGTGCGACAAGATAGCACGACGACGTCGAAATAATGCCTCAAACTAACTTGAAACATTCTCCACAAAAATAAAGCTAGAGTGCCTGAATGTATACTTACATCTATTCATCTAAATTCCTCCTCCAAATGACCGTTATCGAATCGTTACTAAAATGCGCCTACAAATATGCAGCAAATTTACGCTTTTCATGCATTTGAGCTAAATTAGCCCTTCGATGTTACCGTTGAACTGCAAGTCGCAAAAGGTGTCTGTGGGGATTTCCGTTGGTCCAGCAAACTCGAAATTTTAGATTTTATACGTTTACGTTTTTGCTAGGCAATGAAGACACAGAAAGCTCGTTGTTCCTCCTCCACGTATCGAATCGAATTTAGAATCGAAAGCTGAACATATCTACACATTAAAAAACGTATAAAATTGTAAGGTGTAATTTTAAAAGGTTGAGTATAATCTCTTCTATGATGAAATTTTATCTAACTGAATGAGCGTAATATTGAATGTTTGGCCTTTTTAAAATGTTGGTCATGATTCAAAAACATTGAAACCTTTTTTTCGGGAAGATCAGAAATTTTCACGAATGTTTCATATTTTAATATTGAAAATCTGATCATTAGTTGATGAGATAACGACATTATAAAATTGGGGGTTGCTTGAGTGAGACTTAGAAAACATCAATTTTCCTGTTTTTAAATCTTTACATGCACAGCAAAAAATCCGATGGTAAAATCTCATGCAAAAGCATGCACATCACCTTCGTCAAAATAAACACTTAATATTACACACTGCATGTACAATTTTTGCAAACACAAAAAAAAGTTGCAACCATCGGGATTCAAACCCAGCACCAACAGTAAGGACTGACGCCTTAGTCCACTCGGCCATTAGACCGATGTGATGCTGTAAGGATAAACGCATATATCGGCTTGACATTTCGGTCAAGTAGGTTTCCCATACTGATGGGCTACATATTTCAGGGTGTAATATTACATAAAATTGCATAAAATAATGCAATTTTTTACACCCGGTCCTTTTACACCCAGCTAGATTACTACTTTTTTAGCTGTGTGGCAATATCTCAGCAACTAAGGGTCGTATCAACAAAGTTCAAGCAAAGCAAAATATAGGGAATTTTCAAAGCTTTTTCAAGAGTGGCAAATATGGGTACTAATTTAAAAAAAATGAATAACTGAGATTTTTTTAAAGTTACCTAAAAAATGCTATAACATGAAAACTTTGCACTTTAACAAAATTTCGCTTAAGTACTTTTTGATTGAAAATTCGATTTTACATAGAAAAATGAGATTAAAATTTTTTTGCGACCAGTATTTCGATTTTTTGAAAAAATCAGTATTGATGCAAGAACTCGGTCAAGGATTTTTTCCCATTCTGGAATTTTCTGAAAAGTTGTCATTTGATGTCCCCTTAAACATATCAGAAAATAGAAAAAAATAGTTTTTTTTTGCAAATCAAGTTTTAGTGACGAAAAGTAAAAAAATCACCAACATTTTTTTTATCGTGTATCATTTTTTCAGTATAGTCCACACCTGGGTGCAGAATAGTGATTCGCAAAGCGGCCTCAATTTAGAACTGTCAAAGCGGAACCAATTTACTGATCGCTAAATTATACCAAGAAGTGGCAAGTATTGTTATCGATCTATTATTTATTTTGTCAGGAAAAAAAATGATGCCGTCGAACTTTAAGAGCGAGTCCACGAGCAAAGCATACCCATCTCGCATCGACCTCACCAATCTGCCTGAAATTTTCAGGGGTTGTTTGTACATATAAAACTAGCATCTGGCCAAAATATGAGCACATCTTCGATTCACATTTATTGAAATTCAAGTTTGTTTCCAAGGATACTAGATGACACCAGAAAAAAAGCAGCATCTCAATTTTTTTTAACTTTCATTTTTCAAAGGGTTAAAATGGATAAAAATAAACATTTTTATGCATGTTTCTATTGTGAAATTGTCTCAGGAACACGAATATGATAAAATTATCATCAGAAAATGGGATCTTAGGGGTCCCCCGAGCAAAAATTTACAACCAAAAAATTCACTAAAAGTAAAAGTGTCTATTCAATATGTTAAACAACCTTACCCAAAGCGTTCTCAGTCTCAGATGGTAGTCCCAGATGTCCCCTACAAGATGCAGGTCGAACCGAGTTGATATGTGGATGGAACACTTTTTTATTTAAGTTTGAAAATTATGCTATTTTTTCACTAAAATGTCATTAACTCCCTTTAGATTTAACCAATTGGGGTGCTCTATCCTGCATTTTGTTGCATTTTTTAAGCTCTTTCAGATGCATTTTGAATTTTTCAATTAAATTGAATTTTGCCCAAGTTACAGCCTTTTTACGATTTTTGACGTTTTTGAACCTTCAAACTTTGTGTCCCGATTTGCCCCACTTCCCGTTGACCTAGAGTGCTCATATTTTGGCCAGATGCTAGTTTTATATGTACAAACAACCCCTGAAAATTTCAGGCAGATTGGTGAGGTCCAAACGACGTCCCATACAAAGGGGTATGCCCTGTTCGTGGACTCGCTCTTAAAGATATTCGAAGTCAACACATCTTAAGAAGAGGGTTGATATCGAGATTGTCATAATTCGTCGTAGACATTTCAATATGTCTCACGCAAAACCTAGATTATGACGTTTTTGAAATGTTAGCGACAATAACTATGAATGGCACCTGCCAAATAATAATGAATAATCTCACTCCGATATTATCACTACACTTAAAAGATACATAATCTCAGAACTTTCATTCGGTTCACAAAAATCCACCCACTTTTGACACAACTTTTCATCACGTGGAAAACAGAAAAGAGCTCTTTTGGCCGGCCATTGTTTAGTCTACGAAGAAAAAAAAGCGAAGCACTTAATTTTTCAGCGAAAACTTTAACATCAACAGATCCTAAATGTTTTAAAACTATTCACTTCAGCAACACAAAATAAGTCACGCTTGACCTTGAACATAGCCTTCAACTTTATTTGTGTTTTCAGCTGTAGTGCAAAATGGCTTCTTTGGGCATACAGAAGGCACCAAAAAAGTTTCAGCCGGATTAAAAAATGGGTAATTCTCCGCCAACTCACACAGCAGTTGCCCCGACCCCTCTTCGATTTGCGTGAAACTTTGTCCTAAGGGGTAACTTTTGTCCCTGATCACGAATCCGAGGTCCGTTTTTTGATATCTCGTGACGGAGGGGCGGTACGACCCCTTCCATTTTTGAACATGTGAAAAAAGAGGTGTTTTTCAATAATTTGCAGCCTGAAACGGTGATGAGATAGAAATTTGGTGTCAAAGGGACTTTTGTGTAAAATTAGACGCCCAATTTGATAGCGTTCGCAAAATTCCGAAAAAACGTTTTTTTCATCGAAAAAAACACTAAAAAAGTTTTAAAAATTCTCCCATTTTCCGTTACTCGACTGTAAAAATTTTTGGAACATGTCATTTTATGGAAATTTAATGTACTTTTCGAATCTTCATTGTCCCAGAAGGGTCATTATTTTGTTTAGAACAAAATTTTTCATTTTAAAATTTCGTGTTTTTTCTAACTTTGCAGGGTTATTTTTTAGAGTGTAACAATGTTCCACAAAGTTGTAGAGCAGACAATTACAAAAATTTTAATATATAGACATAAGGGGTTTGCTTATAAACATCACGAGTTATCGCGATTTTACGAAAAAAAGTTTTGAAAAAGTTGGTCGTCATCGATCCTGAAGATTTTTTTTTAAATAACTCTTATGAGCATATACGAACAACTGCTTGTAATGCTTGGAAAAACGAACAAACTCTGTTCATTTGCTTTAATCTTTTAAATGAGCCTAAGCCAAAGCCTAAGCTGCCTTTTATTCATTTTTTTTCAGTGCACTTTAAAAAAAAATTGACGTGATCTAAGAATTTATATGCTAAATATATCTCAAAACAAACCTGCTATTTTAGTTGAAAATTATAAAAAAAACATGCCAGGAACGCAGCGCAGCGGAACGAAAACGATGACGACGACAAAAGTCCAAGCAGAGAAACAGCGCGCGCGCTTGTAGGCAAACAGGCAGGCAGGCAGGCAGGCGAGCAAGCTCGTGAGAGAGTTTGAACCTGAGAGAGAGCACGTGCGTGTACGAATTGTAATAAAACATCGTTGTTAGGTAGCCCCTTACAGCTAGCCGCGCAAAAATGGTCAGTTTTGAGCGCTAATAACTTCGCGGGAAAAAATCCTAAAAATATGGTGTCTTCGGGAAAGTTGTTCTAAATTTAATGAAGGTTCTACATTTGAGAAATGGTAAGAATCGGATAACTATGGCGCCTTCCACAGGTAAAAAAGTAAAACAGTTGCTTTTCTCCATACATTTTGACGATTTTTCCCATACAAATTTTAAGCGATTGGAGGGAGGGGTTCCCGTGGTCAGAATGAGCTCAAATTTGGAATTTAGCCTAGTGATGGGTCAATCTTTGATTTCAGGGGGTAGCCCCAAAAAAGTCCGGATTTGGACCACCCTAATGTCTATATATTAAAATTTTTGTAATTGTCTGCTCTACAACTTTGTAGAATATTGTTACACTCTAAAAAATAACCCTGCAAAGTTAGAAAAAACACGAAATTTTAAAATGAAAATTTTTGTTCTAAATGAAAAAATGACCCTTCTGGGACAATGTAGATTCGAAAAGTACATTAAATTTCCCATAAAATGACATGTTCCAAAATTTTTTACAGTCGAGTAACGGAAAATGGGAGAATTTTTAAAACTTTTTTAGTGTTTTTTTCGATGAAAAATACGTTTTTTCGGAATTCTGAGTACGCCATCAAATCGGGCGTCTAATTTTACATAAAAGTCCCTTTGACACCAAATTTCTATCTCATCACCGTTTCAGGCTGCAAATAGTTGAAAAACACCTCTTTTTTCGCATGTTCAAAAATGGAAGGGGTCGTACCGCCCCTCCGTCACGAGATATCAAAAAACGGACCTCGGTTTCGTGATCAGGGACAAAAGTAACCCCTTAGGACAAAGTTTCACGCAAATCGAAGAGGGGTCGGGGCAACTTTTCCCGATTTCGTGTGAGTTGGTAGAGAATTACCCAAATACAAAAAATCGAATGACCGAAATCTCAGAATTGCTCAGTTTTTTAAAGGTCCAATAAACAAAATTTTAATTCAATTCAAATTTATTCGGGTTTTTTGGTGAATAATTATGTTATAATTAGTACTTTTGAAGTACTCAACAGAGTTTTGGAGTTCCTTTCGGGTGAATGTCACATTATAATCCATTTTGGAGCAAATACACACTTACTGTATGGGTCCCTAGAAAAACGTGCACTCTGAATTTTTCGAAAATATTTAGATGGGGCCGAATGGGGTTTCTCTAAAGTGTTTAAAGAGAATAAGTGCTGTTCGCTGCTTCCACATATTGCATGCAATTTTTGCTTGTATGCAACAACGACGAACCGCCCTAATTATCCATATAAACTCAAAACTTCATGCTTCCCCTCGGGTTAAGCTTGCGCAGTCATTTTTATAAATTTTTGCAGGTCAGTGTTAATAGACAGCAAAAAAATCCATCCTTACTAAAATATTTGATTGTTTAAAAAAAAAAAGTCAATCAGTTTGAATTCTTATTCTAGAAATTTTCAGTTGCTTTTGCCGAATCATTATTTAAATATTTCATGATTTTTAAACAAAATTTCCACAAATTGGTTTATTACCTTCAATTTCTTTCCAACCAAAAGCCTGCAACGCGAGCAAAATCGTGAGTTGCTCGTTAGTGCGAAAAGTGTCGAGCTTTATATTAATAATTTTCCCTTTCGTGTTTCGTCCACTAAAGTCTGCTCGTTCTTGAGGGGGTTATTGCTGCTTGGTCCAACGTCTGTCTATTGCTTCATCCCTCGACGCGAGCCTTCAATACTGGCCGCGGGGACAACTTGGCCTGCGTCGTCGTCGTCGCTGCATGTGAGTACCTAATAGAGTGGTTCAAATTAGATTTTTTTTTATTCTTCATTTCGCGGGAGTACTAAGTTCAAATTTGAAATGGCTCAAGAAGTTTGAATTTTGGGAAGTGTGCTTCAGACTAAAACTCAGAACACCCGATCAATTAAGCCTCGTAATGAGAGGCGAAAAGTGGAATTTGAACCACTCTAGTACCTATTCATATCGGCTATTAATTGATTATTGCCTCACTTTTGGCATTCTTCTCGCGATTGCCAGCGACATTCGCACGTCATGTTTGGAACCCAACGGGGCAAGCAATCGTACGGGGGTGCTCTCATTAAACGCGTAGCTGAAACACTCGACTCGTGAAATTGGGTGTCTAATTGACAGAATAAAATGTTTATGATTTTGTAAAAAATATATCCCTTGCTGGGGTTATTCGATAATTATAGTGAACTGGTGCCGCCTGACGGCAAAGTGGGAAAGCTCAGTGGATTTTTTTAAAATTAAATTAAAGTTTCAAAATGTGTAAATTTCGTGTCCACGTATTTTATGGATGACCTCTTAGACTCTAACATACTGTGGCTGTAATGACTGAGGATCCAGTTTTTTTTTAAAATAATTTTTGGATTTGGGGTTTAATGTATCAAAAAATAGCAATTTGCCTTCAAAATAAAAAAGTAAAAGTTTAAAAATAAATTATTGTATATTGTTTTATTTCGCTTTATTTTTATGAGATGTACCACAGTGCCAACTTTTCGACCACGGTAGAACTCGCCGGCCCAAAAACTGTCCGACCCGGCTATAGTCACTGTCGCTAGAAAACGGCACTTGGGCCGATTTGAGTTAGTGGTTCAACCCGGCCGGCCCACCGCATGTGCGTGCCACAACCACCAGCAAGCTCTGCGCCAATCGATACCACATCCGAAACTCCACGAAAGGGTACCTTTAGGGGGCTTACCTTAGAAACAGGTTTCCACGGCGGTGCAGTGAATGCGGACAGCTGCGCTGCGTTTGGGTTTTATGGAGCAGAATGTTGCAACCGTCCACGACGCTTGGCGGTTCTGCGCAGCCGTTTCGGATCCGTGTCGTGGCCGTTCAGATAAGAACGGGTAATTTACGGAGGCTGGCCGGTCAACGAATTTGAGACACGGACGGGGGGGATTGCCAAATATCCGACCAATGCAGGTCAGATATGCACGCACGGCAGGAAGTGCTGGCCGTGGAGAGGAGGAAGCCGTAGCACAGCCAACAGCAGTAGTAGTAGTAGTAGTAGATACAAGGTTGATCAACCTTACGCGAACCACAACCGGATTGACGGATTGGGGTGTTGATGTGTGTGCGGTTTGCGATTGGGGTGCATGGCTGTCAATGAACTGTGACAGCCTGTAACTAAAGTATGATAGGTGGTGGGATTTATCATTTTTAATTGATTGGTGTGAAAAGTTGAACATGAATTTTATTATTTAGGAGTTTGGAGAACTTATTGGAAAATTATCAAATATTTTTCATCCATCTTGTATCGCATGTCTTTGTAGTTTTGTTTTGTTTCTCTATATAAAAAATGTTATCTGAAAAGTTGCAGCTGAATCCATCTGATCATTTGATGCAAGTTCAATTTTCACTAAAACAATGTTACCCGAGCAGACGGTAATAACCTGGGAATAACATTTTTTGATATTTGAAAATACCAGGCCAATAACATTTCATGTTATTTATAACAAAAATAAAATTAATAACTCAGGTTTTAAAAATTTTCCTGGTGCAAAAAGTGGAATAAATTAAACGATACATGTTTTTCATATTAACCCTATTACGCCCTTATTAGCTTATTCGCTTTATATTATTTAATTTCAAGACAGCTCTGTTATATCTCTTAGGTTAAATCTGTTAAATCAATTTAGGTTACCTAATCTAATCTAATCTAATCTAATCGAACACAAGCGCAGCCAGTCCGAAGAAAGCATCCGGGAAGAACTTATGGTTAGATTACGCCTCAAGTTCTTTCTTGTCATTATTAATGATTGCAGTACTTTCGAGAACCCCCGAAATGTATTACACTCACTAAAGCGGCCCGGCCTACTGCGTTGCATTAATCGCAAGAGACAGATTCTATGAACGGAACCCACATTTTATGGAATCATCAGGGGAAGAAGAAGAAGTGAGGACATACCGTACCAACCACTTCGAGTTATTTATAGAATATGGTGTGTAGTGTGTGTAGGGGAATCGTTGGGAAAGGGATTGTTGTGTTAAATAGTAAATGACCTTGTGACATTATTTCACCACTACGGATTAATTCACTCAAGGGGTGTCAACCCCTCGGTGGCCGAGTGGCTTGAGCATCTGACTACCAATCCAAAGGTGTGAGCTCGAATCCCACCTGAATTCATCCGTTTTTTGTTCATATTCAAAGTTCAATTATATTCGAATAATTTCAAGGAGACCGGTCGGGAAGCGAACCCGGAACCTTCCGCTTATGAGGCGGGAGCCGTAGCCATTAAGCCACGGGCCGGTCACAAAATCAATTTAGGTTACCTAATAATTTTTTATTTATTTTTTCGTAGATTTTAAAAACATTGGTGAAAAATGTTAGGAAAATGTATAATTTTTAAGTAATTTCGGGAATTCCCGGGAAATTTATGAGTTTCCCGAGAAACTGGAGATATTTTTTCGGGAAATCCCTGGAATTCCCAGGACGAGAAATTGGACAACTTGTGCCCGAAATACTGCTGTCCTTATTCAGACTGTGGTTCCAGTTCACCGCAGTTGACGGTATCGAGAAATTTTATTTTCAAAAAAATATTTTTTCGTTTAACTTAGAATTTAAAAAAATTCAAAATCTTAATATTTTTGAAAATTTTACGGTTTGAATTTTGACTTGTTTTATGTGACTTTGCCAATAATTTGTAAAATGTCATTTTGCAGGGGTATGTTTTTTTTTAACATTTCCTATATTTGATGCATAGACTGTGCCCCTACTCATTTTTTACCATTTGGATGAAAATGTGAAAAACAAAAAAAGGCAAAAAGTAATGGTAGAAAAAGCCAAATAATATAAATAAAAACAAACATTAACTAAACATGATAGGCATCATCAGCGATGGAATAATCATCATTAAATGAAAATCTTTGGATGTTCATCAAGAGAAAATATCCAAATGAAGCATGGCTCTCCTATCTCGCGCACGAAAGATCAAAAATAAGAATCTAAAAAAATCATAATCTTGATTATTCAAGACAAGGAAATTCACAAAAGATCATCAGCAGATTGATTTTCTTCGAGAATTTCGGGAGCGATTTTCTGTTGCGTGATTTGCCTCCTCTCTCTTTCGCGGGTGAAATTATTCCATCCCTGGGCATCATAAATTCTTAAAATAAAACCAAACAAAAGTTCTTTTTTATCGCATGGAATTTTTTTTTGCGAAAATACGTTCGAATTTATATCACCTGACAATTATTTTTCCATACCGGAGAAATCGGAATCACCTCTGGCCAAAACGCAATTTTGCAACGCACTCAACCGTCACCTTTTTCTACCGTGTTATCCCCCAAGCACCGAGTCTACTTAATAATATCGTCTGTCATGTGCTATCTCGTGACAATGACATTTTAGTATTTTTCGGAAAAAAATGCAAAAGACGAGATTTTTTTTTATCACACCGTCTTTTCAGACTGAATTTATTAACTAAACGGGACAAACACAGAACACCCAGAGGAGATGGTCGGGAATCGAACTCGGGCCCATTAGCACACATGAGGGATCGCAGCTTTTTTGATTTTATAGCAGAAAACGGTAAATGTGGTGAGAATTGGTCGCGTTAAATGTAAATAAGAAGTAGTCGGTAAATGTGATGAGAAGTAGTCGCTTAGCTCAGTGTTAATAAAATGGGTTTATTTCCCCTAGTTGATAACAGATGTGTTTACGTATATTCAACCATTTTTATTGATTTTTGACAGACTTTCTTGCCAAATAGTCCAAATTACTATCTTTTTCTAAATTGACAGTTTTTTCCATAAAAAGTTAAACAAATATTGGGAAGTTGTACACCACAATGTTGAAAATAATTTGTCTTATCCGCATCCGGTATTAGTTTCATACAAATGTTGATTTTGAAGGTGAAAACCATTTTATTTTTGTTTCAAAAAATCATGGGTTTACGGTCATTACATTTAGTTTTTCATTATGTTTGTTATATTTTTCATGCTTAAAATCATAGAATTAGCTCAATACTATTAATTGATAGAGCAATGACCGCAGTTTTTAGATAGCTTAAAATATTTATATTAATTTGTTTTGTTTTTTGTTGTGTTTTGGATAATTAATGAACCACAATTTTTAATCTAATGTGATTCTAGTTAAATAGTTGCCTGTATTGTTTATTTTTATTTATGACATTTCTATAAAAGCTTGAAGAAATCTTTGAAACTGTCTAAAAAACAAGAGACTACAAAACATTTATTTGTTATACCAGTCAATTTCATTTTTTGATAAGTTTAGAATTTAAATTTTTATGCAAACAATTTGGATTGAACTTTTTTTTTCAAGTACGTGAATATAATTAAAATCGGTTTCAAAGTATATAAAATTAAACAGAAAATATTTATAGCACCAAAAATTTTGCAAATCTGTGAACCAAAAAAAATAACAATTTTCTCTAATAAGCCAAATTATTGCTGATATGCCGAATAAAATTTTTAATGATTTAAAATTCTTGCTGATTACTAAGAATTCACATGTTCAAAAAAAAAAAAAAAAATTGAATTTTTTAAATCAATTTCGGGAATTCCCGGGTTTGGAAAAATATCTCGAATTTTGTTCCGGAATTCCCGGAATGGAACACTAGAAGTGATTGTTTTTGAAAATTTGTATCAACAATTGTGCAAAAAACTATATTTTTACATTTTCCATCAATTTTTATGACGTGTCATAAGATAACACAATCATTTTGATGAGTAATTAGTCTATGTCACAAGTGAGCAATTCTCTACCAAAACCGGAAATGTATTTTATTTGGCTCAAACTTTGTGGGGGCCTTCCCTATGACCAAAGAAGCTATTTTGTGTCATTGGTCAAACAGCTGTAACTTTTGAGTGAATTTTCTGATCAATTTGGTGTCTTCGACTATGTTGTAGGTATTGTTGAGGACTTATGAGAAAAAAAAGGTGCACCGAAAAAATGCAGATTTTTTAATCAACATTTTTTCACTAAAACTCAATTTCCCAAAATTCATATTTTTTGATTTTCCAGATTTTTTGATATGTTTTAGGGGATAAAAATCCGCAATTTTTTAGCCATAGAGGAACATGGTCAAAAAATCTGCCGCCGAGTTATGAATTTTTGAAAAAATAGTGATTTTTGAAAAAAAAGACATTTCATGCAAAAAAAAATTTGACGCTATTTTAACATGCAAAATTGAATTTGCAATCGAAAACCACATTACAGATTTTTTGATAGAGGGCTCCGTTTTCAAGATATAGCTACCGAAAGTTTGATTTTAGCGAATTATTTGCAGTTTTTCGATTTTAAAAAATAGTGACCGTGAGTGACCATTTCAAAAATATATTTTTTAAAGTTCAGAAAGTTTGCTATAAAATTGTCTACGAGACATTGAAGATTGGACCTCGGTTTGCTGAAACAGGAAAATTGAAGTTTTCCAAGTCTCGCCAAAACAACCCACTATTTTGTAATGTCGATATCTCAGCTACTAATGGTCCGATTTTCAATATTAAAACATGAATCATTCGTGAAATTTTACGATCTTTTCAAAAAAAATATTTAGATTTTTTTAAATCAATACTAACATTATTAGGCCATTTGAAATGCTAGTCTTGATTAAAAAATTTTCAAAATATTTATTTCGAAAAGATCTGAAAATTTCACGGATGTTTCATGTTTAATATTGAAAATCGGACCGTTAGTTGCTGAGATATCGACATTAGAAAATGGTGGGTTGTTTTGGTGAGATTTAGAAAACTTCAATTTTCGTGTTTCTCTTTCTTAAAGCGGTTCTATCTCAGCAACCCGAGGTCCAATCTTCTATGTCTCTTAGACAATTTTATAGCAAATTTTCTGAACTTTAAAAATGTTTTTTTTTTAGAAATGGTCACTCATGGTCACTATTTTCAAAAATTTTAAACCGCAAATATTTCTATTTATTTGGCTATATTGAAAACGGAGCCCTTTATCAAAAAATCTGTAGAGTAGTTTTTTATTGCAAATTGAATTTTGCAATAAAAAATAACGTTAATTTGTTTTTGCATGAAATTTCGATTTTTTTCCAAAAATCACTATTTTTTCAAAAATCATAACTCGGTGGCAGATTTTTTGACCATGTTTCTTTATGGCTCAAAAGTTGCGGATTTTTATCCCCTAAATCATATCAAAAAATCTCGAAAATAAAAAATACGTATTTTGGGAAATTGAGTTTTAGTGAAAAAAAGTGAACTCTGCATTTTTTTTCGGTGTACCTATTTTTTCTCAAAAGTCCTCAACAATACCTACAACTTTGCCGAAGACACCAAATTGATCAGAAAATTCACTCAAAAGTTACAGCTGTTTGAATATTTACATACCATTTTTGTATGGACAGCAGCCAAAATTGTATGGAGACTTGTATGGGTGAACCAATGACAATGAAGAAGGCCCCCACGGGACCATCCATAAACCACGTGGACAACTTAGGGGGGGGGGGGGTTCGGCGATTGTCCACGCTCCATACAAAAAAGATTTTATTTGTATGGAAATTGTCCACGATGGGGGGGGGGGGGGGGTGAGAATTCCAAAAAAGTGTCCACGTGGTTTGTGGATGGTCCCCACAAAGTTTGAGCCAAATAAAAAAAAATACAAAAAATAAAAATGGTCGAAATTGGCCGACTTCGTAGAGAGTTGCTCAAGTATGTTTTGTGATTAATGAAAATTGCAAAGAGCAACGAAGCCTCGGTCCGCTCAATTGACACAAATATCTCGTTCACTCCATTGAACAAAATATCAAAATGAAGTCATTTTCAGCCCAGAACAGATAAATTAGCATTGCGAAATGCTCAAGATACGGCCAAAGCTGCAGTAGTTCGAGCAGAATTAAAATGTGGCTGTCTGGGCATGCTGAAGCAGGGTAGCGGCTTGCTTTCTTCTCTCAGCTGGACAAGCTTAAGCGCACGAGAATGTTCGCGCTGAACGTGAGTGCTGTTAACGATTTACGCGCGCCAAGATTTCTACACAGGCCGAACCGGGGGGGGGTTGCCTTTCTCTAGGGTTGTGAAAATGTTTGAAATTTATCGCTAATTGGATCGGACAGCTGGTAGGACTTGAATGAAAGGGTTACAGTAAGAATGCAACTTTTTTTTACTTGCAATAAATAAATAGTTGGGCCTCTACAAACATAGCAATTTAAGCCTTTTAATAAATTATATTAATTTCACAGTTTGGTGAGTTTTAAATCATAGACCGAAAGACACTGGTTCTTTTATCTAAAATGACTTGGCTTGTAATTGCTAAAAAATATGAAAATCAGGCTCATATTTGGTTTTTGAGCTCGAAATGCTCACCGGAACTAGCCTCTTAATGCCCTCAAACGTAGTTTTTGTTACATCCTGATATATTTATATGTCTTTTATTCTAAATGAGAACATGAAAAATTATTCCTTCTACTTCCCCAATTTATTTTGTTCGAAAAATTTTATTTTTCCCGTCTTCAGGAGGTTATCTTGAGCACGTTCTACGAAAAACTTTTCTTCTCTTGTTTAATGGTTTTCTTGTTTAATTTTTATAATTTAAATTTGCATTTATCCCCGAGCAGACGGAAATAACTTGGGTTTTTGATTGGTCAGTTTTTGATATTGAGCAATTCTCTACGAAATCGATCTTTTTCTTCAATTTTAAATTTTGTATTTTTTAATCCGACTGAAACTTTTTTGGTGCCTTCGGTATGCCCAAAGAAGCCATTTTGCAACATTAGTTTGTCCATATAATTTTCCATACAAATATGGCAGCTGTCCATACAAAAATGATATATGAAAATTCAAAAATCTGTATCTTTTGAAGGATTTTTTTGATCGATTTGATGTCTTCGGCAAAGTTGTAGGTATGGATACGGACTACACTGGAAAAAAATCATACACGGTAAAAAACAAATTTGGTGATTTTTTTATTCAACTTTTTATCACTAAAACTTGATTTGCAAAAAAAACACTATTTTAATTTTTTTTTAATTTTTGATATGTTTTAGAGGACATAAAATGCCAACTTTTCAGAAATTTCCAGGTTGTGCCAAAAATCATTCACCGAGCTATGCATTTTTTAATCAATACTGATTTATTCAAAAGATCGAAATTTTGGACGCAAAAATTGAATTTGTAATCAAAAAGTACAATAGTGAAGTTTGATAAAGTGCACAGTTTTCAAGTTATAGCCATTTTTATGTAACTTTTTTGAAAATAGTCGCAGTTTTTCATTTTTTTTTTGGAAAAAAATATTTTTGAAAAGCTGAGAAAATTCTCTATATTTTGCTTCTTCGGACTTTGTTGATACGACCTTTAGTTGCTGAGATATTGCAATGCAAAGGTTTAAAATCAGGAAAATTTATGTTTTTTTAAGTCTCGTAATATTGAATGTTTGGCCCTTTTAAAATGTTAGTCATGGTTTAAAATTTTTTTAAATATTTTTTCGAAGAGATCGGAAAATTTCACGACTGTTTCATATTTTAACATTGAAAATCGGACCATTAGTTGCTGAGATATCGACATTGAAAAATGGTGGGCTGTTTGTTTGAGACTTAGAAAACATAAATTTTCCTGTTTTTAAACCTTTGCATTGCAATATCTCAGCAACTAAAGGTCGTATCAACAAAGTCCGAAGAAGCAAAATATAGAGAATTTTCTCAGCTTTTCAAACATATTTTTTCCAAAAAAAAAAAAAAAAATGAAAAACTGCGAATATTTAAAAAAAAGTCACTTAAAAATGAATCAAACTTGAAAACGATGCACTTTATCAAAATTTCACTAAAATACTTTTTGATTGCAAATTTGATTTTACATCGAAAAATTAAGTTGAAAAATTATTGCGACCAATATTTCGATTTTTTGAAAAAATCAGTATCGATTAAAAAATTCATAACTCGCTCAATGATTTTTTCCACAACCTGTAAATTTCTGAAAAGTTGGCATTTCATGTCCCCTAAAACATATCAAAAAATAAAAAAAATAAAAATAGTGTTTTTTTTTGCAAATCAAGTTTTAATGACAAAAAGGTAAATAAAAAATCCACAATTTTTTTTAACCGTGAATCATTTTTTTCCAGTGTAGCCCGTATCCATACCTACAACTTTGCCGAAGACATCAAATCGATCAAAAAATTCCTTCAAAAGATACAGATTTTTTAATTTTCATACATCATTTTTGTATGGACAGCTGCCAAATTTGTATAGAAAATTATATGGACAAACTAATGATGCAAAATGGCTTCTTTGAGCATACCGAAGGCACCAATAAAGTTTCAGTCGGATTAAAAAATACAAAAATTAATATTGAAGAAAAAAGACCGATTTCATAGAGAATTGCTCATTTCATAAATTCTCAATAAATAAATTAATTCCATTAGGGATTACAACACAATTAAAAAAAAACAACTTTCAAAAGTTAATTTTATCAGATTAATTTAAGCTTAAGGACCCATTTCATGGTCAAATAAATGACCACATTTCATGGCCACAATAATGACTCCGCTGAAAATGGTCAAAATTATCCCATAGTTCTAGCCAATATTAGCAACGTCCCTAAGGGGGTATATCAAATAATTAAAAAAATGAACTTTCAAAATTTCTACTTTTTAGAATAAGGAATAAGGAATAGCTTAAGGATCCCATTTCATGGCCAAAATAATGACCCCGACGAAATTATACAAAATTATCCCAAAGATCTAAAAATATTTAACAAAAGAAAAAATAATAACAGATTGTGTTATAGACACATAAAAACTTTTCCATTTTTGCGTTTTATGGTAATTTTATTTCTATGTAAAAATTCCATACGAATAACAAATCTTGTTTTTATCAGATTTTTTGAAATGTATAACATTACCTCTTATTAGCGTGTTATTAAACATTTTCAATATAATATCACTTCAATACCAAATCTTGTTATTTTATCAGAAACTGTTATTAATTTTTCTTCTTGAAGTTGAACTTCAGGATAAAATAATAATAATAAAATTATTTCTTACCAAAGGACAGAGATTTCTCTTTCTCAACAATATTTTACGCAACTCCCGCAGTACAATATACGATAATCTGTCTGGTCAACCTCTAATTACTACCTTATTTGTCCAAAAACGGCCATTCGATCTACCGACAAGGTTGTCCGATAGGAATCAGCTGCTCGAAGCCAAACCTTCAGCTCTGCTTCGCCAGCATCAATCAGCACAAAGTAACTTTTGGACTTATGAATCACAAGCTGAGTAGCTTCTAAGGTTGATTGACAGAAGTGTAATAACGCATAGGTGGTACACCAAATCTTGGTTGGGGCAGTTTGGCAGCAATTGAACTTTAAGAGTGAAAAAAGTTGATTCTTGTCAAATTCACCTGGGAAAATCCACCGCGGCAAACATAAAATGGGTTCCTTATTCAGAAATCAGCTTCAAAAAAATGAAACCTTCAACGAAACCATATCGCAACGCCATAATCGGACTGAACGCGCACACCAACGGCAAAGTTACATTTGGGCTAATTAACGACGCGCCATTTCTGGTCAATTGGAACGACCAGCCGACCGGTGGCGCGGATTATGATTGAGGAAAGACCGCTTAAAATTCCTGGCATTTTTGCGAGTTGCGTTTCTTTGGTTTTTCAAATTGACGCTGTCGTGCTATCTTGTCCCATGTCGCGTTTTTGACGTTCCGAGAAAACGCGCACGCAATTTAAACAAAAACAAACACGTTTTTTTTGGCTGACCGTTCTGAGCATTGTCACGAAGTTTGGTTGAATTTGGTTGCCAGAGTCGGGCTATAAATAAAACTGTTTACATTAGCCGGGCATGTACGTGTGTCAAACGGCTTCTGCCTAAATTACCTTTGTCCAGTTTTCACATTTGTAGCATTTTTCAGAGTTTGACAGGATAGTTAGATTTAGATTGGATAGATTTTTTCCGGTGTTTTGTTGAATATCTCAGGATTGAAATTGAATTTTGGGGAATTGAAGGTGTCAAAAGAGCTGCACTTGCGATAATATAGTACGGTCACGACGAAATGTCCAGCTGTGCTCTAGTTCTGGCGAAGCGTGTTGCGCTGTGCGTACAGCGCATTTGAAAAATGGCAGAACAAGCTTTATGGAATGCGCTAATTATCGCCTTTTGATGTAAGAAAAAGGATTGCCGCCGCTAGGGCTCGTGAAATCGGCTAGAACTTGGGGAAGGAAATTGCGAATACTTGGTCGATGTTTAAGGTTGGGAAATTGATAATGGTTATGTTAGGTATGGAAGATCTTTATACAAGTTTCTCGTCAAAATCACATTTAATAGAAAAATAGACTTAGATGAGAGGACCTGACCACAATTCCATCGTCGCATCAATAAGCGACCTCACCCCTGGCGCTGAGTCAGCTGTTCGGCAGCATTGTTTTACAAATTGTTACCCGAATCCTTCAGCATGGTTGGATGGGTTTTGCTAGTTAGTTAGTGTCTAATGTTTAGTGTACCATACCGAGCTTCCCCCCTCTTCGACGACGCAGCACCGAGTGTTCAAGATCATAGGCCGACGAGGAGATGGAAATCGTGACTGACATTTCCTCCAACAACAACTCCAACAACTAATAGACTCCCGCGTGGGGTAGGAGGGTCAATTTAATAATCACCAGCTGACATGACCTCACGGCTTCCCCGTCAGGGCCACGCCGACGACTGCAACGACGCACTCCCAGTGCTCCGCCGATCGGAGGGGGTTCCTTTGGAGTACGTTGGGGGTTCCTCGCTGCACACAAATCTTCCCGCAAACAAATCTACCTGCCAGATTGGAGGTTAGAAACCCCCCTGCACAGAACAACATACATTAGTGTACCTCCAAAGGCAGTTGGAACGCGCGCGCGGATTTTAATGATGGCTATTCTTTTATGCTAATTTACGGTATGATTATTTTTATGCTAAGGACCACGGTGCACCGGACCGACGGGGACAATCTCGTTGGCGTTAGTTTATGCTACGATTCAGAAGATCACTTGTACTGCGACGGCGAAGCGTATACTCGGTAGTTCGGCGTCCACATGCAAATCAGTTTGCGCCACCTCGCGGCAACGGCCACAAACGGCTAAACATGACGAGTCGGATGAATAAACAGATAAATTCCCCCCGCAAATGACTCTATTCAAGTTCTTTTCAGTGAAATCAACCAAGCGAGTGATGCACTCGCCGCACCGCGATCATGCACTACTCAACTAATGATCTGCTCATTAGAAGTTTATTGAATCATTAGCTTCCCGTGGAGATTTGGAACTTTGGACGGGAGTTCGGAAAAAAACTGTCGTACACATCGGGGGGTGATGGATTTATGGTGGAGTTTGGAAAATGGCACAGTCACGTTGGATAGAGCCATTCTGGTTATTATTGATAAATTTCATAAACTGCTGCAAATTTTATTTGTAAAGTTATTGATTGGTAGAGTATTTTCGGACAAAACGGTATCCTATCTTTGAACAGTTTGTCATATAAATATTTCTGCAAAGATTCTTAAAAATGATCAGATTTCAGTTAATTCTCAATGGGTTTTATTCCGTAACTTGATATTTGTTATCATTTCAACGACGAATATATTGAGAAATCGTGTCTTACATAATTTTAATTAGGCTTTTCCAATAATTTTCGTAGTGCATAAAAGTACATTCAAGGTTTTTTTTGCAATCATTAGTCAATCAATCCGGGACCGTGGAGTAGGGGTAAGCGTGATTGCTTCTCACCCAGTCGGCTTGGGTTCGATCCGCGACGGTCCCGGTGGCATTTTTCCAGACGAGATTTGTCTGACCATGCCTTCCGTCGGATGGGGAAGTAAACGTTGCCCCCCCGGGCTAACCTAAAGGGTTAGGTCGATAGCTCAGTCCAGGTGTAGGAGTCGTCTCCCTGGGTCTTGCCTTTTGAAAAATTTGCTTTTTGCGGTGCAAAAAAAAATAATCAAAAAGAAAATTGAACATTTATATGGAGTTATATAATTCTACGCTATTGCAACCGATTTCTCTTGGATGCAAAAAAAGGATGATTACCCGAGCAGACGGAAATAACATTTTATGTTATTTATAACATGTTTTGTTATTCGCCGTTATGATTTTTTTGTTATTGGATTGTTATTGTAATAACAGACTAATAACATTTTGAGTTATTCATCGAACAAATCTTTGTTATTATTTTATGTTATTTTAACAACTAATCCGATCATCCCAATAACAGTTGGAGTTATTTTTCCATAACAATAATTGTTATTCCAAAGTTGTTTTGTTTTTCAACCAATATCAGATAACATAAACTGTTATTTATGATAACATAAACTGTTATTTAACTCTTATGCAAAAATGGATGTTACAAGAATATTCCATAACACTTTTTGTTATTTTAACAGTATTTGTTATTGAAATGACATGAATTTTGTTATTACCGTCTGCCCGGGTAGTAAAAATGTCTAGATGATCGTAAAATTTTGCAATACTTGATTTAAACAAATCTGTAATTTCTGCGGCCTAAAACATAATTCGAACTTTATTGAAACATATGCCTCCGAGGAATTGTTTGCGATTTTTTTTACATGCGGGGAAAAAAATGGAACGATGTTTTTGATAGCAAAAATTACAAATTTGATCAAATTGAGTTCTGCAAACTTTAAGGATAATCTAGACATCCTACACCCAGAACCAGGCCTGCAAATTGTTTCCAACCCAGCGTACACATGAAGCAAACCAAAATGTCAGTTCACTGCTAGCATCTGACTGTAAGCCTACTGTGTCCGTTCAACCACTGCCGCCTGACTCGTGCCGGTCGGCTGCTGGAGAATGAGAGACGTGAAAAACTGAGCTACACTCACTCAATTCGTGTCGTATGACTGACTCGTAAAATCCTCTCTAAACACTATTTTGACTATTTTTAAACAATTGAATGGTTCTAGACTGTGCAAAACACTTAAAACAACCATAACTTATATTCAAAATTACATTTCCACGCATAAATACCAACTTTTTGTGTAAAAACTTGTTTCTTTATGTGTGTGCGTGCAACGTCGAATGAGCGTTGGTCGACTACTGCCTCGCATTGCAGCTGCTCAGTGAGCTAGGGCACTCACGACTGAGTCGGGTTTGTTTATGTCACGGTTTTGCGGTTCAGTGAATGGATCTGAAAAAATCGTGTATGCGTCGCCGATTTTCGCGTCAGGACCCCTGACATTTTCAGCTCTGCCCAGAACTAGACATTGGCATACGAGAGAATAAAGAGCACGATTCGGTAGTAAAATGGTACTGTGTGCGGACTGAGAGGATAAATCTCAAAATTACCGAGAGTTCTTTACTCATGGGTTCATCTTCAAAAAAGTTCATCTATAAAAAAAAGTACCGGTACCGAGAATCGAACCCAAGACCTTCGGCATATTGAACTGTGCCTTTGCTGTATGGGCCACCATGGTTCGGTAACTAAGCGGCGGTCATTTATCCATATAAGCCACTCAATAGGATGAACTGTTACAATGAACGAATGAACACGCGAGAGGACTATACTTTCGCAAAATAGCACTTTCCTCACATTTCTTTTCGTGAGGACTATCCTTTCGTTCTTTAACTTTGGGTGTAACAAATCACTAGAAAAAAGAATTGTCGCGATTGCTTGCGGTTCTATCCCATTCCCCAGAATCCCATTCCCCAGAATGACCCATTCCCCAGAATTCCATTCCCAGAATCCCACTCCCCAGAATAGCCCATTCCCCAGAATGATCCATTCCCCAGAAATATTTAGGACCTTGAAAAACATGTTAAGTTTCCCATTTGGTATAATTCCATTTAGCATAACGCCCTTTTGCATAACTTAATTTGGCATAATGACCTAAATAGTCAATTGGCATTATAATATTAAATTTTCAACATTAATTTCATATTAGAATTGCTTTAAATAAGACATCGTGACTTGTGACAACTCGATGCTTGTGTGCTCTCTTATACTAACTGACATTTTGGTAGTTACGAGAAAATCGACTTTTTAACTTTGAATTACTGTTTCTGGGAAACTATTCAACAAACAATTGTCCTAATAATTTTAAAGTATGCTCCTGACATAACTTAAAGACATGGTAAAATATGAAAACTTTTGAAATGCAAAAAAAAAATTAGCGGAGAAATTACGAAAAAAAATCATGCTTGCAATTAGCACAAGTGTGTCTTGAACAGTGATTTGTATTAGTTAGCACAAACGTGCACAGGGCAAATTTTGCAGTTGAGCTAAAATGCTTCTTCGATGGCAGAGTCGTGTATACTTCCAACGTGGCACTTGGTACAAAAGTGCGGAGAGTCATTTTATTGTTAAAATAGTAGTTATTGTTTGTTTCAATGTTTTTTGCGTAGTAACTTTGAATTGTTGCTAGTTAAGGAACATTTTTCTCAACAAAACTGTTTTAATAGACTTGTTTATCATTAAATTAATTGTGAAAATTGCAGTTTTTGAGAGCAACTACCGTTAAAACATGAATTTTATTAAGAAAAACTTAGTGAAGTGTGAGGATTCATAAATATAAGTATGATAATCCATGAAATAGCTTCAAAAAGACCAACTATGACGAAAACCTACTTTTACAAACAGAAGAAAATGATTATGTAAAAACTTTGAGCTAGTTTATTTTATTTCCCTCATGTCATACGGCCTTTTTAGAAATGCAAGATATCCAGGACACAAACCATAGAACTGTTATGGTAGATTGCAGTTAGAACAAGTGTGTCTCTTGCAATGAATTCTTAGTTTGTATCGAATAGAACAAAAGTGATAAAAAAAATCAATACTTAGTCTTTGAACATGGACGACCCCTACAGTTGTGCTAAGCGTGCACAACTACGTGAATGATGTTGTTACGTGTTTTTTTTTGGTTTGGACGACCCCTGCAATTGTCCTAAGTGTGCACAGCTACTTGGAGGGTGTTTGAATTGAATATTTGGGTTAGGCTAAGTGTGACATTGGTTAGTGGATGATGTTGTTACGTATTTTTTTTTTGATAGGACGATCCCTGCAGTTGTGCTCAGTGTGCACAACTACTTAAAAGTGTTTCAAATTGGATATTTGAGTTAGGCTAAGTGTGAGATTGGGTAGTGGGCAAGGTTGAAAAAAAATCACTTCGAACGAATAACGATTGCCTGAAGAAAGGCCCTCTGAGTATGCTTTGATCACTTCTTTCCCGACTAGCACTTGATCGCTGGCTGTGCTAGAGACGAATAAAAATGTGAATGATTGGGTTTAGTCGTCAACTTGCTGCGAACTGATTATAATTTTCCCCATTTAACACCAGCAGTCATGGGTTGTTATAATCAGCGGAGGTACACTCGACGAATGACACCTAGTCGTGGCAATTTGAGAATTAAGATTATTCTCAGCAGTCTTATTCGTGAGGTGTTACAGGCAGCGATTAATCGCAAAACTAATCATAGTCGTCAGATTTTCAACACTGGTAGTGGCTGATTTTGTTACGTAGTTTTTTTGGATTGGACGACCCCTGCAGTTGTGCTAAATGTGCACAACTTCTTTAAGGGTGTTTGAGTTGGATATTTGGGTTAGGTCAAGTGTGCCATTGGTTAGTGGATGTTGATGTTACGTAGTTTTTTGAATTGGACGACCCCTGCAATTGTGCTAAGTGTGCACGACAAAAGTTCCCAAATGAACCGGTTAGGCGAGGTTCACCTATTGGTCCGTGACATTGTTACACCGTGACATTCGTTACACCGCAACATTCGTTACACCGTAACATTCGTTACACCGTAACTTTCGTTACACCGTAACATTCGTTTACGTAACATTCGTTACACCGTAACATTCGTTACACCGTAACCTTTTTTACACCGTAACATTCGTTACACCGTAACATTCGTTACACCGTAACATTCGTTACGCCGTAACATTCGTTACACCGTAACATTCGTTACACCGTAACATTCGTTACACCGTAACATTTGTTACACCGCATCATTCGTTACATCGTAACATTCGTAGTATGATTACACCGCATCATTCGTTACACCGCAACATACGTTTCACCGTAAAATTCGTTACACCGCAACATTCGTTAGACCGTAACATTCGCTACACCGTAACATTCGTTACACCGTAACATTCGTTACACCGTAGTATGATTACACCTCATCATTCGTTACATCGTAACATTCGTTACACCGTAGTATGATTACACCGCATCATTCGTTACACCGTAACATTCGTTACACCGTAACAACGAATATTGCGGTATAACAAAGTTACGATGTAACCATACACCGTAACATTCGTTACACCGTAACATTCGTTACACCGTAACATTCATTACACCGTAACATTCGTTACACCGTAACATTCGTTACACCGTAGTATGATTACACCACATCATTCGTTACATCGTAACATTCGTTACACCGTAGTATGATTAAACCG
The DNA here is from genome assembly GCF_016801865.2 of Culex pipiens pallens. Classification (NCBI taxonomy): domain Eukaryota; kingdom Metazoa; phylum Arthropoda; class Insecta; order Diptera; family Culicidae; genus Culex; species Culex pipiens. The sequence goes on from NC_068939.1 coordinate 33,623,839, forward strand.
CATCATTCGTTACACCGTATCATTCGTTACACCGTAACATTCGTTACACCGTAACATTCGTTACACCGTAACATTCGTTACACCGTAACATTCGTTACACCGCATCATTCGTTACATCGTAACATTCGTAGTATGATTACACCGCATCATTCGTTACACCGCAACATACGTTTCACCGTAAAATTCGTTACACCGCAACATTCGTTACACCGTAACATTCGCTACACCGTAACATTCGTTACACCGTAACATTCGTTACACCGTAGTATGATTACACCTCATCATTCGTTACATCGTAACATTCGTTACACCGTAGTATGATTACACCGCATCATTCGTTACACCGTAACATTCGTTACACCGTAACAACGAATATTGCGGTATAACAAAGTTACGATGTAACCATACACCGTAACATTCGTTACACCGTAACATTCGTTACACCGTAACATTCATTACACCGTAACATTCGTTACACCGTAACATTCGTTACACCGTAACATTCGTTACACCGCATCATTCGTTACACCGTAACATTCATTACACCGTAACATTCGTTACACCGTAGTATGATTACACCGCATCATTCGTTACATCGTAACATTCATTACACCGTAGTATGATTACACCGCATCATTCGTTACACCGTAACATTCATTACACCGCAGTATGGTTACACCGTAGTATGGTTACACCGTAGTATGGTTACACCGTAACTTTGTTATACCGCAACATTCGTTGCATCGTAGCATTCTTTACACCGTGACATTCGTTACACCGTAATACACCGCAATTAAAACATTTTTTAAGTCTTTGTGCACACTTAGCACATCTGCAGGGGTCGTCCAATCAAAAAAAACATAACAACATCATCCATTCACCAATAACACACTCAAATATCCAATTCAAAACCCCCCAAGTAGTTATGCACACTTAGCACAACTGCAAGGGTCATCCATTAAAAAAAACTACGTAACAATAACGTCCACTTATTAATCTCACACTTAGCCTAACCCAAATATCCAATTTAAATCATTTTTAAGTCGTTATGCACACTTAGAACAACTGCAGGGGTCGTCCAATCAAAAAAACTACGTAACAACAACATCCACTCACCATTATCACACTTAGCCTAACTCAAATATCTAATTCTAAAACCCCGCAAGTAGTTGTGCACACTTAGCACAACTGCAGTGGTCGTCCATTAAAAAAAAACTACGTAACAATAACATCCACTAATTAATCTTACACTTAGTTTAACCCAAAAATCCAATTTAAAACATTTTTAAGTCGTTGTGCACACTTAAAACAACTGCAGGGGTCGTCCAATCCAAAAACTACGTAACAATAACATCCACCTACCAATGTCACACTTAGCTTAACTCAGGGGTCATCCAATTAAAAAAAACTCTGCCACTAAATAATTATTTGACACACTTCTTCTAACTTACAACTTCTTCACGTATCCAAATGTGCACACTTGTGCTAATTGCCTTCCAAAATAGTGCTCCATAATATTGCTCAAACTAGTAAGGACACATGGCAATTTACCATAATATTATAGTGTAATCGTATTTTTATGGATTTGCGTGTTTTCAAAAGGTCAAGCCATGATGAAAAATAAAAGAGCACATCCATGATGCGTTCGAAAATGTCAGTTAGTACAAATGGTTGCAGGGCGATATCTCCGCGTAGGAAACGAATTTTTCAGATCTCTTAGAAGCGTTTTGTAGGGAATTTAATTAGCTAAAAGATGGCATCATTAACTCATTTTTGCCCAAAAGTCAGTTAGTACATCAGAGCACAGAGGCATCGAACTGCTGACACTAATTTATTTTTTTCATTCTTTAAGAAGGGAAAACCCTCTTTACTATGGATAACTGCTAAAGGAAAATTCAACTTGTGTCAGCATGCTGCAGTTATCACAAGTCAAGGGAGTTGTCCCTTCCTTAAAGAAGGCAAAATTCAACTTTAAAGCGAAATTTCAACTTTTGCCCGCATTTAGACAGTCAAGAGAGTTTTCCCTTCTGTAAAGAAGGGAAAATTCTACTTAAACGGGAAATTTAAGTTTTGGCAACAGTACTGACAGAGCAGAGAGTTTTCCCTTCTTTAAAACAGGCAAAATTCAACTTTAATTGGGAAATTAAACTTTTGTCAGCAGCAGCGATGGAATAATCATCATCAAGAGAAAATATTTGGACGATCAACAAGCGAAAAAATCCGAAGGGAGCTTGGCTCTTCTCTCTCGCGCACGAAAGATCGGTAAAAAGAATCAAAAAAACCCGATTTAATATCACCAGAGGTGAAATAGAGCCTTTCTTACAAAATGATGAAACTCCGAGATATATTTTGGTGCAATTATTTTTTCAAAAACATAATGATACCATCCAGTGAGAATTTTACCTAAAGCTTCGAATCTTTTAAGGGTTAACCTCAAATGCCATTTTTTTTTATTTCAGAAGTACATTATTTGTCGCAAGACATTTAAATTTAATTAAGAAAAACATATTGGATTGACATTATTAGAAAAAAAAATAAAGGGTACTCAGTCTATAATGTTAGTCTATGATTAACATAAAAAAATATGTATCGCAATTGCACTTTGTCGATCAATTATGAGAAGCCAGAAAGAACACTTTCACGCGCAAGCGTAAAAGCGCTGGCGTTGAAGCTTCGACTTAACTTGTCGAGCTTTCGAGCGAGAACGAGCCGGGACTTCGAATTTGATGTTCAGTATATGATTTTGTATAAATCCAAAAATTTAAAAGGAAAAAATAGGGTAAAAATAAGACGAAAAACACTAAAATCGCTATATCTCTGGAAATACATTTTGGAAAAGCTTCAAATTTTGGGCCCAAACAGTTTATGGCGCATGTTTTCGAATGGCTTTTTGTTTGAAACTGAATTCTTTAAATTTGATAGTGTTATCTGTAAAATAGTCCAAAAAATACCTCTAAAAATGGCTTTGACCACATTTACTGGTCGAAAATTGTGAATCGAAAAATAAAATGTTCGTCTCCGACCCCACGGCTACAGATCTGGCTTTTAAAAATTGTGGGTTTCACGAGCGGTTTTCCAGTGATGGAAGACACAAATTTTTAAGAGCGGATACAGACATCGGCCATGTATTTCAGAAAAAGAGCTCTCAAAATTCAAACTTTGAGTTCCGGGTTTCGGGCCAAAATTCAATCGAAAGAGCGCATCTAAACCTTCAATTTAGTAATAGGATTTTTTCCTGGGACGAATCCTCGCCGTGCACGAATTTTTTTAGATTTCTGAAAAAAGCGTTTTTCCAAAAGCAAACCTTAAACCTTTCTTTTGTAAGAAAGGCAAAAAGCATCATCTTGATTATTCGGTGGAACATCTTTTTCACTACTACACTTGCAAGTGTAACGTCACACGTCAAAATATGACCTGTCACATTTTGTAGATGGGCAATGTGTGTAAACAAAGTGAAATAAATATTATTAAGTGGTGCTGACAAGGAAATTCACAAAAAATCATCAGCAGATTGATTTTCTTGGAGAATTTCGGGAGCGATTTTCCTTTGGCGTGATTTGCCTCTTCTCTCTTCGCGGGTGAAGAAAGTTCGCAAGCGAAATTGATTTTTTTTTGCGATTATTCCATCCCTGGTCAGCAGTTATCACAATAAAGGCGAAATCCGAACACTCCACACTTTAAAACTGTTCATTTTTCGAAATAAAGTACATTCATAATAAAAATAAAACATTTCTGGGGAATGGGTCATTCTGGGGAATGAGTTTCTGGGGAATGGATCATTCTGGGGAATGGGATTCTGGGGGAAGGGGTCATTCTGGGGAATAGATTTCTGGGGAATGGCATTCTGGGGAATGAGATTCTGGGGAATGGGATAGAACCATTGCTTGCAATACAGTATGTTGACGCACATTCCAAGCGTTGGATGTGGTCCTGTGTCTGAGATGTTCGGTGAGTCAAATAATACGCGTAGAGTTAAGGGATGACTTTATTCCACTGGATAGTAGTAGAAAAGGCAATGTTTTTGTGGACGGGTAATCTTTACTGTACTGGTACTTATCTTGTAGTCTGTCCCGGTCGACCATCTGGTCAGCAGTGTTTTATGGATTGAGTTCTGGTCTAGTTCCTAGTGGTCAAGTGCTTTGCGACCGGGAAGTCTACAAACTTTACAAAAAGACAAACCTCTTCGTGTCCTGAAACGACTACAAACATTGAACATAAAGGTACACGAAGGGCTACTGAGATTGTGTGTGTGGTGTTACATAATCTACAGTGTTGTCTGAAAGTTTCTCTACTAGATCGTCAATTTTGGTTAACTGGGCGTGAACATACCGCCCGCCTTGAAAGGCCGAAGCCCTGCATTACTTAATGCTAATTATCACAGATCGTTCTTTAAAAATTCTTCGTCCGGTATTTTGCTGATTGTTGGGCTGCTGGCGATGTTCTGCGGTGTCGTTGACGATGCTTGGCCGAATCGAGGGATGACAGCAACCTGTGAGGGTGGAAAGCGCTGAGCTTTGAACAAAATCGTTAATTTGTGCGTTAACACAGTATATAAAACAATATTTACACCCCTTGGGCACTATGCATATTTTGTGATGCAACATGCAAGCAATTTAAAGTTTTGTTCAGAAACTCGAGCCAAACATTTTGCTACAAAAAGCTCAAGAAAAGATGATTTCTACAAAAAATTCACTAACAAATACTCTTACAGAAATAAAAAAAAATGTTATTTGTTGACAAATCACCCTAAATCCAGTGTTGAAACTCCAAATTGGCATCCTATACTGATGATTTAGGGTCTTTGTATCGATAGAATTGATTTACGTTAGAATTTTGTACCAACCCGGAATAACGTCGTCGGAAAATCCGCCGGCATTCGAATCGGGCCTCGATTCGCAAGTCAATCTATGTGAAATCGGAAAGGCATAAAATTTACGATTTTTTGATACCCAAACATTCAGGTTTTTTACGAATGCCACGTACTCGAAAATGATAACACATTTTTGTTAAAAATACTCAATTTTTTTACATTTTTTAAAACAACGTATTTTTGAAAAATAATACATTAAATTTCAGTTGTTTATATTACATCAAAAGATCGGGATTTTTTTCATACATTTCGAAAGTTATAATATTTTATTTTTATTTTTGAACACACATGTTTGAAAATAGCAAAGATTTTTACAAAAAATTTTACACAAACTTTTGAAAACACTTAACATTTTCACAAAACTACGTGATTAAAGATAAACCAAAAATGTATGTTTTTTTACAAACAAAAGTCCGAATAATTTTCAGTATTTTTTTCATAATAGGAAGTCTTGCAAAATGTTTGAGTATTTAAAAAAATGATTCGAAATGTATATAAAATTTCCAAACATTTCAAACTCATTTTGAAACAAATAAGATTTAAGTATTTTTTCGAAAATACGTAGTTATGTGAAAGTTTTGAGTATTTTCAAAAAATTATGGTACAACTTTCGAATGATGAAAAAACCCCGATCATTTGATACCGGTATTGTAAAAAAACTGAAATTTTGGGTATTTTTCCGAAAAAATGTTATGAGAACAGTTTGAGCTTTTTCAAAAATGTATGCTACAGCTATGCAATAATACTGTTTGTCTAAGAAAGCTAAAATCTGTTGAAATTGTTGTGGCGAAAATCGTCGAAAATAAAAAAACTCAGACCCCCTCCCCCCTCACGACGTGGGTCACCCTTCGGATCTTATTATTGCGGACAAGAACTCCGAGTCGAATTTTGGGTTCGAACGAATAACTTATGTTTTGCAATTCCGTCGTAAAACTAGTTACTTTTCCTGTTGTTCTCGAGCGATGAAACGGCCTACTTTTCTCTACCAAAAATAACAGAATGAAAAATTAGTACCTTTCAATACCAGTGCTGAAAAGTTGAACTTTTCAGCACTAGTATCGATAAGTAACATTTTCCAATATTGCCATTTGATTTTGCTGGGACCGATTCTTCGAAAAAAAAGCCAAACTTTGAAGGTCTGTACTGAGCTCCAGGGTGCTTCAAACTTCAATGTTATATACACCAAATGATGCGCAAGGATCTTGCCAACACGCCAGTGATGTTGAATATAAACGCTTTAGTCGCCAAAATGCCTCAAAAATCGATATTTTTGATAAAATCATTTTTTACGGGTTAAATCTTATTTAAAATTGAAGGGTGGAGCGCCAGCTCCTGTTACGTCCGATCAAGCTCGTATTTGGGACTCAGTATGCTCAGTATGCCCACCGAAACAAACCCCTGAATGCCCGCCAAAAAAATATTGTTGTTACACTCGAATAAATACTCAAACACATCAAGATGCATATCACCCCCATCAACACGGTCACACTTTAAGCTTCCAAATAAATTACCTGAGCAACACTCTCCTCGACGCCGTCACTTCCATCGCCACGGGACCATATCGCATTTTTTTTCCCACGGCCATCACTCCAAATCGAGGCAGCTTCTAGTCCCCACTGACACAGGGGGGTCACCACGGTGGATTCGCCAGCTAGAGTTCACCAGATGGCCACTAGTTGCTGCTGATGGTGATGTTGAGTGGTAATTGGTGTAAAAAGCACCCCTGGAAAGCTCTTGCCATTAATCAAGTAGCCTCTGGGTAAAGCTCGCGCGCGTTGGTGGCTCCAAATTTGAACAGTTGCTGTAGGTTAGGGTGATCATGGTTTCTAAAATTCTTCATGAATTTTATTTCATGTAGTTTTATTTCATGATTTTTTTAAAGGAATGTTAGTATAATTACAGTCACCCTAATCTCAGCGACTGCAGCAACAGGCAAGCCCCCCAAAAATCTCTTTGAGGTGCCAAAGTGAGAAAATATTCTATACTTGCAAGGCGAAACGCCGCGATCGTTTGATTAAGCGCGAATTAAAAAGTGCGATCCAAGCGCGATTCGGCGTGTTTCTTTTACCATTTGGGAGCTGGCTGGCAACTTTTGCTTCCAATCGCGCGGCGGGTGGTCGCCTCGGTTAAAGTTCGCTTGGCACAAGCCTTAAAGCTCGCTGGAGATTCGAAAATCGCGCACGGCAGTAGCATAACGAGATACTGGGGAAACATGTAATTAAATTAATTTAAGCCATGATGATTGATACTATCTCGAGCGCGCGGTTTTTCGTGTCCAACGCTACCTTGGGATTGATCGACGATCGGAGATCCCTCCAGGGGATGAGGATGACGGAGCGATTTGGAGGTGAAGCTAGTCGTGGTTAGTCAGTCAGTGGTATAAACACCTCCGAGACCGCCTGACCTATTACGAGAAATGGAAGCCAACGAAGTTGGTTTGCCATCTTAGGGAATTAAAATCTTCTAATACAAGATGGTTTAATTTTCTATTGGAAGATAACACTAACTTGTTGAAATAAAATCAAATCGTATTCTCATTTTGAGGGTTAGAAAATTCAACGCATAAAATATTAAATAAAAAGTTAACCACATCATTAGAATGCGATTGTTTTATCAACAGTATTGTTATCATTAAATGATAAATTTTAGGATTTCAAGAACAGCAAGTCCATACTAAAACTCGCCACCAGCAAAAAACTACAATTTGCAGCAATTTATCATATTTTATGCAAACAACCCACCCAGAAAACAAGAACTTTTCCTTTTCGAGCCTATATTTTAACATTTTCGCTCGCACAAAAAATTAGCAAATCTAAACACTATCTGAAAAACCTCGCTCAAACACTGATTTATGGCATCGCTGACAATGATTTATGCTGATTTGGGTGCACGCGGGGCGCGATACGCAATCTGTCTGAGCTATGGATTTTGACGCCCCTCGAGCCATGACCGGCGACGAACCTTATAGGAGCACTGTTTGTCAACTTCTATAGCTTGTTGGTTGGTTGGTCGAATCTGGCGGCCCCAAAATGTCCCCCCTGGCGAGCTGCCTCCTCCTACACGTACACGATATGTGGTGCATTCCAGCTTCGCACGGGGAATTGCAGGGTTTGAAAATTGTGAAAATTACTAACTTTGCCTGGGCGAGTGCCAATCAACGGGGGGTTAACCTTTGGCTGATCAAGGCTCTGAAAGTTGGTTTTTAATTATCGGCATCTCAACAAAAATTCTAATGACTTTTCAGTTTTCAAGAAATATAAATGTTGATTAAATTTTTACCACCCCTCAAGGGTTAATCTGCGAGCGATGTTGAAACTATAAATCAATCTGGGGATCAAACGGAGCTAAGCAACTCTGCGTGATCACAATGACCCTGTTTTAAGTGCGTGGATGTTGGAGTTGCTCCGCGGTTCAGTAACTGAGCTAATTCAATCAAATCAACTGTCTGCGTCCTCTACGATTTCGGAAATATGCTTTTCATTGATTTTTTTTTATTTGGATGACAAAAAGTGGCATATTCTGAACTTTTGCTCAGTTCAGACTCGATTATCCGAAGGCCTCGGAAAAATGTCCTTTTTTTGTAATTAGAATACAAATGATGTACCTAAACTACGAAATAGTAGTTTTTGCAACTCCGTCGTGAAACTACTTACTTTTCCTGTCATTCTTGAACGACGAAATGGCCTACTTTCCTGTACCAAAAATAACAGAATCGAATAGCAACACTTTTCAAAATAAATGCTGAAAAGTTCTACTTTTCAGCACTCAAATGGGTGCTGAAAAGTTGAACTTTTCAGCACTTGTTTCGAAAAGTAACACTTTTCATCATTTTTTTGATTTAAACGATTTATTGACAAAATACATGAAAATTTGACATAAAATTTCACTCAGTGTGTGTTTTTTGGAATTGCAAAAAATGATGTATGGAACTCGTTGCAAAACTTGATTTTTTCAGCACTCTTCGTATTTATCCAACTCGGTGAACCTCGTTGGATAAATGTACGACTCGTGCTGAAAAAATCCTCTTTTTGCAACTTGTTGCATAAACTACTATTATGCAACAAGTTGCAAAAAGAGGATTTTTTCAGCACGAGTCGTACATTTATCCAACGAGGTTCACCGAGTTGGATAAATACGAAGAGTTCTGAAAAAATCAAGTTTTGCAACGAGTTCCATACAACATTTTTTGCAATTCCGAAAAACACCCATTGAGTGAAATTTTAAGTAAAATTTTCATGTATTTTGTCAATAAACCGTTTAAACAAAAAAAAATGTTGAAAAGTGTTAATTTTCGAAACAAGTGCTGAAAAGTTCAACTTTTCAGCACCCATTTCAGTGCTGAAAAGTAGAACTTTTCAGCATTTATTTTGAAAAGTGTTGCTATTCGATTCTGTTATTTTTGGTACAGAAAAGTAGGCCATTTCGTCGTTCAAGAATGACAGGAAAAGTACGTAGTTTCACGACGGAATTGCAAAAAAGTGATTTTATTTTTTTTTAAATCAAAGATGGCGGCCAATATGACGGTGTTGAAATATTGAAAAAATGCATTTCATTATTTTATAGGCGATTAACTATTCAAATTTCACTATAATTTGATCGCCATTTGATATTTAAAACAAGAATAAAAAAATAAAACAAAAAAAAAATATTTCGTGATTAATTTATCCGAAGTCCCATACAAACCTTCGGATAATCGAAGCTTCGAATAATCAAGTCTGGACTGTATTTCAACGCTAATTTTCAAAAAATCTGAATCAACAGTATTACAAAATGCTTTTACATGGTAACGGTTGTTAGAGTTTTTTTTAAATAACCATGATTTTGGGATTTGTTTATTTTAAATACAAATTAATTGTTACAGAATGTGTTTAAAACTGTTTTAGAGGCGAGCAAAAAAAAAAAAAAAAACGGGCGTGCCGCTCAAAAAGCCGGGTCACTAAAAAGAGTTAACGCTCGCAAAAAAAGAACCGCGGTTCTTTTTTAAACTCCAGTCTTTTTAAAGAACCGTTGCAAGATGATATGGTTTTTAAACTTGTTTTAAATATAAGTTATCCAATTTCCAACAAATTGTGCTTTTAAAATTGTTTTTGGGAATTGAAAATGCAATTCCAAATTGAAATATAATTGCATGTTAAAAATTACCCTCAAATTTGTCCTACAGTGTACTTTTTAAAGTACTTTAGGATCAGAAAGGCAAGTTTTCCTGACATTTGAGAGCTGAAGCTGAATTTCGTTGTCTATTGCAACTTTCTCATCAATATATTGAAAGACTCTAAATAGCATTGATGCCAACATTTGAAGACCACTAAAAAGATTTCAAACACAACTTCAGTTTCCTACTTTTACAAAATGAAAAAAAAACTTTTCATTGTACAACAGATCGTACATTAAAGTATTATCAGAATACAAATTTTAGCAAATCAAATTGCTTCACTTGTAAAATATTACTTAAAATCTCTAAAATATTACTTAAAATCTACAAAATATCTAAGAGATTGTGAAAAAAATCATTTTTCTTGCCTGATCAAATTTTACCGTTGATAGACATTATCAAATAAATCAGAATGTGGAAAAGAGCTTGCAGAATATTTTCTCCTTATAAAATATCAGCATTAGTTCAATTTTGGCTGAAATAAACGCAGTTTTAAAATTAACAGCAAATTCTCCAAAATCCTAGATTGAAGTTTGGATGCCATTCAATTATTCGAACGTTTAGGTTCGAGTAGAACGCCAAACCCTTTGGTTTTCAAAGGCATCTTCTTGGTTCTAGATTTTTTTTCAAGTCTTGAGTATTTTTTTTGAAAAGGTTCAATAAACCAAATTTTCAGTTTATCCTTTTTGGGTGTTTTTAATACCCCTGACTCAAGGCGGTTTCAAAATCACCCAAAAAGCAAAAACTGAAAATTTGGTTTATTGAACCTTTTCAAAAAATACTCTAGAAATAACTTTTTCATCCAAATTTTGAAAAAGAGCGAAAGAGCCGTTCAAAAGAGCGTCACTTTTTAATGAGCGAACGAAAATGAGCGGCTCCTTAAAGAGAGCGGTTTTGCCCACGTGTAAACAGTTTATCATCGTTGTTCTAGATTTTTTTAAAATAATTTAAATTTAGGTGATATTTTTTGCACTCTGATTTCCGGAGAAAGATCTGGCAACCCTGACTCAAGAAGATTTTGACCAAAAAAAAAAAACAATCTCGCTTTTTTGTGTTTGACAGTTTGCCGAAATCGTGAACAAAGCAAAATATATGCAGGCTGTCGTTTCTGCAAACAAATGCAGGTAAAGGAGCTATTAGACTATTGCAAACAAACAAACAAATTCGCACTTTTGTGCGTTTGACAGTTTCCGAAACTTGCAAACTTGTTTTCGGCAAACAAAGCCAAATAAAGACAGGATGAAGTTTCTGCAAACAAATGCAGGCAGACAAACAATGCAACTGCCATACGGTTTGTCCAAGTCTAATAACTTCTTAAGGCTCTGGAAGGCATCATTCCAGATCTGCCATTTGGCACCCATGTTTGTTTTATAAAAAAAAATCAAATCTAAATGTTTCAATCAAAAAATGGATTTCTTTGTGTTGCTTATTTTACATATCCTAATTATTTTTGCCTTCCTCATTGAGGTAAGGTTATAATCCTGCTCTAAAAATGAACTTTTTATTAAAAGCTCGAAGACCCACCTTCATGTACACATATCGACTCAGAATCGAAAACTGAACAAATGTCTGTGTGTGTGTGTGTGTGTGTATGTGTGTGTGTGTATATGTGTGTGTGTGTATGTGTGTGTGTGTGTGTGTATGTATGTATGTGTTCAAAAATCTTGTCAAGTTTTCTCAGCACTGGCTGAACCGATTTTGATCGAACCAGTTGCATTCGACTTGGTTTAGGGTCCCATACATCGCTATTGAATTGTTTGAAGTTTCGATAAGTAGTTCAAAAGTTATGTATAAAAATGTGTTTTCACATATATCCGGATCTCACTTAAATGCATGTAAACGATGTCCAGATCCATCATCCGACCCATCATTGGTTAGATAATCGAGAGACCTTTCCAACGAGTCCACAACATCGAAGATCTGGCAACCCTGTCTCGAGTTATGACCACTTAAGTGATATTTATGTACATTTTTGAAGCCGGATCTCACTTAAATGCATGTAAACGATGTCTGGATCCATCATCCGACCCATCATTGGTTAGGTAATCGAGAGACCTTTCCAACGAGTCCACATAATTGAAGATCTGGCAACCCTGCCTCGAGTTATGACCACTTATGTGATATTTATGTACTTTTTTGAAGCCGGATCTCACTTTAATGCATGTAAACGATTGTCGGATCCATCATCCGACCCATCGTTGGTTAGGTAATCAAGAGACCTTTCCAACAAGTCCACATAATTGAAGATCTGGCAACCCTGTCTCGAGTTATGACCACTTAAGTGATATTTATGTACTTTTTTGAAGCCGGATCTCACTTAAATGTATGTAAACGATGTCCCGAACCATCATCCGACCCATCGTTGGTTAGGTAATCAAGAGACCTTTCCAATGAGTCCACATAATTTAAAATCTGGCAACCCTGTCTCGAGTTATGACCACTTAAGTGATATTTATGTACTTTTTTGAAGCCGGATCTCACTTAAATGCATGTAAACGATGTCCGGATCCATCATCTGACCCATCATTGGTTAGGTAATCGAGAGACCTTTCCAACGAGTCCACAACATTGAAGATCTGGCAACCCTGCCTCGAGTTATGACCACTTAAGTGATATTTATGTACTTTTTTGAAGCCGAATCTCACTTAAATGTATGTAAACGATGTCCGGAACCATCATCCGACCCATCATTGGTTAGGTAATCAAAAGACCTTTCCAACGAGTCCTCATAATTGAAAATCTGGCAACCCTGTCTCGAGTTATGACAGATTAAGTTATATCTGTGTACTTATTTTTCTGGACATAAAAAAGAATAGCTGAAATATGTGTCCGACCAATCATATTACTCATTGTTGGTAAAAAGTGAGGAGGGCATCAACCACATAGGATTAAGTTGGTTTTTCATTTCAATTTACTATTTCTGGACCCTGAATTCAGAACCATCATTGAGAGTCATTTTCCCAAAAGTGAAGGACACGTTCTACGACCTTAAACAAACAAAGCAAGCAAACTTCCAAGCTGTCAAAAAGTGCGAGCTTGTTTGTTTGTTTGTTTGTCATAGTCTTATACCTGCTTTATGATCACTTAAGTGATTTCAATGTATTACCCAGCTTCAAGGGTTAAACTTATCTACGTGTTTAAAAGCATTTTTGGTTAGGAGTGAGAGAGGTACTAACCACATAGTTGGTTTCAGTTAGTTTTTCATAAGTGCCAATAAGTAATTTTATGAGGAAATTAAAATTTTCGAATCTAAAATAACACGTTATGGTGTTCATTTAGATCAAACAACTGTAAAGCATATGCGTTTAACAAGTCCCTTTCGAAACCAGAGTGTATGAGCAAGGTCGACAAGAGTAGTTAAGGATCTTCTCACCCAGTAATTGAAAAAAACATCAAATCTCAATTATGCTCAAAAGTCACCCTGAAAATTGCTCAACCTCAAAGTGCTAATGGCCATCGAGGCGGTCGTCCGCGCGACGGTTGCGAATCTCAATAGAGATGAGCTGCCTTTTTCTGTTGCCAAAACCAGCCGGTGACCTTCGGTGGCGGACGTTGGATTTGGCGGCGGTGACCGGCTGGAGTGAGCCTAATAACAATAATAATCGTTCCCGGTCTGGCAGGCTTGATCACCAATCAAAGAAGGGGGTTGTGGGCTGGTAGGTCGAAAAACTGCAAAATTTAGTCAGTGGCGTTAGGTTGGCCTTTTGGGCCTTTGCTCGAGGCGGTAACGGTGACGGCGATCAATATGTCAAGTTCGATTGAAATCAACGATCAAATTTCACGGGTGTTTGAGAGTGAACACGCTGTCACGGGGTTGCGCTTGAGGTTGAAATAAGAGGTTTTGTGATTTTTTTGTTGGCTGACCTCAGTTTAAATTAATAAAAACTGGTGTAGGCCTATTATTGACTTTTTACCACCAAACTTGATCTAGAACCCTCCACAACTCAGCTCACGGACATAAACCTAACATAATTACCGGCCTAATGAGCTCCAATCTGTCCAACACACACGAATCTGACTTGACCCGGCACCTTTTCCAGTTGCCACCGCCACTATTGCCTCCTTGTTTTCATAATTATAAAGTTATAAAAATAAAACCTCCGTGTCGTTCCAGCTTGAAATGCCAAACATACAAACCCGGTCGAGCTGTTGTGGACCAGCCAAGTCGCGATGATTAATAACAACAATAAATGCAGTCACGATTATGATTGTGCACCTTCAAGTAGTGGTGGTGCAGTCAGACCCTTACGGTTTTCTTGTGGGAGCCCAAATCATAATTTCCACTCCACTCTGAGGGTTGAGAAAACTTCAGCGTTAGATCCCACGGAGGATCGGCTCGAGTGGTTTTAGTGCCGAACATGAAGGACATTTCTGATCGGCGGGTTTTTACAACTCCGGCTAGTTCGTAGTACGCCGGTACTTGGCCCTAAGGGGGTCTCCTACTAACATCGTAGTCATACGATCAGAACCTGCACCAGAGAGGAGCCTATAAATACTGAAAGAAAATAATCAATTATTTCAGCGCGCGCAATATCAAAAACACAGCTGGAAACGACTTGTTAGATTGAAATCGCTTTTGTGTTCTGGTGACATGTTTTTCAACTGCAAACGATAGAGACCCCATAACTACATGACACAAGGGGAGGCAGTTTTGGTGTGTCATTTGTATTATTACCTCCTCTGTGTACTGTCGATGCAGCCAGTAGAAGTGGGCTAGTCGATTAGGAAATTTTTCGCGGGTTCGTCGCTTGTTGGCATTGCAAGTCACCAACCCAAGTCTTTTGTTTTACACCGATCTAGAGGGGGTGTTTTGGTGCAGTGACAGGTGAACCGAGGAGGAGATTGGAGAAGCTATTAAGAGTGTAGCAGTGACGTTTGGTGGAGGAACACTGATTTGTAAAATGTTATTTTTATTCACATTCTGTAACATTTCCAATGTATCATAGTTTTTGAAAGAAGATAATTGAACTTTTCAAAAATTGCAAGTTGTCTGTAGCTCATAAAATAAAATATTTTCCAACCAGTGTACTCGCGTGCATCAATTCCATCTGTGCAAACTGGAAGCCCCCTTCGGCACAGGGGGCTCAGGTGCTCCACAACCCCCAAAGTTCAACCCCCAACCTTACAGAAATTCACAGCGCCTCAAATGCAGCACACTACCCGCTCCGCAAGGTTCGGGGTCGATGCAAATTGACAATGTGTGTTCGTGCACTAAACTCCGTCTCCCAAAAACCCCGCAAACGACGACGACGTTTGATCTATGGAGGGGAAACTAGCTGGCTGGCGGAAAGGACAAGCACTTTTCGTGCAGGTTTTGATTCATTGTGGGGCACAGCCGACAAAAATGGTTTCGAAATCTCATAAATCTGTCACACGCGAAATGCGACGGAATGGTCTCGGCGCTCATCACAGATGGCTCGAAGAGGTCGTGGCAGGGTACAGCGAATTTTGTCACTGGGAGACCTTTGAAACGGTTGAGTTGGTTGTTATTAGCGTAACGAAATCTTCAGTTTTGTTCAATTTCGTCTTCTAAAGTTCCTTGACATGTAGTTAACCAGCTATAATTGTACAGTAGCTTTTTTCAATGCCTCAGACCGTTTCGAATTTTAATATGTAAGGGTAATTCTCTACCAACTCACACGAAACCGGGCAAAGTTGCCTCTTCGATTTGATGAAACTGTGTCCTGAGGGGTAACTTTTGTCCCTGATCACGAGTCCGAAAAAAAGACATGTTTTTCAATAATTTGCAGTCTGAAATGGTGATGAGACGGAAATTTGGTGTCAAAGAGACTTAAAACTTTTAAAAAAGATTTAAAACTCTACCATTTTCCGTTACTCAACTGTTATATTTTTGGAAAATGTCATTTTAAGGAAAATTTAATGTATTTTTCGAATCTACATTAACCCTGAAGGATCATTTTTGTCATCTATAACAATTTTTTTCATTTTCAGTGAATGTTTCAGTTTTGTTAATTTATGAAAGATTTAGGCTCGCTGAACATGCTCTTATCAACGGAATTGATTTTTTTCTAGTTTCCTGTCAATTGAGGTTTTGCAGCGCGACTGTGTTTCAAATGTAGGTGGCGCCAAAATGAGGTTACTTGCCAAAAATCGTATTCGCGATTAAAAGCTCCATAATTCCGACAGATGGCGCAAAGCATCGAAGAATGACGATTCAAATTTTCGCTGTTCGGTTACATAGGAATGCAAACTTAAAATTGATTTTACAGCTCTTAGAACAACTTTTGAGAAAAAAATCAAGCAGTACGAGTGTAAACTTTTTGCCCTCTATCAATTAACGCAATAAAAATAATTTTGAAAAAATAATATTGCCAATTGCAATTGCCGTTCAAGAGCAAAACGTCTGGCGACACCTAGTGTTGAGTAGCAGAACAGAGCGAAGAATGTCGATTGAAATTTCCGCCCTTTGAGGTTATGTATGCGAATTCTGTTTTGTTAAATTCCAGCGTTCAAAACAAATTTTGAGCAAAAATTCGAGCTGATACTTTGTTAACTTTTGATGCTCTATCATTTTAAACAATATTATTTTTTCAAAATTATTATTTTTTTTAATTTTTTTTTATTGCGTTAATTTATAGAGGGCAAATAGTTTACACTCGTACTACTTGAATTTTTTCTCAAAAGTTGTTCTAAGAGCTGTAAATTCAGTTTTTAGTTTGCATTCCTATGTAACCGAACAGCAAAAATTTGAATCATCATTCTTCGATGCTTTGCGCCATCTGACGGAATTTTTGAGCTTTTAATCGCGAATTCGCGATAAAAAGCTCCATAATTCCGACAGATGGCGTAAAGCATCGAAGAATGACGGTTCAAATTTTCGCTGTTCGGTTATTTAGGAATGCAACCTTTAAATTGAATTTACAGCTCTTAGAATAACTTTTGAGTAAAAATTCAAGTAGTACGAGTGTAAACTTTTTGCCCTCTATAAATTAACGCAATAAAAAAAAATTAAAAAAAATAATAATTTTGAAAAAATAATATTGTTTAAAATGATAGAGCATCAAAAGTTAACAAAGTATCAGCTCGAATTTTTGCTCAAAAGTTGTTTTGAACGCTGGAATTTAACACAACAGAATTCGCATACATAACCTCAAAGAGCAAAAATTTCAATCGACATCCTTCGCACTGTTCTGCTACTCAACACTAGATGTCGCATGTCGTTTAGCTTATGAATGCCAATTCCTTTCTGCTGGATTCAAGAACAAAATCGCTTATTTCTCATGATTCCCTGCATCAATTCTAATAAAACTAGTTGCACAAGATTTGAAACATTTTTGCTTTAAAACAATGAACATCAATTTTTGGGCGCGCAAAAATTTGTGAACATTTTCTTCAAAAACATGATTTGGAACACGAAAAAATGAGTTTCCCCGTATACGTCAATGAAATAAACAGTTATATAGTTGATAACTGATGTGTTAACGTATATTCAACAATTTTTATTGATTTTTGACAGACTTTTTACCAAATAGTCAAAGTTACTATGTTTTTCTAATTTTACAGTTTTCTCATAGAAAAATCAAACAAATATTGGAAAGTTATACACCAAATTGTTGGAAATGATTTTTCTCATCCGAATCCGGCATAAGTTTTATAAAAATGTTGATTATGAAGGAAAAAACTTTTTTTTCAAAAATCATAGGTTTACTCTGTTTATTCATAGGTGGCGACTCGTGTCTTTTAGCTTTGCTGCAAATCCTCTATTAATAAACTCTAAATTTCGACTCACCAATTCCATTTGAAAGAGCCTAAATCGAAAAAAAGTTTTCAGACCGGGTTAAAAAAATTTCTGGACGTTTCTTATCCAATATAATTAGACCAGTTTTTTATTGTTTGGCCATTAGGGTGACCACTCCGTGCTAGGGTGGTCCCAAAAACGGCAATTTCAACCGATTTTAGTTGTTTTGGACGCAAATGAAAGGTGATAAGTTGTTCTTTCTAGGGAAAATAATTTGGAATCCAAAAAACCAGTCAAACATTTCAAAAAGTCGTATGAAAACTTAAAATGGTGTTTTGATCGTGTCTGGATTAAAGAGCCTATGTCTGAAAATATTTTTATCTGATTCATCGGAAAATTTTACATAACTTATCAAATTACTGACGATGTCGAACTGTCCGTTTCCGAGAAATGATTTTTTGAAAATACGCCTTGCGCAAAAACTGGAAATGACAAAAACGAAAAAAATCATACATTTTTTACTAAAAATGCAATAATTTTAAAATTTCATTGATGACTTAAAAAGGTTTGGGCATTAAAATATTCGTAATTAAAAGACGCAGGTAATCGCTCAAATTTTAAAGAAAGTTATGATTTTTTGAAAAATTTGCAAAAAATTACGAAAATGGCCGTTTTGGGACCACCCTAACACGGAGTAGGTCACCCTTATGACCAAACAAAAAAAAAAGTACGGGTCTAATTATTTTGGCTAAGGAACCCCCAGAAAATTTACAATTTCGATCGGGGAACTTTTTGTCGGTTTAGGCTCTTTTCAAATGGAATTGCTGGACTACAAATTGCAACAGGGGTTAGCAAAAATAAAGTTTACAATTTTATGTATCGGCAAGTAGTTCACTTAAAATTTAATTTTGCTGATTTGAGCGAGTTCAAGGAACCATAATCTATCATACCTGGATGGAACTGAAGCGTTTACTTACATGAACTTCAACAATGTCGAGTTTTGTAATAGTTATTTGCGAGCAAACCTGGACAACCTTTAAGGGTATCACAAACTTTATAAATGCTTCGAATAACATATTGCTGAAAATGTAACTGGAGTTTTCTTCATCGATGAGCAGCCAGCATGTCTCGAATTGATCATTTGCATCCCTGGTGAGAAAGCACGCGCAAAGTAACTAATTAGAATATTTTATGGTTTAAGAAATTCGGAAATTTTGATTTTCTTTTCAATTTACAAATAAATATTGAGTTTTGGAAAAGCTGACAACATTCAGCGCTTTTCAGTGAGGTTTCTTGAACCTCCCTTGCTGATCGGCGCCAAACTGCGTAGATCTTCGTCACGCGATTGCCCAACTCACCTGGCCTAGCTCCAAGTCACAACGGACCCGCCGCCGCGTGCATTTTGCTGAACTTTGCCTCGTCATCCGTTCGCTCTAATACCCAACCCGCCGCGACCACTCTCTGGCACTGGCATTGGGACCATTATAGGGTCTGTGTTTATGAGGGCACTAATGCAAGGGCCCGCTCCGAAATAGGATGTTGTTGGCCTTCGAGGGGTTATCGTAAAACGGCGCCACACTAGTGCTGCCCTTGGACGGAGACCTTGACCAAACCTTTTCTTTGGTGGTGGTTGTGGAAGGAGGGACTTTTCGGATTTTTGGAGGAGGTCTCAATTTCGATGTTTGGATCATGTTTCGGAGACTTTGATTTGCGGTTGTGGCAGCTTTCGCAACGCGTGGTTATGAACACCGTGTGCATTGTTTGTGGCCGACCTGAATGACGGCGGTGACGACTTTGACACCTGGGCCGTGGGGAGGTCTCCAAGGGTCTCCCGAGAGCTCGCGGCGTGGGCAATATTTGCACGGTAATAAATCACGATGCTGCACGCTTCTCATCGCGAGCCGTTGTTGTTTCAAAAGGGATAATAAAATGTGCCAGGGGTTAGTCAACACGGCGACGATGACCACAGATTTGATCGTGTCGGTATGTGCGAACACTTGAACCCTGGTGTACTACTCACGTGTGGTGATGACGGCACAGATTTTTGCATGCAACTCTAGTAGAGTGCAAGGGGATCATCTTTTTTCATTACGCCTTTTCCCCTCACATACAAGTCCTAAACTGGGGTCCGCCGTGTTCGGTCACGATGGTTGTGGGCAGTCCGCGCGGGCATTAATCTTCTCGCAATGGCAGGAGTCGGAGCTGTTATGTTACGAGCAAGGTTTATTGCATAAATTACGGTAAATGACCATTAGTATCATGAAAAGATGATAGAATGTGTGTAAGCTAGAACTTTGACTCTGTGGGCAGATTAGTGTCTGTTAAAATGACCATTTGAAGGTGAGTATGACTAGACGAGGTGTGACTTCAGAGAGGACTTAAAGCTATTGGGGTTGGTGTTGCTGTGCTAATTACCACATAAGTTTACATGAATTTTGGTTAGATTTTTGGTTCACTGACATCAGAAATTGGCTTGCCTTAAACATTTAATCTGGATATATCCAAAGTTTGTTTTCGTATTTAATAAAAATAATCAAAAAATGAAAATTCAACTTTGGATGCTGAGCATGAGCATGGTTGACTGCCAATGAGCTGCTACTCCGTTATTGACAGATCAGCTGAAGTTAAACAATGAATCAAAAATGATCAGTGGGAGCCAACCATCCGTTCACTGTTTAACCTCTGAAGATCCCTACTTTATTAGTCAATACCGGCACCCTCCCAAGAAGCTTGCAGTTCAACGAAAGGGAGGAATGTTAGTCCGATAGTTGAAGTTGCAGACTCATCAAGCACATAGTTTTTCGCTAAATACTTGTTGATACCGCTTGAGACCGTTGAATCCACAGCATCTCCTTCAAGCATAACGTGATTATTTTTTTTTGGGTTAGTGGGATAAGGTATTGGCTCTTCGATGCCTCCCGAGCTACGACGCTATGGAGAGGACTTTCATAACAGACCCGTCGGCGAGCCTTCCGAGCAACGATGCTATGGGAAGGTCTTTCTGGTTAACACACAAAATCACTCACACACAGTTATTTTGCTCCACTATGAACTCGACGTCGACGATCCAAATTGTCAGTGCATCTTTTGATCATTACATAGAAATGGCTTTTTTACCGCAAACAAATAAAACCTTATTAGAAAAATTTAAACACAATCCACCCGACGCCGTGCCTTCCGATCAACGATGATATAGGAAGGGCTTTGAAAATCACAAAACAATAAATTAAGACATACACAATTCACGACAAAAGGCACACAAAAAAATCACTTTTCACTCCGAATATTGTTTACACCACCTTTACAAATAATGCACTCACCCCATACGAACAGCGACACAAAAGCACACAAAAAAACCTGAATAATCACGACTTCGCGTCCCCACTTCCAGCGCACCAATCTGAAAATGAAACATTGGATGCTGAACATAGAAACGAAAAATGGAAACTAACATAAATACACAAAAAAAATGATGTTAATATTCATCAGGAAATGGTGACAATTTTGTGTAAAAAGTGTAATATTATATCAGAGAATGATGAATTTTCATTAGTTTCTGGTAAATATTCATCAAGTTCACATTTTTACACAAATTTTTAGGTTATATTACTCAAAAAAGAGGTAATATTCGACCTACCAAATTTTCAACATTCCAAAATTCAAGTTTTTTTTGCTTGTTTTATCTTGGAAGGTTGAAATTTTGGTTAGTTGAATATTACCTCTTTTTTTGAATAATATAACTAAAAAAATATGTTAAAGAACCTGATGAAAATTCATCAGAAACTGAATTCTTGATGTAATTTCACACTTTTTTTGCTGATGAATATTGCCATTTTTCTGTGTAGCCTAGTGAAAAGAAACATGCTGTTTTCTCAGCCTTAAGAGAATTTTGCCTTAATAGCTGAATTGTTTTCTTTTTGTTGAAAATAATATTTTTCGAGTTATTTTAATTGATTAATAACGAAAGCATGAGATCATTTTGACTCATAAGTGATTCAAAATGTTTAAAATAAATTTGAAATGTTTAAAAACAGGGTTTAGGCGACTTAACTCAATCGCAACATATTTTTTTTTGTCATCGTAAATGAACCTTAACTAGTTGAAATTACAAAACTTGTTTAACAAATTTTATTTTTAGGTCGTAGGTGGAGCCTTTCACTCTTAGGGCAATTACTGTTAATGATGGTTCTGAATTCAGGGTCCAGAAATAGTAAACTGAAATGAAAAATTAATCATTATATGTAAAGTGCTTCTACAAACAACACAAAGAAACCCGCTTTTCGATTGATATATTCTGAATTAAGATTTGAATGTTTTTCTTAAACAAAGATGGCTGCCAATGCAATGGCCGATCGAGAATGATGCCTTTCAGAGCCTTGAACGGTTTGTTAGGCCATTGTTAATAATGAAAAAGTTTGTTAGTAAGTTACACATTAAAAAATTTGGAGTGCAACAGTTGACGTACACAAAAAATGGTAATATTCATTAGAAAATGATGACAGACTTTGCGTAAAAAATGTATAATATTACATTAGGAACTGAGGAATTTTCATCAGATTAACATTTTGACATATTTTTTAGGTAATATTACTCAAAAATGATGTTATATTCAACCAACCTAATTGAAAACCTTCCAAAATTCAAGTTTTTTTTTTCTGTGTAATCGTGGATTGAACCTAAGATTATATCATGTAATCTCGCCACTATGTAAATAGATGGATCTTTACCGATGTAGCTAACCATACATCGTTTACAGTTAACACAGTATTTGTCGCACGGAAAACCTACCGTTACATTGGCATTGATCCAATCATTTTTACAGCGCACTATGGGCCATCTCCATACAAACAGGCGGCCAAATTATTTTTTTGCTTTTTAAATGTTTTTTCATACAAATTTGGGTAATTGTATGGTATTGAAATGATATACGTCGATTTTTATGACTTTTCATGTTTTTCAATAGTGGATTGTTTATAATAAATAGTCTTTTCAAACATTTGCAAGTGCAAAAGAATTGCGTATATATTTTATTGCAAGTTTATATTATTAAATTATGGATAAGCTAATACATCCCCACTTTAAGGACACAACCCCTCCCTCCACTTTCTTTCACACCCCCCCCTCCCCTCCTCTCCTCCAACAAAATTTTGTTAAACGTAATAAATCCATTTTAAGTCAAATATTTATTATTTACTGCTGTGTGTTTCTTTTTGTGAGTCCATGCCATATAACTTGAGACCCACCGCCCCCACCCTTACGGGCATAAATTGCGAAAATTTTAATTGTTAAATCAAATAACAGAAAAATTAATTTCATTCAAAATATTAATTATAAATTAAAACGATAAAATACAAAACATATTCTTACTAATCCTAATGTTCTTGTTCATGAAAATTCATTTGATTATAGAGTTTCTTACGGCTTCAGGATATGTTAAAGGTACTTTTATGATGTTTTGTACTAACCAACATAGAACTTAAATGTGGATCAGTTTCATGGATTGATCGCAGATATTCATCATGCTAAGTCAATATTTTGCTGAATACTTTTGTCGGTATCAAACTGAGATTCTCCAGTTTCGCTTGAGAAACTTCGGTACGAATACCTTATTTTGACTAAGGTACTCAATTTTAAATGTAGGCAACAGAAAATTCCAATAAAGTAATTTCGAACTTCTTGAAACCAGGTATTGATTTTTGAAGCGACGATGCCCACGAAGTAGACCTGTAGCAAAGCGAGTGAAATAAACGGGCGCATATGTAGATTGCAGCAAATTTTGATAAAACGTAATTGTTCAAAATGACATAACTCCGAAAACGCAAAAAATCGCAGGCTGGAATTTTCAGCAATGTTAGATTATGATCCAATCTTTCAAGTGATCTTAGTTTCATGTTTAGCATCGGTTAGCAAAAAAAGTACTCGATTAACAAACACAAAAAAATAAGTTTTGTCAAAAAAATGCTCCAGTTATTCGATGAAAGATTCAGTTTTTGGTTTAGAAACAACATTTTATCTAATAATAGTTTCAAAGCTTAGCTCATTACCTTTCCAACGATGTATAATTGTCCTTATAAAATATTTAAATTGACTGAGCTATGTTAAAATTAAACAATCAGCCTTTTTTACGAAAAACGCTTGTTTTTTATTCCATTTTTTTACTTTCAGCTTGCGTATCTCCGTAATGAACAAACTTAGAGCTTTGAAAATTTGTATTTTTCTTAGTTAGAATGTTTACTTTCGAGAAAAAATACCAAAAAATATTTGGAGAAGGTCACTTTTTTGAAACTTGGCCACCCAATGTACCATAGTGCAGCGGCGAGATGGCCGAACAGGTTGGGGCGCGGACTTGGTAATCTGAATGTGACTCTCGCCGGATTCATGTTATTTTTGGGGTGAGCAGACCTGACTTTTTTTTTCAGCGGTACATGCTTTTTGTGTACACGTTTTCTCATACAATATTACATGCTTTTGCTCAGAAAGGTGATGTACAACTTTTGTCTTTTTCATAGAAACGTGAACCACGCTAATGTGCATGCTTTTGCATGCGATTTTACACAGAATTTTTTTACTATGTAGGTTAAATCCTGGAGCATCAAATTTGATATAATTTTACATCAAACAAAACCCGATTTGCCACACTATACGTCAGCCTGCTTTCACGTCGCAGCGAAACACAATTTTCTTTTAGAAAATCTTCAAAGAAAATCAATGTTTAGTCTTGCTGACCAGAACCTGCTACCGTTATGGATGAAAACAGTTAAATCTCTGACAAAGGTGAGTTTTTTTTCCTATTTTGATATAAAATAGATAGGACCCTTTTTTTTGGAAATAGCTCAAATAAAAGTAACTAAGCAACTTCCTCCTACTTCAACAACCTCCAACTAAAGAAGTTAACGTACACAGCTAAAAAAGTAGTAATCCAGCTGCGTGTAAAAGGCCTGGTTGTAAAATAAATATTGCATTATTTAATGCAATTTTATGTGATTTTACATCCTGAAATATGTAGCCCATCAGTATGGGAAACCTACTTGACCGAAATGACAAGCTCATATATGCGTTTATCCTTACATCTTTTCATCGGTCTGATGGCCGAGTGGGCTAAGGCGCCAGTCCTTACTGTTGGTGCTGGGTTTGAATCCTGTCGGATGTAACTTTTTTTTTGTGTTTGCAAAAATTGTACATGCAGTGTGTAATATTAAGTGTTTATTTTGACGAAGGTGATGTGCATGCTTTTGCATGCGATTTTACCATCGAATTTTTTGCTGTGTAGGCCAACTCCGACTCCAACTCCGTTTTAGCGGTTACGATTTTTCTTCGAATCCCCCCTTCAAAATTTGTCAACTCTGTCTTCGGGTCTTCAAATATTCTTTACTATACCGACTCCGTTTCAGACTCAGCAGTCCTAAAAAAACTTAGTTTTCCAACATTACACAAAATTGAACTTCTTTGTTCTATCATGTGACAATAGCCCCATTAGAATCTCAACCGCGCCGTTGTTCCAAGGTGCTCAATATCATTCTTTACTCGCAATCATTATTTAGTCGGAGCAATTTTTACACTCTGGTCGCAAAAAAACAATGTAAAGTGGATGCAGCAGGCCCATTAGCCACGATATGGTGGGGAAGGTTGAGACCCCGAAATGACTCTCCTATTTAACCCTCACGTCGCCACCGCCACCGACGCTCCAGCAAGTCGTCCGGTTCAGACTTAGTTCAGGCTCGGCTCAATAGGCCCAATTGTTCGAAGGTAACTTCGGCGCCGGTTTTTGTGCACCACGCTGCTGCTGCTGCTGCTGCATAACGCGGCCATTTTTCGCACAAGCTGTCAGTCTAGTGGCACACACACATGTGCCGCTACGACGGAATTCCAAGGTCCTACTCTCAATTTTAATGGCCATCGTTGAACCGTGTACTCGGGGTTCACCGCAGTCGACGGGGTCCTTCCAGAGGCCATGCGAGAAATCGAATCTTGTGGGAATTGAGGCGCTTCTCGGCGTTGCAGGTCATTCCAACTGAGGTATTATTTGAGTTTTAATATTTTTCATCCACCACGTGGTCCTGCACTGTTGCATTTTGGGACCTCTCTTACTTAATGGCTCAGTTTTGGTTTATTGCAAATATTATGCTGCTGGACTATTCGGCAATTCAGTGACGCTGTTCGGCGTGCAGATTTTAATCGGTGCAACCAGAGACCACCGAAGGGTTGGTGGACTCGCTTAGAGTGTCAGTTCTTCAGGAAAAATTAAACTCTGCTCAAAAACTGTCAGAAGATTTTCAAAATTCAATTAAACTATAGATACTTCATATAGGCAATCACATTTTGATAACCCCCAAAACGGCTCTGACCACAGCTTCTGAGTCAGCTCTTGGACCACTAGACTTTGTCGTGATGGGGCACCGCAAAAGCCAAAAGGGCTTCCCGCAAGAGCCCCGACGTGGGGATGGTTGGTTATTGATTGCACCTTGCCAGGCGTACCGTAGCAGGGACCTGCGCCGCGCGTTGGTCGCTACTTTGAAGAGCTTAAGATTTCAATTATGCAAGCCTTAATTGTGCCAACCTGTGCTGAAGAGAGTTCAAATGGCCATCGCCGGATTGCTGGCCTGGGCCTCCACATTTGCATGTGCCAACCCGGTGGGCAACCCACTTCTGCGGTAATGTGCCACCAAAGTGCTGCTGCTGGGAGCCCTCGCACGGTTGTAGAACATATACACGGCCCCAGTTGCACAATGACCTGCCAGAGACCTGTCAACGCTGTCAATGTGCACTTCTTTGGCTCGAGTAGTTCCCCTTACTGGCTGGCAGTCGGCACCTAATGGATCATATTTCGATGCACTTTGCACCGGAGCGGGTGCAGCGATTTAAATGAGAGAAAGAGAGAGACTTCAACGAGCTGGAGACGAACCCCCGCGCGATAATTTGTTTGAAATTGTTTTATTTGTTGCCAGGTGCTGTGTTGATGAGTGCAACATTTCGGTACAAAGCGATCGCTTCATTGTCCACGCCAATTGCAGCCGAGACGGCGAAAGAAAGATCGTTATATTGCGATGAAGAGTGTGAAACTTGATCGATGTGATCAGTAGCAGCAGCAGCGGTGCATTTCCCAAGTTTTGCTTCATGTCCGATGATGCTGCACTGCTTGTTGTTTGAAGGAAAATCAGTGTTTTTGGGACTCATGACGCAGTAGTACCGCTATGCCTCCTAGGTTTATTTGCGAAGCTGGTGTTGATTTTGACATTTTTGAAGTTGATGTCAGTAAACGCTTCAGTTTTGCCTTAATACAGTGGCCCTCAGCCGGCTCAAACCTGAGAGCCATTTTGGCAAATTGGTTTAGTATAGCAGGCCGCATGTGAAACATAACTGAAAATTACTGAAACTTATCAAATTTTAGAAAAGAATAAGTTGAGTTTTCATAAACTACCTTTTTGTATGACTTTTTCATTTGATTTTCCAATGTAATTAAATGTTTTCGTGTTTTCAAATTTTCACAAAATGCTTGTACCACATATATCCCTTTTTATAAAAATTCCCGCGCACAAATTAAATTTTCATTCGTTAAATTTTAAGATTTTAAAAGATTACTGATTTTATAAATATCGATGTTTCTTTTTAGTTTTTATAATATATTTTTAGTATATATTTAAAATATGAATGAGATTTGAAACGAACATTTCAGAATATTATCTTTGAAAAGATTTTTTTTTCTATTGAATTAAAAATTGTACAGCAGAAATTTATATTGTCCTATGTTGTATTTCGAAAAATAAGCGTTTCACTGTCGAAGAAAACTGAACCATTGTTGCCTTCCTCACTGAGGTAACTTTTTATTTAAAGCTCGAAAACCCACCAAGTATACATATCAACTCAGAATCGAAAACTGAACAAATGTCTGTGTGTATGTGTGTATGTGACCAATAATGTCACTCAGTTTTCTCAGCACTGACTGTACCGATTTTGACCAAACCAGTCGCATTCGACTTGGTTTAGGGTCCCATACGGTGCTATTGAATTGTTTGAAGTTTCGATAAGTAGTTCAAAAGTTATGTGAGCAATTCTCTGAAATTTCGGTCATTCGTTATTTTTTGTATTTTACAATCCGGCTGAAACTTTTTTGATGCCTTTGTTATGCCCAAAGAAGCCATTTTGCATCATTAGTTTGTCCATATAATTTTCCATACAAATTTGGCAGCTGTCCATACAAAAGTGATACATGAAAATTCAAAAATCTGTATCTTTTGAAGGAATTTTTTGATCGATTTGGTGTCTTCGGGAAAGTTGTAGGTATGGATAAGGACTACTAAACTGAAAAAAATTATACATGGTAAATGCCAAATCAAATGCCAACTTTTCAGAAATTTTCAGGTTGTGCAAAACATCTTTGACCGAGTTATGAATTTTCGAATCAACACTATTTTTTTTTCAAAAAAACGAAATATTGGTCGCAACAATTTTTCAACTCCATTTTTCGATGTAAAATCAAATTTGCAATCAAAAAGTACTTAACTGATTTTTAGGTAACTTTTTTGAAAATAGTCACAGTTTTCCATCTTTTTAAATTAGTACACATGTTACATATTTTTGAAAAGCTGAGAAAATTCTCTATATTTTGCTTTTTTTAACATTGTTGATACGACCTTTAGTTGCTGAGATATTGCCATGCAAAGGTTTAAAAAGCAGAAAAATTTATGTTTTCTAAGTCTCAACCAAACAACACACCATTTTCTAACGTTGATATCTCAGCAACTAATTGTCCTATTTTCAATGGTAAAATATGAAACATTTTTGAAATTTTCCGATCTTTCCAAAAACAATACTTTTGAAATCAAGACTAACAATTCAAAAGGGCCAAACATTCAATATTACGCCCTTTTGAAATGTTAGTCTTGATTTGAAAATTTTAAAAGTATTGTTTTCGGAAGGATCGGAAAATTTCACGAATGTTTTATATTTTAACATTGAAAATCGGACCATTCGTTGCTGAGATATCGACATTAGAAAAAGGTGGGTTGTTTGGGTGAGACTTAGAAAATATCAATTTTCCTGCTTTTTAAACCTTTGCATGGCAATAGCGTATCAACAAAGTTCAAAAAAACAAAATATAGAGAATTTTCTCAGCTCTTCAAAAATATTTTTAAAAACAATGGAAAACTGCGACTATTTTCAAAAAAGTTACCTAAAAATGGCTATAACTTGAAAACGGTGCACCTAATGAAAATTCAGTAAAGTACTTTTTGATTGCAAATTTGATTTTACATCGTAAAATTTTTGCGACCAATATTTCGATTTTTTTTAAATTACTGTTGATTCGAAAATTCATAACTCGGTAAAAGATTTTTTGCACATCCTGGAAATTTGAAAAGTTGGCATTTAATGTCTACTAAAACACATAAAAAAATAAAAAAATTAAAAATAGTGTTTTTTTGCAAATCAAGTTTCAGTGACAAAAAGTTAAATTAAAAATCACCAAATTTTTTTACCGTGTATCTTTTTTTTCAGTGTAGTTTTTATCCATTCCTACAACTTTGGCAAAGACATCAAATCGATCAAAAAATTCCTTCAAAAGATACAGATTTTTGAATTTTCATACATCATTTTTGTAAGCCCAATTTGTATGGAAAATTATATGGACAAACTAATGATGCAAAATGGCTTCTTTGGGCATACCGAAGGCACCAAAAAAGTTTCAGCCGGATTAAAAAATACAAAAATTAAAATTCATAAAAAAGATCGATTTCGTAGAGAACTACTCATGTATAAAAATGTGTTTTCGCATATTTTCGGAAGTTGAATAAACGGCAGTAAACTGAACCAACCATCATGATGTTAAACATCGTTAGTTATGTAATTGAAGGACCTTTCCAAAAAGTCCAAAACATTGATAATCTGGCAAGCCTGTTTCGAGTTCTGACCACTTAAGTGATATTTATGTACTTTTTTGTAGCCGGATCTCACTTAAATGCATGCCCATCAGGGTGACAAGGGATACCCCCTGGATCGATTCTTTAGGCAAAAACAAGTAACTGTGCCGATTTTGAGCCAAATCGGTTAAGGCTAAGGGGTCGCTTTTCATCATTGAAGTTTATATGGGGAAAATCGCAAAAATGTATGGGGAAAAAATCGCTTCAGGATTTTTGCAGCAGGTGGTGCAGGTCTCGCCCAAAATTGTCCAAGGTTGAGGTTCTTGTAGGAAATTTAATTACCTACAATTTTGTAGAAGGGTGCAAGACGATCCGAGTTAATCCTGATGAGTTATTAGCAATGCGATGAAAAGAAGTCGGCTTTTATACTTGAAAGTATACAAGGGTATATAAGAAAATATTTTTTTTTTTTCTAGAAAAATCACCAAAAATCAGGATCAACACGGATCGTTTGCACTCTTCGACAAAGTTGTAGGGAATTAAATTTCCTACAAGAATCTCACACTTGGACAATTTTGAGCGAGACCTGCGCCACCTAGCAGAAAATTACTGAAATGATGTTTTTCCCCATACATTTTCGTGATTTTACCCATATAAACTTCAACGATGAAAAGCGTCCCCTTAGCCTTAACCGATTTGGCTCGAAATCGGCACAGATACTTATTTTTGCATTAGGAATCGAGTCAGAGGGTATCCCTGATGTCGATTTTTTTTATTGTCACCCTAATGCCCATGCATTTAAAATAATATAAAACACAAGTAAAAATGCATCACTGAGTGAGAATTTGGCGAAGCATTAGAATAAATCCTTATTTTCTCATTCGCTTGTTTTTATTTCTAAGACAAAATTGATAGATAGTTTTTTTTCAGATAGCTCAGCGATTCTCAACCTTCTTCTAGGCCGGTACCCCCTGCCATGTAAATCAAGTAGGCCCGGTATCCCCGTTGAGAATCGCTGAGATAGCTAATATTGATTCGAGTTAATTTTTGCAAAATAAAGATTTAAAAAATCTATCGTTCGTCATATTTTTTCCAAATTTCATGTAGCTTCTACCATTTAATTGATTTTTCATGAAAATGATTTGCTTCAAAATGAAGTTTTCTCGTTGTTTCATCGTTTTCTAAAACTTTTCCTTGCCCTATAACTTTCAAATTTGGTTGATTTTTTATGATTTGATTTGAATTTAATTTTGAAAATTTGCTGGAAGATCCAATGTGGTTTACAGAATCTAACCTGATGTTCAGAACTGTTGGACATATTTCTGATAATTACGTCATTTTAAGCATCGTGGTTTTCAAATAAATAAATGGAAATTTGGATGGAAAAACCCTTATTTGTTGTATTTTGATTCGTAAATTCCTAAATTTTGAGGAGTTATTTAGGGGGCTTAAGGCAACCGAAAAGGTCTTGTTCTAGAAATCGACCATTTCGAGCCACCCTTTTATATATGTTTGGGAAATATACTGTATTTTATAAATATATTTCAAATAGTGTTTAATAATCCAATCCATTTCCGTATCAATTTGAATGAATTTGTGACGCTTGTTATTTATTTTAATTTTAATTCCTTATTTTTAATTATATACGAAATTGTGCTTTGAGCTACAATAAGTCACAATTACTTTTAGTCTTATGAATGCCTCTGTGATCCAGGAAAACCAGTAAATTTTTATGTTCTTGTTTAGAATTGTTTCTGATTAGCATTCTTTGTTCAAAACCCGTGTTTTAAAAACTCAGCTATAATTAAAAGAATATACCAATCACCACCAAACCATTTACTAGACAGCTGGCAAACCCCGTGCCAATTTCATTGTTCGATCAACCGCGCTCAGCAGCTCCACGCGTCCTGTTCTCGAGCGAACCCGCCAATTGCAATATTTCCCAACCCGATCTGTGCACGTCTGATCCGACGTCTCATAAAAGCCTTTTTTTTTGCTCACCATAAACGTCCAATTTAATTTCCAATCGCTCCGTTAAGATCGAATAATTTCCATTTACTGATTCATTAACCTGATTTTCTCGTGCGTTCGCCATATAAAACGTTACAATTCGGCCTGTCTCGTCGTCGTCACACTTTTTGCCAAGCCAGTGACAGTTCAGTGTTCTAGTCGCTGCTCGCTCGGAACGGTTGAGAAGTTGAGCAAGTCGGCCGATCGATCTCGAACAGCTGATCGTCTCGGGAAGACTGTCTGTCCGTCATGCGATCGACCACTCCAGCGACACTGCACAGAAAAAGAAAACCTGACCCATATTTGCGGTCAATGTGTGCGCGCGCGCGCCAATGTCTGTCGCCAGCAGCCTTCCCCAGAACCGGTGGACAAGTGGGACCATTGGACAGCTACCACGTGAAACGTGAAACCTAGACGTGTGCCGGGGATTACGTAATGAGTTCGCCGGTCAACCCAGGGCTAGCTTAATCTATAGTATAGAAGAGAGTGGTTGGTTTTAACCAGATGCATAGAGAAAAGAACTAAACCTAGGGGGACTGTAAGTAGTGCAGTTGACGTCAGGGATGGGGAAACTGTGACAGAATTTTATTTGAAAAAATATCCTTAACTGAAAGTTTCTAAAGTATAGGAATAGTTTTACACCTATGGCCTGAAATTTTAATTATTACTTAATTTTATTTTTCATCCTTTTTCGAGTAGAGTCGAATGAAATTTACTGCAAAAAATGCATCAATCCAGATAATAAAAATATTCTATAAGAAATCAGTTGAATACCCATCACTGGTACCGTGCAGGTTTCAGCAACAAGCCAACCAGTTAGTCAGTCACTGGGTAAAGAGATTTCAAGCATGGTTTCAAAGGAGTTGTTGAACTTGTTTCCACAATTAATGCAGCCTAGTGCGTGTCTGCCTGTGTGGATCAATCGGACCGCGCACTGGACTCACAATCCAGAGGTCGCTGGTTCGAATCCCGAGGCGGACGCAAAAAAATTCTAAGTGTAAAATATAGGTATTCGGTGCCCTCTCCCCGTGCCATACCTTCACACTTAGGAGACCCGGGAGGCGGAGTCTTGTCGCAAAAAGAACGATACACACCTGTGGATCCGTTGACGAAACCGCAAGGTTTAAGAGGGCCACATTATAAGGTGTTACGTCGATTCCGTTTTAGTGCGTGAAAAGTAGTACAAATTGTCTTAGGTTAATGGTTTTGTTTTCGTTTAACAATAAGGTTGAGGCCCCTTTTTTTTATTTTTTTAAAGGCTGTAATCCTGCTCTAAAAATGAACTTTTTATTAAAAGCTCGAAGACCCACCTTCATGTATAAATATCGACTCAGAATCGAAAACTGAACCAATGTCTGTGTGTATGTATGTATGTGACCAAAATTCTCACTGAGTTTTCTCAAACCAGTTGCAATCGACTTGGTATAGAATCCCATACATCACTTTTAAATTGTTTGAAGTTTCGATAGCTAGTTCAAAAGTTATCTATAAAAATGTGAGAACATAACACTGAAGAAGTCTGCAAGTAGTAGACTCAAACTTTGTGGGAGCCTTCCCTACGACCAAAGAAGCTATTTTGTGTCACTGGTTCACCCATACAAGTCTCCATACAATTTTGGCAGCTGTGCATACAAAAATGGTACGTAAATATTCGAATATCTGTAACTTTTGAATGAATTTTCTGATCAATTTGGTGTCTTCGGCAAAGTTGTAGGTATTTTTGAGGACTTTTGAGAAAAAATAGGTACACGGCAAAAAAATTTGCCGATTTTTTAATTAACATTTTTTTTCACAAAAACTCAATTTCCCAAAATTTTTGATTTTCGAGATTTTTTGATATGTTTTAGGAGACAAAAAACCGCAACTTTTGAGCCATAGAGGAACATGGTCAAAAAATCTGCCGCCGAGTTATAAATAACAAATCTGACGTAATTTTTTAATGTAAAATTGAATTTGCAATCGAAAAGTACTCTACAGATTTTTTGATAAAATGCTCTGTTTTCAAGATATAGCCACCGAAAGCTTGATTTTAGCGAAATATTTGCAGTTTTTCGATTTTTAAAAATAGTGACCAAGAGTGAACGTTTCTAAAAATATTTTTTTTGTCTGCTATAAAATTGTCTACACCCAGAACTGGGCATCGGCATACGAGAGAATAAAGAGCACGATTCGGTAGTAAAATGATACTGTGTGCGGACTGAGAGGATAAATGCCAAAATTACCGATAGTACTTTACTCATGGGTTCATCTTCAAAAAAAGTTCATCTACCAAAAAATAAGTACCGGTACCGAGACTCGAACCCAAGACCTTCGGCATATTGAACCGTGCCTTAGCCGTATGGGCCACCATGGTTTGGTGACAAAGTGATGGTCATGTGTCCATATAAGCCACTCAATAGGATGAACTGTTCCAATGAACGAATGAACACGCGAGAGGACTTTACTCTCGCAAAATAGCACTTTTCTCACGTTTCTTTTCGTGAGGACTATCCCCTCGTTCTTTAACTTTGGGTGTAAGAGACATTAAAGATTGGACCTCGGGTTGCTGAGGTAAAGCGGCTCAAACAAAAAGAAAGACGAAAATTTAAGTTGTCTAAGTCTCACCCAAACAGCCCACCATTTTCTAATGTCGCTATCTCAGCAACTATTGGTCCGATTTTCAATGTTAGAGCATGAAAAATTCATAAATTTTTTCGATATTTCCAAAAAAATGTAAAAAAATTAAATCAAGATTAACATTTTAAATGAACGTAATGTTCAATGTTTGGCCTTTTTTGAATGTTAGTCTTGATTTAAAATTATTCAAAATACTTTTTCCGAAAAGATCGGAAAATTTCACGAATGTTTCATATTTTAACATTGAAAATTGGACCATTAGTTGCTGAGATAGTTATTGACATTAGAAAATGGTTGGCTGTTTGGATGAGACTTACAAAACTTCAATTTTCGTGTTTCTTTTTGTTTAAGCCGCTGGATCTCAGGAACCAGAGGTTCAATCTTCAATGTCTTTTGGACAATTTTATGGCAAATTTTCTGAACTTTTCAAAAAATTATTTTTCGAAATGGTCACTCTTGGTCACTATTTTTAAAAATCGAAAAACTTCAAATGTTTCGCTAAAATCAAACTTTCGGTGGCTATATCTTGAAAACAGAGCCTTTTATCAAAAAATCTGTAGTGTACTTTTCGATTGGAAATTCAATTTTGCATAAAAATATAACGTCAGATTTGTTTTTGCATAAAATTTCGATATTTTTTTCAAAAATCACTTTTTTTTCAAAAATTTAAAGCTTGACGGCAGATTTTTTTACCATGTTCCTCTATGGCTCAAAAGTTGCGGTTTTTTGTCCTCTAAAACATATCAATAAATCTCGAAAATCAAAAAATATGTATTTTGGGAAATTGAGTTTTTGTGAAAAAAATGTTAATTAAAAAATCGGCAATTTTTTTCCGTGTACCTACTTTTTCTCAATAGTCCTTAACAATATCTACAACTTTGCCGAAGACACCAAATTGATCAGAAAATTCATTCAAAAGTTACTGATATTCGAATATTTACGTACCATTTTTGTATGGGCAGCTGCCAAAATTGTATGGATACTGGTCATAGGAAAGGCCCCCACAAAGTTTGAGGCAAATAAATAAATACAAAAAATAAAAATGGTCGAAATCGGCCGATTTCGTAGAGAGTTGCTCATATAGCGGAATTAAAAGGAACAACTCGTCTCTTTGTATTCATAGAAATGCATTCTGCTAAAACGCTCAACCAAACCACAATTTTGTGAAAGTGAAACTCTGGGATGGTGCCAAAGTAGTTGGGGGTCCGAATTGTATCAAAATTCGGATTCTTGCATGTTTTGATAATACCAACAGCCTCACTAAGTTTGAGCTCGATCAGAAACAGATTTTTATTTTGTACTACAGTCATCCCACATATTCGGAACGGTTTACAGATCGGCCAATGGTTGAACAATCATAGAAAATCGATAGTCGAACATAATGTTTTGCTTTTTCCTTCATATGGAAGCTTTTCTTGAGATCTTTCGATTGATGTATAGACCGGCTGTAGTTTTTTACGTTTTATATCATTTTTTAAAGAAAAACATTGACCCATGAAAACCACAAATTCGGAACACTTTTTTCTTACGGATGTAAACAAACCTTGGTTCTCTCCAGGAATACAGATTTTTAAACAAAATAATGACTTCACGCACTGAAATCAATGAAACTCATGCTTAGTGATGTTTTAAACATGGTCTGATGACTTTTTTGTGGAAATATCAGTTAAATTCCGGTGTTCCACAATTGTGGGAGGCACAATAACATCCCACAATTATGAAACAGGCAATTTGGAGGCAGTGTTTTGCTGCTCTGGATAAAATTGTCTTGAAATGAAGTTTTTGTCTAAAAAGTACTACTTTTACTAATGAAATAGCAAGAGAATGTCCAAATAAAGGTCCTAAAAGTAGTAGGTTTGACGGAAAAGCTGCATTTGGCATGCTATTGACAAATTATCTCGAAAGTGTTCCGAATTTGTGGGTGTTCCGAATATGTGGGATGACTGTAAGGTGTCCGCTCAATGACCCAACATTTGTTTATTACACAATCTTCTCAATTTATTCTGGAGAATGGACATGCAACAGTCTTACTTATTTAAGTAATTGGGCATAATATGCTGGCTTTACAGATTAAATTGGTTTCTATACAACTATTCTATTGTATTGAACTTAAAAGCTCCTTATGTGACTTAATTTGACACAGCTAAGAGTTTTATACTTTTGCAAGTACTCAAATCAACACTTTCTGTGTCGCAATAAGACTAAAAGCATTGTACAAAAAGCATTACAACAGAGTACTATTATGTTCAATGTGGGTAACGATCATCAAATCTTCACGTAACTTTGCCAAGAATATGAACAAAGTCCGGATTTCCACAAACAATTTAAAAATGAAACAAATTGCAGACTATTTCGAATGTTTCTTCTTACTTTTTTACCGATCAGAACTGCTGAAGAATACTCCTTGTCTCTTGGGTAACCATTAAAAATAGAATTTTCCATCAATTGGGAGCCTGAACGAAACTCAACCACCACAAGGGATTTCTTTCATGTTCTATACCGCGCCACCAGTTTGCCCACATGAGTAACCTATTCAGTACACACGTTACTCAGGCTCGTTACGGTTGACATTTAGACTTGGCCACCACAGGCGAGTCGAGGAAGCTGCGCTGGGATTGATTGCACGACGAATCGTATCCGAACAGCGTGGAGAATCCAAAGGATACTTGATAAATTGAAATTTTGCGATTTTATAGCCGAGGAAACCATATTTCTCGCTGGTTTGTTCCGCAAACAACAGGTAGAACAACTCAATCGTCTCCGAAAAACCATAAAGTGTTTTTTACGACCATATCTCCACGATTCGATCAACATCACAACATTTAGGGGAGCTGGGGGTAAGACGGCCAGGCGGGGTAAGACGGCCACCCCACTGTTTTACTAAGTATACTAATGAATATTACTAAAATGTTTAGCAATACTGTTCCTCATGCTAAATAATGCATATGGAGTCACCTTTGCCAAAAATATTGTTTGAAATAGTTTAAAAATAGCTCAAAATAAACAAATAATTTTTGAACTTGAAACTGGATGTAATTTTCATGAATTACAACTTAGGCATTTTTGTTAGATAACAATATGTTTTCCTGTCTTTAAATATTTTTTCATGTTAAATTGAAGTTTTCCCTAGATTATGTCCCTCGAAAAAGTTTAGAAAATGCGTTGAGCTATTTACAAAAATTGTTTTAAAAAATAATTTATTTGGGGGCAAGACGGCCACCTCCTCCGGGGGTAAGACGGCCACCCATAATTTGTAGATTTTAATTGATATAGGTTATATTTTTGACGGTTTTTGACTATTAAGACATATTTGTAGATAAAGAAAAGCATTTTCAAAAAAACTATCCATTTTTAATCAAAATCAAACATTCTTTACTGTGATATAGCAAAACTCATTGAATAGTATGAAATCCTATCAAACTTTTCATAAAAATCGCTAATTTAATATTGTTTACACAATTTTGATTTACTTATTCTAATCAAAATACACAAACTAATTATTTTGCATCAAATTGTGTTTGTTTTGTAGTAAGTTTTTCATAAAATGTGGTCGCAATAATATGAAATTCACTGAGCCAAAATATGAAAATTTTTAAACAGCATTTTTCTTCACATTTGAAACCTGATTTTTTAAACCAAAATAGTTATGATGTTCAGAGAAGTCTGTTCAACCAACCTTGTAGGAATTTGGGTGGATTTAGCAAAGTTATTAAGTTAATTTATAGCACTGGCCGTCTTACCCCACATGGGTGGCCGTCTTACCCCGCGTATTTCATATATATACGATTTCAATTATTTTTTTAAAATTCCTGAAAAGTATTGAAAATTGGTTTTTAGACTAACTAATTTATGTCATTTCTATAATGGACTAGTAGTAGAACAATATGTACGTAATTTGAGATCAAAATAATCTGTTGTGTAAATTTTATTAGACTTCTCCCTTAGGGTGGCCGTCTTACCCCCATCTCCCCTACATTTCGTTCAAGATCAGGCTGCGGGAATCGCCACCACCGCGCACTGCAAGTTCTACCGAGCCTAACTCTAGCTGTGAACCATGCAAAAAAACCGTGAGAAAATACCGATTTGAGAATGGATTCAACATGCAGCGATGGCGATGGTGGCGGATGCCAAAGGTGCACTCCAAACCACAAAACATTAAAAATCAATGACCATTAATTAATACCTCGCTCGCTCGCGGGCTTGCAGACTGACTGCAGGCTTCCCCGGGCTTCTAGTCGGTTGTTTAGAGCTGTTTTGAGCTGAACTTCAATTGCCGGGTTGGTTGTGGGAATTAATGGCATAGCTGTGGTGGATAGCTAGAATTTTAGCCACCCCGTGCTTGGTGCCGTTTGGTATTTGGATTATGCTCATCATGAGTCACCACTTATCGGGTTGAGCGCCAAATGGTTGAAGTTGTTTGGTACAATGTTTGGAATTTATTGGTGTTATCGTGATGATATCCAAAATGTTAAGAGTTTTATGCATTTCGTTCCAAAGCCTCTCAACCCGAGCAGGGGTAAATAACACGGGAATACCAAATTTTGGTATTACTTGGGCAAATAACAGCGACCAAAATGTGCCCTTGGTTGCCCAGTAATAGATGGTAAAATACCATGAAATCATACCAAAATCTTGTATGTGTAAGGGCACAACAATACCAAACCATGTTATTCCAAGGGTAAAATAATACCTCAAAATAAAACCATTTCAATACCAAGTTGGGGTCTTCTGGATTTTTGAACATTGGTTGAATACCAAAACTTGGTATTGCCATGGTTTTATTTTTAGGTATTCCCGCGCCTTTGGAAAATCATATTTTGGTATTTCTGTGGTCTTTCACATACATGATTTTGTTATGATTTCATGGTATTTTACCATCTATTACTGGGCAACCAAGAGCACATTATGGTCGCTGGTATTCGAACAAGTAATACCAAAATTTGGTATTTTCATACCATTTTTAGTGCAGCAGTTGCAGTTAGTGAAAAAAACGGAAATTATTCATATGCAACAGCCAAATCTACTCACCTGATGATTCCATGTTGTTATTAGTGATATTCTTCACCACACCGAATGCATTTGTCATTGATGAACGGCCTGTGCTTGAAGTTCTTGAAGCTTCTGAAAAATAACAAGATTGAAAAATAAGTATTATTAAAATGAAACTGAATTGAAATTCACCAAAATTCATTAATCTGTCGATTGGCTGGTTTTTCAAAATATTTGGTTATCCCGACTTAGAGATATTTCAACGTTTTTGAAAAAAATATTAGTGGGTACATCACACTAATTTTTAAAATCATCTTTAACATTTTTGGGTTTCAAGTCATTTTAGCGCAAAATTAATTAACTCGTAAAATTTTTTTAACAAATTTCCCATAGTTTCAGAGAAAATTGATGAAACCTTTCAATATTCAAATAATACCAAAATGTGCCATCCTGACTTAGAATATTTTCCACAATTTCAAGTCATTTTTATAGGGGGTATATCAAAAGTGTTTAAAATCAAGTTTGAAATTTCCGGTTTTGAATGAAAGCATTCGCTTTGAGACATCATTTAAGCGCAAAATTAATTATTTTGTCAAAATTGGTCAAAATTTTCCCATAGTTTCAGAGGAATTTGATAAAACACTTTAATACCAAAATAATACCAAAATGTGCCATCCTGACTTAGAATATTTTCCACAATTTCAAGTCATTTCTATAGGGGGTATATCAAAAATGTTTAAAATAAAGTTTGAAATTTCCGGCTTTGAATGAAAGCATTCGCTTTGAGACATATAGCGCAAAATTAATTATTTTGTCACATTTTGCTCTTGCATAATCCTTAAGACAAATTTTAAAGGGTCCAGGAATACCAAAATTTGGTATTGATACCAGAGAAAGGTATTATTACGCATTTCCCTTGTTATTTACCCATGCTCGGGAAGGCGTTCCATTCAAAAAATCGTGACAAATCTAGCTGAAACTTTTTGAAAACTGTTTTATATTCTTTAATAGTCTACTGAACCCATTTTATGAAAATTCATGTTAAATTATAACCTACTTTTGATGGCATTTTCATTATAAAATCGTGTAAAATATGAGTTGTACTGTTAAACGGATTTTGATCCACCGCGGTAGATTTCCTTGAAAAAAATCTTTGGCGTCAAACTGTCAAAAAATGATCGCGGTAGATCCCGGTAAACATTTGTCTACCATAGTTTTTTGTGTAATCAATGTTGTAGATGTTTTGGTGGATTTTTGACAGTTCGAATTATTCAAAAAAAATCTACAACGATCTACCGAAATCAGTTAACACTACGGCTATATACCGCTATGGCGATGGTCAAATATTCATCCAATCAAATTCCTTTTTTGTTTTTTTATCACAATTTTTCCTTTCAAACTTTAATCAAAGTATTTTGCTATAAGTTAAGCTGCTTTTAAAAATATTAATGACATAGCATACAAAATCAAAATCGACAACATAGTTGTTTGAAATTGAAAAAAATGTTGACGATTTTGGAAACATTTCAATGTTCACGAATTCTAAAACTTAAGTTACTGGATTAGCTTACAGGATTTCTATCCGTGCAGGAATAGGAGTTTAATTAATTTCAACTCTTTAGAAACCTGGCCTTGTAAATTATCATAATAATCTGCTAAAAACTAGTTCACCTGTGGTCAATGAAAACGCAAAATTCCACTTGAACCCAAGATCACCAACGTCGCCACTGAAGCTAAGTGCTACATGTCACACCAAGTAATCCTTTTGGCACGACATGCGATATAATAAA
This sequence comes from Culex pipiens pallens, assembly GCF_016801865.2. NCBI lineage: Eukaryota > Metazoa > Arthropoda > Insecta > Diptera > Culicidae > Culex > Culex pipiens. Next base: position 33,664,820 of record NC_068939.1, read on the forward strand.
ATCGAAAATTATAGATCTCGCCAATGAGTCCCTGAAAAAAAAAACGGTTGAGAAATCTCTCCACACACACTTAACGAGCAAATAAAATAGTGCAGCAGCTGCCATATTTCGTCCGGCAATCTTTATCGCCTGTAATAATTTTGTATTGCCGTTTTTTGTTGCACCAATTTAGCGCAAAAGCGGATAAGATAATGAAAAACGATCCCATAATTCAAGATAATTTGAACGAGTTTGATAATTGATGGTTTTCTTAAGGGAAATTCGATGCACGCGACTCACCTAAACTGGTCGATATTTGCTTTAGAACTGTTCAAGACACGTCACGAAAAGACCAATAATTCTTAGAATCGAACAGAAATGTTCCCATGTAGTTCACTCCAAACCTCAACAATCTTGAACTGGTGAAGCTGCTCAACCACGTTTGTGACATTTTTGAATCTGCAAGCTCGGTAGCAGAAACCCATCAAGCGGGTCTCAAGAGACCCCGCAAACTTCAGCGACGATCGCGCACCTCCAAGATCTACCCAGATCGCTCAGCTGTTCGAAGTCACGTTTTTTTTTCTTCGCGAAGATATCTCGATGCGGTTAGAATGTTAATTATCTGCTGGCAAAGTACAGTTCCTCGGGCTTGCTCAGCTCAAGTCCCTCCTTCTCCTCGCAGCGAATCCCATTGACAAGAGTGATCTTGTCAGGCGGCCACGTTCAAGATCGGCCCAATCGAGCCATCAATCTCTGCGCGTGGTTCTGCGCCAAGTGTCGTTATCAAACCGATGCCGATCATGGCCATTGGTGCGGTGGAGGTGCCTTCAGGGCCAACGGAAGTGAAGAGGCTGAACATGGGTCGGATCTTTGTCTTCTCCACCGCTCGGCTCAAGTTCCATAAACGCCGCCCAAGGCAAGAGGGACTGCTGTTGCAAATCTTCAATATATGGGGGACAACGTTTCTTGCTCGAAGAATTGCCGGAAATTGATCGTGTCTATGGGTTGTGAATTAGTCTTGTTCAACGGATCGAAGGTCGATTGATTTAGGGGAGGAAAACGTGCGGTTTTATGACCGCCAGGCAGAAACACGTTATTAATTGACTTTTTTAAGAGGCTGTATACATTTAAGATTGGTTGGATGAAGGATATGCTATTTCGGGCCCTTGATGTTCAGGCTATAGCCGAAAGAAATTTAGTGGTGTCATTTAAAAAATTATCAAGTCATAAATCGAAATTGTATACTAAAACTTTGGTTTGATTATGTGTTGTATTTTTGCTTTTAAAATCAAACTTAAACTAAATTTTTGTCTTTTCTTTCGAGATGTCAAATGAACGCTGGCCTTGACAGAAATTAAAATATCCTCTTCAAAATTCGTAGAGCATTCACTTCTGAATTGATAGCGGTTGGACACAATCAAAATAAATGTTCGGCTTCTGTGATTTTTCTGGTTCTAGAGAAGCAAAAAAAAAAATAGTAAAGAGACTTCAATTACCTATACGTAAGACAAAAAACCCTCTCGTGCAGTTGAGATGTGAGTGATTGAAAAACGTGCTGAGTTGAGTGCGCAGCAAGGCTTGAAAATTGGAAATAAATTTCGTTGCAAATGTTTCTCACTACAACACAAATTATGATTAGAAGTTACGGATTTTCGGAACTATTTCTATTAAAAAAAAAAACAGACTTAAATGCTTTTTTTTTCATTGCATAAGTGATTCTGACTCAACGCTCACGAAATCGGAAGTTGCCCTGACCCCTATTCAATTTGCGTAAAACTTTGTTCAATAGGATCATTTTTGTCCGTGATAACGAATCTGAGGTATTTTTTTATTTGTGTTGCTTTACATGTTTTATTTAATAATGGTTTTTAGCCTAAAATGGAAATAATTTGGGAATTTGATTGTCAGGGGTTTTTAAATTAATTAGAATTATTTAAAAAAAATCAAACCCGCTTCCATTTTTTGTTAAATTTACAAAAAATTGTGGAACATGTCAATATAAGGGAAATTTAGTGTCCTTATAGAATGTGAAAATCTATGCGAAGAGTCATTTTTTTATTTAGAACATTTTTTTTTCAATCCTCTAAAACCCAACCTCGCCTCTAGGCGGGTATCGATTTAAAAAAATCACCAAAATTCCATTTTTCAACCAATTTTTGATCTTAAGAAAGCATCCCGAGCAGGGGTAAATAACACGGGAATACCATATTTTGGTATTACTTGGTATAATAACAAATACCAAAATGTGCCCTTGGTTGCCCAGTAATAGATGGTATAATACCATGAAATCATACCAAAAAACTGTATGGGGAAGACCAAAGCAATACCAAAACGTGCCATTCCAAGGGCAAATGAATACCAGACAAATTACAACTTTCCGGGTAAATAAAAATCTCGTTGGACAAAAAACAATGAGAATTCTCTATAGAATTACAACGGGAATTCAATTTGGCTAATGGGATTGCAATGAGATATGGGTAGAATTGTGATGCTATATTTAAATTCTTCGAACAGGCAGGAAAACGAAGTCTTGCTTGGAGAGCCAAAAAATATCAGGTAAAGAAAACTAGAGGAATCTTGGAATCGAACTCATGACAGGTAAGGTGCAGACACCATTTTAGATACCCGTTTACCAACTGAGCTATCAACGCTTGTTGAATACGAGCTGCTGCTGCATCAACATGTTTTAGCTGCAGGCAAAAATATCAGGAAATTCAACGAAAGAGAAACAAACTAAACCAGAACGAGAAAGGCTATAGCCCAGGCAGCGTGGCATTTTTCGTGAGATTTTTGAGGATGCATGATTCCAACTGAATAGGATTCAACACAAATTCAATATTAAAAGGATTTTAGAGCGAAGTTCGAATACCACATGCATACCAACATTTTGGTATTGAAAGAGTTATTTCATCAAATTAACACAGATTGACATTATTTTTTTGAGTTTATCGATTATAACGAAAAAGGCACACAATGTTAAATAAAATCCATTCTAAAATTTAAATTTTTTCACGTTAAACCTATTGTTGTCGTAAAGTTAATCGTTTAAATATATAAATGTTTTTCTTATCAATTTCAAATGTATCAGCATACTTTTAAGAATGTTAAACATCATTTAAAATAGATTTTTTTTATGAATCACCTTTATTTTATAATATTTTTATTTAAAATACCTTTACAATACCAATGTATGGTATTCCCTAATTTATAAAGATCATCAAATGACTTTTTTAGACCAAAATAAAATAGTTGGCTTTAATTTGGAGTGGATTTGCGTTTTTAAGTATGTAAGTAAGTAACAGTATGTCAAAATTCGATATTTTTCTAACATTTGCTCAATAACAAAATAATACCAAAATTTGGTATAATACCAGAGATTGGTATTAACTTACACTTTAGACATTTTTTCAAGGGCTCGCGAAAACCAACATTTGGTATTGATACCATTGAATGGTATTATTTTGCATTTCCCTTGTTATTTACCCATGCTCGGGATTGGAAAGAAGAACTCTTGAAATTTTAGAAAATTTTAGGGTTGGAAGCTTTGCTTGTTATATGTGACATTGCCGATGTTTTTTTTAGTGTCATTATTTTAGGGGTCAAGTTTGGCTGTGTTTTTTACTCACATTTCCCATATTTTTAGTAAAAAGAAGTATGCAGTAATTTTTTAATGTCCCAGACTTTGCCTCTACGCATTTTTTGACAATTTAAATGATAATGTTGCCATTCTATGGCAAATATTTTTAAAACAAGCAAAAAATGAAAAAGTGACTGTAAAAACATAATAAAAATAAGATAGGCAAAATGTAATGATAGGAGGTGGTAGAATAGGCCAAATACTACCAAAAACAAACAAAACCTAAACAAGATAAATGCAAATTAAAATACTAAAAATTAAACAAGAAAAACATAAAACAAGAGAAGTTAAGTTTTTCGTAGGACAAATGTTGCTCAAAAATGACGTCCTGAGCAAGGGAAAATTAAAAATCTCGAAAAAAAAATTGGCAGTGGTTTTTGGGAATTTAACAGGTTCTGAAAAATAGAGTGTAGTAATGTTCAAGAAAGTTGTCAAACAATGATACATGAGGGGTTTGCCTGTGACAATCACGAATTATCGCGATTTTACAAAAAAGGCTTCTTTTTTTCGATATCGTATGAGTTGGCCAAGAACGAACAAAATTGAAATTGCTTCTATTTGTGTTAATGAAATACAGTACCCTGTTTGCGAAAACATTTAAACTTCTCTGGTCGTTCATAATATTTCTAATGTTAAACCTCTTGATTCTGGTCTAAATTTAAAATTTAAATAAGGTATGATTACAGTTGACTTGAGATCATGGAATCATAAAAAAGTTTGGATTTAAAAAAGTTTACAAAAATAATTCTGTTTGTGTACTTGCATAATTATTTCAAAACTTAAAAAAAAAATTCAAACATACTCCTCGCTTGTGTCTTGTATCCTATTTTATATTTGTAAATTTGTAGCTAACAGTTTAAGAATTTAGTTTTGATAGACACGAGTGTAATTCAAGCAAAACATAAGTTTAAAAGTGAATATGTAGCCATTAAATGGTTTGTTTTAAAACTAGAAAAGCTTAATTAATTGAAGAGATTGAATTTTTTGAATTTAAAAGTTATCGCAGTTTTTTGTGAAAAAAGTTTTTTTACAAATTTTCAACATTTTGCAGTTACGTAAAATATTACAAGGGATCAGAAAAAAATATTTTCAAACAAAAGCTCTTCGGTTCCGCGACCTTCAAATCAGCAAATAAAATTTTCGTAAAATCTTTTAAAATGTTTTGCTAGTTTTTTTACGTTAACATATTTTCCTTAAAAATCCAGTTAGTAAACATTCTTTGAAAATGTGGAGGTCCACAAATAGTTCCGTCGTTTTGGAGTTATGATTTTTTGAAAAAAATGACTTTTTCGAAAATCGAAAGAAAACGCCATTTTATGGACCACCCTATTTCGGATAGGAGTACCCTAATCGAGAAACGTCATTTTGGTCAAAGAACTCCTGTGCCAAATTTGAGCCAGATCAGAGCACTTTTGATTTGGATAAATATGCCAGAATTGGTTCTGAGGTTGGGCAAAAATTATTATTGCATTGATATTGTTGTAACAACACGACAAAAAATTTTACAAAAAAAAAAAAACAAACATTGTAAGGTTGTCGCATTCGACCAAAGTTAAACCACATAAAAAACAACACGACACTGGCTTCACATCAAGAGCTCTTTTAATTTACGAACTTGTTTTACACTATCACCTTGCTGATGATTTTATTGCCTCCGATATCTTAATTGTCATATCGTTCGCAGAAAATCGACCAGCTGCTAAATGCGTTCAATGGCCAGCAGCTTGCAGAATGGATTTTTGGGGGTCACTCTTCAGCCCTGATTGATGTTTATTTGGGCTGAGGATATTGATGCCATGTAATTGCGATAATTTATTGATTCCAGGCTAAACACGGAGGCGAACAAGGATTTTCAATATCGTTGATTGAACAATTTTATCACTTGAATGAGTAAAGTTTTACTTTTTGCCTTCTATTACAGAGCAAAATAGTACTGAGCTATAATCTCAAATCTTAAACTCAGTATATTTTCCATACTATTTTTTATGGATTGAAGTGACCTTTTTTGAGAGCAAAAAATGTTGTACCAAACTGCACCAATTACTTAAAGTGATGAAAGTTCATGTGAAACATTTAACAGAGGCAGTGCAATGGAAGGCGAAATTTCAATCTTTACTTTGGCTAAACCCTTTACACGAGTAAACTACACTTCTTTCGAAACAGAGTGTCCCCTGGAGCAACTTCGACCCAGCTGCCAAACTACACAGAACTGCACCGCACTGTTTCTTTGCACAACTTCTGGAAGACTGCAATTTTCTCACATAATCCTGGTGCTGTCAAAGCAGCTGCAGCCTAAAATGGGCCACCTCTGTTGCAGCAGCTCGATTTCCAATTTCAACGACACGTCCCGTTTAATAGCGGTTGTAGTACAAGGCACTTTGTGTGTGATATGTTCCACGAGGGGGTGTCCGTCCGCCAGTCCTCTAAACTCGCAGGCAGCAGACAGAACTTCAACCTTTCTGCCGCCGAAAGCTCGCTCGTTCTGTTTCGAGATCAGAGTACAACGACGACGGTAGTTGGGAAATTATGAGATTCTCTCACCGCCGCCGTGTGGACTCTCCCTCTGGACTGGGTCGGCCTGTACGAGTGCGGGGTTCGTCGCTCTCTCGCTAGCGTGCGCGCGTTCAAGTCTCTCGCGTTTCTTTTTTGGGGGGCCTTCCAAATGAATGAAATGCAGTGGCGCGGTGACGTCGGCGGTGGCGACGGTAGAGTTCGCGACTTGTAAGACCGTATCGGTTGGTTCTTCCACACAGCCCTGTGCTGGGTACTAAGAGCTTTGGGTAGTAGTAGCGGCGGCAACAGCTCTCAGCATCCCCCTCCTCTGGGCTGGTTGGTTGTTGGTACGGCAAGAAGTGAAAAACGAGGCGGAGAGGCTGGTCCTGGGCCGATCGACGATTCTAGGCAAAAGTTGGCTGCTGCAGCCACACAAAAAAAAATCCGAGTTTCCAATCGGTATAAAAGACGTTATGGCCATTGCAATAGTCATCAGTTCAGTTTGGTTCTTTGGAATACAGTGTCTCAGAGCAGCACATTGAGAAGTTTGTTCTAAGTTGTGATTAAGAAGCAACCCCAAATAGTTACCATGAAGGTACGGTTGAGCTGAGTGTTTAGAATTTGAGCATTCTAGAGTGTGCTTGAGTTGAATAGCTTGAACTAGATGGACTTTGTGGAAGACTGTGGTTCCTGACAGTGAAGTGTGGTTTCCTAATGAGTGTTCTGTATGTGTTTTACTTTCCACAGTGCTTTGTTGCCATTGCCCTGCTAGCCGTTGCCGTTAGCGCATCGCCCATCGATCCCTATGGCCACTATGCTGCCCCAGCTCTGGTGCACGCCGCCCCTCATTATGCCGCTCCAGTTGTCCACGCTCCGTTGGTGAAGCACGTCGTTGCTGAGCCAGTTGCCTACCCCAAGTACTCGTTCAACTACGGAATCAAGGACCCCCATACCGGAGACATCAAGTCCCAGGCTGAGGAGCGCGACGGAGATGTTGTCAAGGGACAGTACTCCCTGGTCGAACCTGACGGTTCGGTGCGCACCGTTGACTACACCGCCGATGACCACAACGGATTCAACGCCGTCGTGCACAAGTCTGGTAAGTAACGACACAGCCTGGCTCCTGAGAAGTTCAGGGAATAACGGCTTCATTTTACAGCCCCAGCTGTCCACAAGGTTGTTGCCCCAGTTGCCCACTACGCCCCAGCTCCAGTCCTGAGCCACTACGTCCACTAAGTGTCCGCTAGCAGCTGGACCGGCTGAGCCACGCTTAACCGGGCCGTTTAAGTCACTCTCTCACTTGCCACTATGTCTCCGCCAAGAAGCTTCGAATACTTCAAAGCAACACTACTCACTCGTATAAATCGTTAAGGATCATAAACAAAAAACAAAAACACACACACACATGAAGCCCGCTATCATCGAATGTAATCGTTTATATTTTTTGTTTGTTAAGTAATTATCGAATTCTTCTACAACTATCAATCTATCTTTCAAACTCAAACACGTGCTCGACGTCGCGACGGCAGCGTCGCTTTCTCCTCTCTCCCGAAGTCTGGCCCCTGCAGGTCACTCATGAGCGAGCGAAGAGAGAGCGCCGCGCCTGAAACATTCCATCGCGCTTGAAACATTTCAAGCGGTGAGTTTCACACCCCCAGAAAACGTGCCAAAAAGATCAAATCGAGACGATTTAACGCAAGCAAGTCAAACACAGTTTTGCCACCTGCCAGACCTATACTAATCTATTCAAAGTGGTGGCTTTCCACAGACTTATTTTCAAGTCTTCAAATTTCCACCCTCCTTCTTCCGAAGGAAAGAGGTCCTACCTTACCATTGATGTTTGAGTGCTAGCACCCCTCTCTTAAATGTGATAATTGTTATCTCTTATTACCTCTCTATCTCACTGTTACACACACTTTCATTGTTACTATCGAACTTCCACTACTATTTATCTCTTGCCTTTAGAAGTCTTTTCTTCCCCTTAGTCATCTGCTTTAAACAACAAAACATGAGATAAACACAAAAAAGATCAACAAAAGCGTGAATTGTTTTATATAAAAAATGTGTATTTTTAATAAACATTAGAAAATTGTCACCGCATTCCAGCATGCCAGCGAATGTGGGTGAGCAAAACCAAAAAAAGAACAAACTGTAAATACAGAAATAAAAAAATATTTTATACAAAAAAAAATCACAACACTTATCATTGCAAAAAAAAAAAATCCATTGAGAAATGTCCCATCTACCACCCCCTTACAAGTAAAGCAACCTTGCGCAACTGGTTCACAGCCAACATTCCCGTGCACGGCGCCCAACCGTTGGACGGTGGGCAAGGTCGGCCTGCCTGCGAGCCACCACTTATGGCCACGACGACGAGTCAGTGTGTTTCGAAAACATCGTGATCGTCAAGTGCACTCTCCGTATGGTGCGTGAGGTATAGCCACGTGCTGCTCGACATATGGCGCGAACGCCAAGAAGTGAGTCACGGTCAAGTGGGGCAGACTGCTGCAGCAAAGGTTTGTGGAGCCTAGGAAAAATGTAATGTTCGAAATTGTTAGTTTTCTGTGAGTTTTCGATCAACGATTTTTGTGTTTTTTTTTAATTGGTTAAAACTTTGTGAACTTTCTCCATGTCCAAGGAACCAAATTTTACATGTAGTACGCTGCCCATGTTCGCATAAATGTCCCATAAGCAAAAACAGCATGCTGAGAAAAACGCATTTGAAGTTTGTCCCACACATAAGGCTACGTGTTAAGTTTTAACGAAAAAAACTAGATTTCCTCCTGATATCTAGTTCAAAGTACTGGATGTTATAGGCTTTTCTGAAAGATCACACGATTTTGAACAAAACTGCATCAATAACTTAAAACGATGAAAATGCATATGGGACATTTATGCGAACATGTGCAGTATAATGCATTTTTAAACGTGTATGGTTTTTTATTCAAAAAAAATGTCATATTTTATCATTTTTCCGATTTCAAACGATTAAAGATAGAACAAATGTAACGAATTAGGATAGTTGCTTGAGTTATATTTTTTGCACAATGCTTTGATATTATATTTTGTTGATTTCGGTTAAAAGAAAATAAGTACACCATTCAAACTGTAGTCCTCCTATGGTCCAGTGGGTTAAGGTGACTGGAATAGAGATAAAAGATATATGCATCGTTGCATCGTATCGAAAAGTGGTCAGAGAAAATCTTGAATTTCAATTTCAATTCGGTTTTATTTGTGAATAATCAATTTACAATGAGTTCATTTAGGTATACAACAGAGTTTTGGTGTTCCTATCAGCTGTGTTTTACATCGTAGTTCAATCGAAAAATTATTACTTATAACTATGGAATAGACAAGAGTAAGAAAAAGTTTTCAATAGAGACAATCTTGTAGGAAATTTTATGGACTTTCTGAAAAAAAAATGACTGAAATAAAAATACACGTCACTTTTAAGGAATTTTATGGATTTTAAGTTTAAAAGTTTAAAACGATTTTTTATATACACTTTTTGTGGAGAAAGCCTTACATTTGAAAACTTACAAAAATGCAGGATGGAGCAACTCTCCTTAAACATACAAAAATCATTTATAAAAAATGATTTTTAAGTGGTCTAGACGTTGATTTTTTTTGTGCGTTTACTATTTCTAGATGAAAAAAATGATTTTTCAGTCTTGCATTTTTTTCATGGGAAGGTCTCCAATTTTCTATATGTTTGTCTTTGATCGCAATTCAAATGTCTAAATTACAATATTAAAAAAACACCCTTCTCAGATGTTATTATCGAGTGCAATTGTCTCTAAGGCCACAAATTGCTCATGCTCAATATAAGCATAGATATGCCCAGTTTTCTGAAATAAATATGACCATACTCCAAAATTACTAATTTTAATTACCTTTCACATGATGGACACTGCCTACTGAGTTTTGTAATGAATGCTATAGAATAATTTTCATGAATTTCGTCAAAACTTGTTAAAAATGTTTATGTTTCATTAAAATATTATCATCATAAAACATATCTAAGTAGGCAGTGCCCTTCATGTGAATGGTAATTAAATTAAGAAATTTTGGAAAAAGGCACTATTTATTTCAGGAAATTGGACATATCTCTGCTTATATTGAACCAAAACTGATACTTTTTTTTATGGAACTTGTTCAGTAAACTGTTCTCTACAATGTGATTGATTCTAAAATGTTTTAAAATGTAATAGTGTGATGTGGCAGAGGATTGAAAAAATAATTGTCGGAACCTATTGGGTAATAAACAGCTTATTAAATAAATAATCTATGTTATGCATTATTTAGTGCTCAAATTTGTATCCGGGCAATGTGTTGCTGTATTTTCATGACAAATTGTACAAAAAAAGATTTATTTTCGGTCGTATCGGGGTTTCCAGTTTGGATTTTGGAGTAATTTCAAAGAATGCTAGAAATCTGGTAAATTTGGTTCGATTTTTTTTGTGGAGGTCAAATATAGTTGGTTAGGTTCCCCAAGGCATATTCATAAAAAGTTTGAGTGATAACAACATGAATGCACCGATATTCTGAGACTTTTTTGAACAAATATCCCATAAAATCCCCCCCGACGAAATATTTCGGTATACCCCGCAAAATGTTGGGAAAAAGCCCTTTCACGGTGCCAAATATCAGACTTATCGATTTTTTTATGTCTCCGTTCGGATTTTAGTCTATATTATCACCAGTTAATAGGGATCAATTAATTTATTGCAGGCTTTTAAAACTTCAAAAACATTTCCCGGGAAATTCAAAATCCAGAAATCGCCTTTGTCACAAATAAAGAAACAAAAAAAAAAAAACGCAAAATTAACATTTTCAAGACATTAAATTTGTAAAACCTCGATACCATACCCATACTTATTTAAATCATTGCATTCAAAAAAATATCCTCACAAAAATAAAATAATTTAAAAAAAGCTGAGTTATGGCTGATCTAAAAAGTGTCTTCCTATTTTAACTACAAGAATTTCGCCGTCTTGGGCTCCTAAGTGATTGAGTACGACATGGAGCGACGGTGCCGGATACCCATATGTACTACTTAGAATTTAAGAGCACCCGCGGCGGGATTCAAACCAGCAAACTCTGGATTGTGAGTCCAGCGCGCGGTTCGATTGATCCACACGGGTGGGCCAAACATAATGTCGGTTATTGTAAAAACATGCATTTTCAAAATGTTAGCCAATTTTTGAGAAATTTGCTCTAAAAGAATATGTGAGAAAGTATGAATACAAACATAAATAAGCTAACAGACAGGACCTTTTCAATACTTTAGTTTCTACCAAAACCTCTGTCAACTTTTAACAATTTCAGAAATCGACTGATTGCTTGTTTCCATTCTTTTTAACAGAGCAAAGTACAATCGAATGAGACCGTTGCAAATATTTTTCAAAGTTAATGTCGCCTTCCCTTCAAAATCGCTCCGAAAAATCAGGGGGCAAAAAATATATTTTCAAAAAACTTCAAAATTTTAAAGGAAACAGATATCTAATCAACTGAACACTATTTTAAATGCATTTTACCGCATTTAAAACACTTTTTTTCATTCAAATGTTAATACCATGGCTTGTAATTTCAATTTATATAGATATTTTTTTGAAAAATATTTGCAATGGCCTAACTCTGTTTTGGTATCGAAAGGAACATTCAGGTCAATGAACAACATAAATTTAGTAACGTGTCTTGTTATTTAAGGAAGAGGAAAATCCATCAAATAAAGAAGAATTATCGGAAAATCAGAAATCGACAACCGGAGAATCCACTGTACTGATTTTCACAGTTTTGCCTTCCTCACCTTACTGAGGAAAGTCTTTAAATCACTCGAAAAATGAAAATTTTATTTGATCCGTCTTGGGGCCCAAAAGTCGCTATCGAAAAGTATAAAGTTTAGGAATGCGCTGACAACCCTATCAAGAATTACGCTTAAAATGTGAGGAAGGCACCAACCAGCAACCACCAAAGGGTGGATTAAGTAACGTTTTTGCCTTCCTCACCTTACTGAGGAAAGGCTATAAAATCACTCGAAAATTGAACTTCTCAATTAGACCTCCTAGACCCACCTTCACGTATACCTATCGACTCAGAATCAAATTCTGAGCAAATGTCTGTGTGTGTGGTGGGATGTTGATGAAAAAATTGTCACTCGATTATCTCGACATTGGCTGAACTGATTTTGACCGTTTTGGCGTCATTCGATCCGTCTTGAGGTCCCATAAGTCGCTATTAAAAATTATGCAGTTTAGTAAAGTACTTCAAAAGTTATGCTAAAAAAACGAGTTTAGCAAAAGTCCGGAAGATTGTAAAAAGGGTGGTTTTTGTAAGAAAACCCGCCATGCTATATATTTTCAGAAAGGTATTTAAAAGACCTTTCCAACGCGTCCACATTGAAGATCTGGCCATCCTATCAAAAGTTATAAGCACTTAAGTGTAATTTATACGCTTTTTGGAGGCCGGATCTCAGATATGTTGATGAAAACGTTGTCCGGATCTCTCATGCGACCTATCGTTGGATAGGTATTCAAAAGAGCTTTCTAATGCGTCCAAAACATTAATGATCTGACAACCCTATCAAAAGTTATAAGCCTTAAGTGTTATTTAAGCACTTTTTCGAGGCCGGATCTCAGATATTTTGATGAAAATGCTGTCCGGATCTCTCATGTGACCTATCGTTGGATAGGTATTCAAAAGAACTTTCCAACGCGTCCAAAACATTGAAGATCTGACAACCCAATCAAAAGTTATAAGCACTTATGTGTTATTTACGCGCTTTTTGCATTTTGGATAGCACCCTTTAAATGTGAGGAAGGCGCCAACCACCTAAGGGTGGATTAAGTAACGTTTTTTTAGAAAGTTTGCTCACTAAAACGATGCATTATTACCGGCTTTTAATTAATTTACGATCATTCCTGGAAGAAGTTCCATTTCTCTTATTTAAATGTACTCCCCATAAACTCCACCCAAAACAGAAGTCCCTCCCAGTCACGATCTGCCAAATAAATTTGATTCTTCAGTAGTTAAACGCCGTTAAAGCACCATTAATTGGACGTATCGCGTGCTTCCTACTCAAGCGAAGGGGGTGTGAGGTACTTTATCTACCTGTCCCAAACTGTGCTGGCCAAACTTCAATTAGCGCAAAACCGTGAATCATCCCCTCCTGTCATCGGAGCTGCTACAGGAACGACCACTCGAGAAAGTCAAGTCCCTGGCGAGTGACCACATCTGAGAGTGGTTGATTTATTGCCCCCCTCTCGGGGTTGTAAAGTAACGGTGCTTGGTGGGGGAGGAAGTTCCCACGGCACTTGAAAGAGTATGTTGATGGAGTTGTCATCAAAGAGTGGCATTGTTTTGGACCAGTTTGTCGAATGAAAGTTAAGATGTTTGCCATATTCGCGATTTATTGTTGTTTTGGTCAGAAAGTAAAATCAAAAGTAATCAAATCACGATCATTTCGGGTTTGTCTCTAGTCGAACGATTCTTCCAAATCTTAAATTCGTCCCTCCTTCATTCTACTCATTTTGAGTTTAGCCATCTTTATCTTTTCTTCTTTATTGCCTTAGTCATCGTGATGTTCCGTCTCTGGCGAAAGAATGCTTTCTTTCTTCCTTTCCTTTAACCCGAAGCTTTTAGACGATTTTTTTTTCGTTTCGCGTCAAATACAAACACCGAACGGAACAAACAAAAGCCCGCAAAATGTGCGAAAAGAAATTTCGCATCTCAAATGTGTGCGTGTTATAAATACAATTGTCAAAGCGCCGAATCAAACCAGTCTGACATTGGCGGCGGCGGTCAACTTCCGCAAACATCTCAGAAACAGAAACTCAAGATCTTCACTCCTCATCTCATTCGGGATTCGGGACTCGACTCAGCCGGGAGTGAATAAATGAGTGTGGCGCGTGGTTAAAAAAAAACAGTGACACACACACATACGCGTGTGGACATTTGTCTTGTTTGGCAAATTGGTTGATTTTTTTTTTGTTCGGGAACGGATCGTGACTCGGTAATTGAGTTAATGCCCTCTTGAATGGACTTGTTGAACGTTGTGAAAAGAAAGATGAAGATCAATTGTGCCGCGGTGGGGAGCAGGATGAAGCTGTCAGTGATTATTGTAAGTGAAGTGTTATTTTTTCACTTTTGTGAGAGTTTAAGCGAAAATGAAGTTGTTGCTGGCATGATGATTTTTTTTTTAATAAATAATTAAAAGTATGTGAAGATTTTAAGTACAAAACGATGTGTTTTACCGAATCGGGGATTGTGTACGTTTTGTATATCTTGTGTGAAACTAACAGTATAAAAATTGATTTGTTGAGGGATAATCAAAAAATAACTTTTAAAATATTGCAACGATGTAGAGAAATCGACAAATTCAGAGCGTAATTCTTGCGTGCTATCCGATGCTTATACATTACAAAGGAGACGCACAATACTTGAAATATGAGAAACGCAGATCAAGAAGCGTGTTCTATTTTGTAATTCAGGTTCTTATTTTTTATCTAAAGGTAGAGTAGGTATATAAGATTGTATAAGTTTAAAAAAAATATACATTTTGCTGATGAAAATAACACGGAAATTGGAAACTGTGGACATTTTTCATGTTTCTTTATTTATTTCCCTTGATTGCACTGCACAGAAAAAAACTCATGGTAATATTACATCTGGGAAGGGGTACATCTTTTATGTCAGAAAAAAGTGTAATTTTACCTCTGAAAATGTGTAATTTTATCACATTTCTAGTGTAATGTCACTTTTTCAGTCAAAATTGAGGTAAAATTACATCATAAAAGAGGTAATATTCAACCTTCCAAAATTACAGCTTCCAAATTTACATTATTTTTTTCTGTGATGGCTGAACAGATTTCGATCAAACCGGTCTCCGAATGTTAGAAAACTGGCCAAAACACAACTCAAGTCCAGGATGTTAAACATTATTAGTTAGGTAATCAAAAGATCTTTCTAACGAGTCCAAAACATTGAAAATCTGGCAACCCTGTCTCAAGTTATGACCACATAAGTGATACTTCGATGCCTCTGTGCTTTCTTATGTTAACTAGATAGGAAAACAAGCAAGCTTACACAGAAAAAAAATCATGGTAATATTACATCTGGGAAGGGGTACATCTTTTATGTCAGAAAAAAGGTGTAATTTTACCTCTAGAAATGTGTAATTTTACTACTTTTCTGGTGTAATGCCACTTTTTCAGTCTAAATTGAAGTAAAATTACATCATAAAAGAGGTAATATTCAACCTTCCAAAATTAAAGCTTCCAAATTTACATTATTTTTTACTGTGTAGTACAAGAGAGCTCAGATGCATCATGACCTAATAAAAATAGATGAATTTGTGTCCAAACTCATCATATCACCCAATGTTGGTAAAATGTGAGGAAGGCACCAACCACATCTATAGGTGGATTAAATAAGTTTTCAGTTTAAAATTTAACACTAGTTTGTATAACATTTAAAGTTGAAATCTAATCAATGGTTTCCAAGATATCATCGATTTAAAACTAAGGGGTCAATTGGGTAGAACTTGAAAAAAAGCCTTTTTTTTGGTAATTTTTATTCTTTGCAAGGCCATCTCATCAACCAAATTTCGGATTTATATTGTCCAAAAAAGCAAATTGTAGATAATATTCTCAGCTTTTTCAATATATTTATTTCAAATATGAATAATTGGAAATGGGTTTCACGGTGCTTTTTTTTAAATACAAAAGTTTCTACCGATTTTGAAATCAATTTTACATCCAAAAACATTTTTTTTTATTTTGTGTATGTATTTTCGATAGTTAACATAAACCATTATTAAAAAATATAACTTGGTCAAAAACAAAATTTCCATCATATCATATATCGACTTATCAAAAATGATAGGGGTATAAGTTTACTTAAAAAAGGGTTTTTTTTTAAAGTAGAGCAGTTCTCTACGGAATCGGTCTTTTTTTCTTTAATTTTAATTTTTGTATTTTTTAATCTGGCTGAAACTTTTTTGGTGCCTTCGGTATGCCCAAAGAAGCCAATTTGCATCATTAGTTTGTCCATATAATTTTCCATACAAATTTGGCAGCTGTCCATACAAAAATGAGACGCGGGTTCGATTCCCGCCTTATCCACTGAGCTTCTATCGGATGGTGAAGTAAAACGTTGGTCCCGGTTTCTCCTGTCTCGTCAGAGGCGCTGGAGCAGAAATCCCACGTTAGTAGAGGAAGGCCATGCCCCGGGGGGCGTAGTGCCAATAGTTTCGTTTTTTCGTTTTTCCATACAAAAATGATATGTGAAAATTAAAAAATCTGTATCTTTGAAGGAATTTTTTGATCGAGTTGGTGTCTTCGACAAAGTTGTAGGTATGGATATGGACTACACTGAAAAAATGATACACGGTAAAAAAAAAATTGGTGATTTTTTATTTAACTTTTTGTCACTAAAACTTGATTTGCAAAAAAACACTATTTTAAATTTTTTTTATTTTTTGATATGTTTTAGAGGACATGAAATGCCAACTTTTC
Source organism: Culex pipiens pallens (assembly GCF_016801865.2). Classification (NCBI taxonomy): domain Eukaryota; kingdom Metazoa; phylum Arthropoda; class Insecta; order Diptera; family Culicidae; genus Culex; species Culex pipiens. The sequence continues at coordinate 33,681,443 of NC_068939.1, forward strand.
AGAAATTTCCAGAATGGGCAAAAAATCTTTGACCGAGTTATGATTTTTTGAATCAATACTGATTTTTTCAAAAAATCGAAATATCGGTCGCAAAAATTTTTCAACTTCATTTTTCGATGTAAAATCGAATTTGCAATCAAAAAGTAGTCTAGTGAATTTTTGATAAAGTGCACCGTTTTCAAGTTATAGCCATTTTTAGGTAACTTTTTTGAAAATTGTCGCAGTTTTTCAATTTTTATAATTAGTGCCCATGTTTGCCCACCTTTGAAAAAAATATTTTTGAAAAGCTGAGAAAATTCTCTATATTTTGCTTTATTGAACTTTGTTGATGCGACCCATAGTTGCTGAGATATTGCTATGCAAAGGCTAAAAAACAGGAAAATTGATGTTTTCTAAGTCTCACCCTAACAACCCACCATTTTCTAATGTCGATATCTCAGCAACTATAGGTCCGATTTACAATGTTAACACATGAAACATTCGTGAAATTTTCCGATCTTTTCGAAAAAAATATTTTCAAAAATTTAAAATCAAGGCTAACATTTAAAACGGGCCAAACATTCAATATTACGCCCATTTGAAATGTTAGTCTTGATTTTAAATTTTTGAAAATATTTTTTTCAAAAAGATCGGAAAATTTCACGAATGTTTTATATTTTAACATTGTAAATCGGACCATTAGTTGCTGAGATATCGACATTAGAAAATGGTGGGTTGTTTGGGTGAGACTTAGAAAACATCAATTTTCCTGTTTTTAAACCTTTGCATAGCAATATCTCAGCAACTATGGGTCGCATCAACAAAGTTCAATAAAGCAAAATATAGAGAATTTTCTCAGCTTTTCAAAAATATTTTTTCAAAGGTGGGCAAACATGGGTACTAATTTTAAAAAATGAAAAACTGCGACTATTTTCAAAAAAGTTACCTAAAAATGGCTAAAACTTGACAACGGTGCACTTTATCAAAAATTCACTAAAGTACTTTTTGATTGCAAATTCGATTTTACATCGAAAAATGAAGTTGAAAAATTTTTGCGACCGATATTTCGATTTTTTGAAAAAATCAGTATTGATTCAAAAAATCATAACTCGGTCAAAGATTTTTTGCCCATTCTGGAAATTTCTGAAAAGTTGGCATTTTATGTCCTCTAAAACATATCAAAAAATAAAAAAAAATTAAAATAGTGTTTTTTTGCAAATCAAGTTTTAGTGACAAAAAGTTAAATAAAAAATCACCAAAATTTTTTTTTACCGTGTATCATCAAAAACACTATTTAAATTTTTTTTTATTTTTTGATATGTTTTAGAGGACATGAAATGCCAACTTTTCAGAAATTTCCAGAATGGGCAAAAAATCTTTGACCGAGTTATGATTTTTTGAATCAATACTGATTTTTTCAAAAAATCGAAATATCGGTCGCAAAAATTTTTCAACTTCATTTTTCGATGTAAAATCGAATTTGCAATCAAAAAGTACTTTAGTGAATTTTTGATAAAGTGCACCGTTTTCAAGTTATAGCCATTTTTAGGTAACTTTTTTGAAAAGTTAAATAAAAAATCACCAAAAATTTTTTTACCGTGTATCATTTTTTTTTCAGTGTAGTCCATATCCATACCTACAACTTTGTCGAAGACACCAACTCGATCAAAAAATTCCTTCAAAAGATACAGATTTTTGAATTTTCACATATCATTTTTGTATGGACAGCTGCCAAATTTGTATGGAAAATTATATGGACAAACTAATGATGCAAATTGGCTTCTTTGGGCATACCGAAGGCACCAAAAAAGTTTCAGCCGGATTAAAATATACAAAAAAAATCGAATGACCGAAAACTCAGAGAATTGCTCAGTAAGTATTTTTGTTTGGAATAGCCCTATCATAACCAACAACTACTAACTAACTAACAAATTTGCCAAAGACACCAAATCGATCAGAAAATCTCTTCTCGAGTTGCAGAATGTTTTCATAACACTTTTTCTATGGACAGCAATGATGCCAAATTTTGTACATGGAATACAGATACTACAGATTTGCTCAACTACTAAAATAACCGTAAACCGGGGTGATATTGAACCATACTGAACTGCAACGGTCAGTATGATTCCATATCATTCCGTACGTTTTTAATTTGAACTCTACATTTTGCGGAAAACCATCAAAGTCACCCCGGTCTACAGTAAATTATTTTTTGATGATTTTTTATGAAATATGAAATTTATGACACAACTGAGTTAAAAAATCATACATATACATTACATCTGCGAATGTTGACAGAACTAGTGTCAGATAAAAAGTGTAATATTACTTCTAAAATGTTTAATCTTTCAATGTGTAATATAACTTATTCCACATAAATTTATGTTAAATCAACAAGGAAAATACATTGTCAATGCTTAAAATTGTGACACACATTCTAAAATTATGAATAAAAACTTGTTTAGCCCAAAAATAATGTAAGTTAAAATTTAAAATAATTGTTCGTATTTAAAATTAAATATTTCTTTTTATATTTGGTCACTTTATAAAAGTTGTCGTTTTTTTCAATAGACAATGTATTTTCCATCAAAATCGATCGATTTACCCTTCAATTTAGCGATTATCACCACGTTTTCAATAAGATTTTGCTTAAAAATTATAAATAAATATATCTCGAGTAGATTAAAACCTACAAATTTGGCGCCTTCGACAAACTTTCATAAAATTTTCTTCTCTACAACTTTGCCGAAGACACCAAATCCCTACAACGTCATCCAACAAAGATAGTTTTTGGTTGACACCCTGGAAGGTCGTCACCCTGTATGTCAATAACTTCAAAAGATAGCCCTTATCAAGTACAACAACTCTTCCCAAGACACCATTTGGCTAGGACGACAAAAAAAGGAGTTATCAATTTATTCCACTTAATTTTGCCATTCCGAACACTGTGCAGTGGTCTAGATCGCAAAATTAAGTGGAAAATGGATTTTCCGAAAAATGGTGACGTTTTGGAGCTTTGGTGTCTTGAGAAGAGTTGTTGCAAATGGAAAGGGGCAACATTTGGTTTGGTTTAAAATTAGGGTGGTTCACGATTAGGGTGAATTTGAAAATCTAACTTTACACGAATATTTTTGGGAATTTTTATGTCTTCTAAAAAGTTGTTGGGCTGGCCAATTCAAGCAACTTTGTCCAAGACACCAAAATTTTATCTCGTAATCTACGTCTTCTATGACCAAATGTATAGAAAGCATCTGAGCAAACCTTAAAAAAACAGTTTTTTGAACGTGGCAATTCAGGGATAACTTTTAAAGAAAAGTGATATTGGGAGCACTTTTAGAGCTCTAAAAAACGAACATTTTCATTTTTTGATATGTCAATTTGGACTTAAGGGTCAAAAGTTACAGCCATTTTAATGTAAAAAATATGCAAATTTAAAACATATCAATTTAAAGCACCATGTTGCATTTGAAAGAGGAGATCTAGCACTACAAACGCTGAAAAAATCTCAGGGGTGTTTTTCTTTAAACTCGAGATATCTTCATTTGAAAAAGTTTAATTTGCAAGGGAAAACCATATGGGACCACCCTGACGAAATTCGAAAATTGTCCAAATATATGTTTTTCCATGTAATTTTGCCCGCTAAATCTGAATCTGCCCTCAGAATTGAGCCAAAGTGTCAACAAAAAGATTTTTGGCCATATTTTGGGTTTAAATGATAATTTTACATGGAGTGGAAGTGGGCTGAGAAAAAACTTTTTTTTTTGCTTCGGAGAAGAATTTTTGAGTTTTGAAATTTTTGTTTTTTTTTTGGCAATATATATACTATGGTGGTCCAAAAATTTCTTATTTTTTTCGAAACTGTCTCAAAACCCTGCACAGATAGAGGCCAACTTTTTTCGGAAGCATTGTTGTGCTAAGCAAACATTTTCTTATGTTCTTTTTGGAAATTTGGATGTCTTCGGATCATATTTAGAACATTAAAAGGCTTATTTGAACGAAAGAACGTAGTCGCTCGATTTTATGGTTTCAAATGTTCAACTTATAGGTCATTTGCAGATGCTTGTATCTTGTTTTTTTTTGTGAAACATATCAATATTTTGTTTGTTGGATTTGAATAAATTACACTGAAAAAAATATGTGAATTTACTCGACACGGAAAAAATGAATTACATGTAAACTCAGTTGATATAAACTTGAGATTTGACGTAAACGGTTGAATCACACGTAAAATCGTGTTTTTACGTATAATTTGTTGCAAATTTACATCAAATTGCATTTGAATTTAAATGTTTAATGACGTGCAAAAGTGTTACATCATAAATGATGTAACATTCGGAAATATTTTTTTGTGTGTATATTTTGGCAGTGCGTGGCCGAATGGTTACGCTGTCCGCTTTGTAAGCGGGGGGTTTCGATTCCCATCTGCTGCAACCTTCCATCGGATGAGGAAGTAAAACGTCGGTCCCGGCCTTAGTTGTTGTTAGGCCGTTAAGTCATTCCAGGTGTTGGAGTCGTCTCCATGCCATAAGTACAAACAACACACCAAACCAAGCCTACTCCGGTGCAATCGCTGGCGGCGGTTGGACTCACAATCCAAAGGTCATCAGTTCTAACACTGGGGTGGAAGGTTCCTTGGAGTAGAAAGAGGTTTGGGTGCTCTCCCCATTCAAGCCTTCGGACTCCTAGGTTCGAGCAGAAACTTGCAATAGAGACCACAAAAGACCCGGGGGTCGTTAATGTGGATGGTTTGATATTTTTTTCTGATTAAACATAGTCATACGTGTATTTCGCATTCCGCAAATTACAAAATCGCTACAAAATATTAAATTGAATTATTTCAGATTAATGGAAATTGAAACCTCTTATTTGTTTAGAAAATGAACTTATCCTGATATCTAACAAAACAAATTTAATTTTAACATTTTTTTAGTTTTTCTTCACTCCCTGAACTTAACAATTCAATAGATTGATAGTATGTTCTCTCTGCGAAAACCAGAATACCTAGATGAATTGACCCAATAACTAACCTTTCTCTTTTTGCAGAACTGGTTTCGGAGGGACCACCATCGCGTAGAACACTTTCTCTCCGCACACACGAATTTGTCCCAATTTCTATGACTTCTCATCAATCATCCCCGGGCCATCTGATCTTCTACCTTCCCCAACAAACCTGTCAATAAACCCATTTTATCTCTCTCCCCCTGAGGGGAGGCATTAACCCCAAACTGCTCTCTTCCATTTCCGGCAAGACCACAATACGACTTGCGGTCACCACGATTAAGAAGCTAAGGTAGCTCTTAATATTCCCGCTTATTAACGAGCCTTCCAGCTGAGTCAACGGCGGCCACTTCGGGGGGCACCGATCCCCCCCCGTTGGGATATGGCCGGCTACCAAAAAATTTGGTACACTTTAGTCCGGCAGGTAGATTGAGTAGGTGTCACCATCACAAGCTCGTCAATCGGGACCGGCAATATTTGCGGAAGGTGCAAAGTGAATGGAACTCCAAGAATATATATGGAGGAGACGCCCACCCGCCCGGACCGACGGGATTTGTTTTGCAATTGGTGTACGATTGTTTGTAATCATCTGCCTCTTGACATCATCTTGAGAGACTTGAAGCGGTTGATGAAATTGAACCGCCGCCCGGTCGTTGTTGTGAGTGGGAATTAATACTGTGTCAATATTGACCGAGTGAAATAAGTCAGTTGGGTTGTTGATTTTGGAACCTGATATTGGGATTCCTTTTGTGGAATCTTATTTCATGATTTTCCCCAAATTATTACATTTTCAAAAATGAAAAACTAAAAACGAAACCAAAATATTAGTTTTACTTTACCTTGTAGCTTTTTCAAAAAAGTGTTAATTGATGTTTTCAAAACCCCAATATCATTTTGCAACAGCATCTCCAACATACATAGAGTTAAATGTTAGTGTATTTCGTAGGCTATAAGCCTGAGGCAGTAACTTTTTGGCAAATCGCAGTTTTTCATAATTTTTTTTATAGAATAAGCTCTAATCACCGTAATCTATTGTCCTGTAGGCAATTTTTGGGCTCGGCTTTTTTTTTTGAAAATTTTACATCAGTTTAAGGTATCGAAGTTGTAAATTTGATTGGAAAAATGCTATTTAGAATGAATTAAAATATTTTTAAAGAATTAATCAAACGCTGAAAGTTTTAATCAAATAAGAGCTCCTCAAAATAATCACACTGTAAACAAATTCTAAACTAATTTTGCTGAAAAAATTACGTTTCTTCGTGGATTATAATCTTTCTAGTTATGAAAAATATGTTAAATTTAACAAGCAATTTTATTCTAAAAACAATTTCAGTCTTTTAATCTTCTTTGTTAATTAAAGTTGTCAAGTTTCAATCTTAATTTCGTTTCAGTGCTTGTTTTATTGCCAAAACTTAAATTATTTCAAATCTGAATCAGGATCTGAAGGTTTTTAAAATACTGACATAATAATTATACACTTCAACTTCCAAATCTGATTCCCGTCCCAATCTTAAATGTTTAATTGGTGCTCCTTAAACGGAATGACTCCCCAAAACTCCAATCTCTCAGCTCCCATCACGCCCAGGCGCCAGAAATAATAAATCAATTTTAATCACGCAACGCCTTTTGTTCAACAGATCCTCCTCGCGCTAGCAATCTCCCAAAGTTATGCAGCCTCCATCGGTGGCGACGAAGCGGCGTTGAAGTCTCCGCAGAAACATCGCACGGCGAAACTTGTACGCGATCTGCCACGCAACTTGGATCCGCGCCTGCAGACGATCGAGTTCCCCTCCTACAACATCCCCAATCCTTACGGTTTGAACTTTTTCGATGATCATTTAAGAATTTTTCGTTAAAATTAAATTGTTTTTTTTTTCGAAGGTCCTGGCACGTACGCGTTTGGGTATGAAATCGAAGATCCGGCAACGGGAAACGTTCAGTTCCGTGATGAGGAGAAACTGCAAAATGGGACGGTTCAAGGATCGTACGGATATCTACAGCCAGATGGTAACGTGATTCGGACGAGGTTTATCGCCGACTTGTATGGCTATCGGTGAGTTGAACTTTACTGTTACGATCTCCTACTATGATCATGTTTATTGTTTCAGAGCAAACACCGAGATCCGACAGGCAAACGGACAGGTCATCGCATCAATACCTACCCACGAGACGATGGAGACACAGGCCAGCAATCAGGATAACGTGGTCGCAGAACCAGCGAATCAATACCCTACCTATAGCATGCCACCAACTTACAGTCCAGCGTTGAACCCCAGCTACATAGATCCGTCGTACACTCAAGCGATCTTGAACCACATCAAGGATCAACAGTACCTTCAAACGCAGGGTTACGTCCAGAATCCCTACGGAATGCCCCAAATGCCCATGTTACGTCCCCCACTTCCTCAAGCTCCCATGTTCTACGACACTTCTTCCAACGGCAACGTCTTCAGCAATTTCTTCAGTCAGTTTCCATCTAACCTGGCTCCTTCCAACATCTACAACAACCTGCAGACGACCTTCCCAAACTTCATCCCGCAGCAGAACCCCTTGAACAACTTCGCAACTAACCTTCAAAACGGCTACCAACAGTTTGCTCAGAACAACCCATTCAACAGTTTCGTCACCAACGCCCAGTCCTCGTTCCAACAGCTGATCCCTCAGAACAACCCCTTCGCCGGGTGGTTCAACCCGAACAACAACAACCCACAACCTCAGCTGTACCTGCAGCAGTCACCGCAACTGTTCAACCGACCCGGCTCGATGGTGTACGGCGACACCGGCACTGTTCCAGCGGGGGTCTACAGCGACATGCCGATGGGTATGAACGGTAACAGAGTGCCCACTACCAAGCGTCGTGGAGTTACCACGACCCGCAGGAAGAACGGGTACAAGACGCGCGATGGCAGCGATTGGTTGGATGACTTTTTGGAGAATCGCAAGCGGGAGGTGGTGTACGGGATGACCACTGCTGCTCCTCAGGCTACCGAGAGTACGGTGAAGGTTTGATTGGAGTCTCGAAACATGCATTTTAATTTATTCTAGATATTAATAAACGACTAAACAAGTGAATCCATAACTATTATTGCTCAGGACCCACCTTCTACAGTTCACTGAATTTGACAAGCCCCACTACTGAAGTCGAGGCCTTACTTTGGGAATCACTAGACTAAACGAATCTAAAAGGATTTGAAACATTAACAGCTCGTCAGCTGTGTGCTATCTTGTGACAACGACCATTTGGTACTTTTCGAGAAAATCGATTTTTAAAGTTTGATGATAAATATTTTCAAAACTATGAATGGTAGAGCCAAACTTTTTGAAGCAATCGGTTCGTATACTATCGTTTAACAAACGCTCCAAGTTTCAACTAATTTGGTTACACTAGTTCAAAGATACAGTAAATTATGTAATCAAAAATCTGAAAAGCACGTGTCACAAGTGTGTTTCGAGAGTAAAATTGTACTACGTGTCACAAGTGTGCACAGAATTTACATACAAACTAAAATAGACTTAAATAAATAGTCTAACCGACTTAATCAGTATATTTTCAAAAACAAAAGATTGCATTGCCTGCAGAAAATATGTATCAACATAAATTTGTGAAAAACAAGAAAACATTTCCACATTTTCCAACAACATGTACTACGTGTCACAAGTGTGCACGATCATTTTGATGATAAATTGGTCTATGTCACAAGTGTGTATTGCGATATCCGAGAAACGGAAGCGAGTTTCCAAAATCGGGTTAAAGCATCTTGTAGTGTTTGTTAAGTATAACAAACCATCATCATTAACTTATTTTCGACCAAAATGGTCTATGTCACAAGATAGCACACAGCTGACGAGCTGTCATCTTGTCCAACACACTCCCATACTGCCTACATTCCAAATCTCCATCCTTGCTTCTGTAAATTCACTCCGCACTTCTGCCTCATGCTTCAAACATACCAACTAAGTTTCTCAGAGCGAGGGTAGTTGCTCCGTCAGCGTGATTTTACTTGTCTTGATCGGTTTCCAAAACTACCCAAGTAACAAGCAAAATGCTTCTACTTCTTAGCAGGTTTTATAAAAGATTTAAAATTTGCTACTCGGTGTTGTGATGATATTGAACAAAACTTTAAAGATTTACGATAGAAATCTCTTAAAAGTATCTTCAAGAGCACCTTAGAAGCATGACACATAGTTTTATGCCACTCTTCGTTGTTTGACTTGAAGTTATCCCAGAGAGGTTATTTTTAAGACCATTTTACATTGCCAAAACTGCCTTAAAACTGAACTAAAACTTCTCCGTTTAATGAAAGCATAATTCAAGAGTCTTTGAACTTGATCTGTCAAATCACTGAATATTCGTACAGTCAGTCAGTTTAGTGACCTCTCCGACACGCAAAATCGGCACGACGCATCCGGACCAGAATTAGGCGTTTCGAGAATGGAGAAAAATGTCCCGCGGAGTGCTAGTGTTTTTATTGGTTTCGTGTTGATTACTGTGACTAAAAATGTTCGTTATTTCAACGTTTTTTTTTCCCTGTGATTTTTTTTCGACAGGTGCTGGCCTAATAAGCCCACCCGGTTGAGGATCTGGATGCCGGTGCGTGCCGCGAGCTCCTGTCCGGCGCCCAGGGCAAACTTTCGTCGGCCTCTACTGATGTGGAACGCGCCGAGGCTGAATTGCCGTTGAAGTGGCCAAGGCTCTCGTCAAGGCTGTCGAATAAGGTGCGAGCAAAACACCAACCTGCCGGTGAATCCGTGTCCAGTACCCGTCCTTACATTTAGATTCAAGTGCGAGATCAGTGTTTTCTTCAAAAGTCGCGGCCGTTCAATGAATAAATAAAAAGATTTGAAAAATAATTAACACCATTGTTTTAATCCAACGACAAAAAAGCATTTCCAAAAATCTTTTTCGGATCTACCTCCTGCAAACAAATATGTGCATGCGCTACGGTCGCAATACTACGCGTTTTACTCTGCGATAAAACCGCATTAAAGCTTACTGCAGTCTACATGTTCTTACTTAATCTTGAACAAGAGCTTCTCAAGAAACATAGCTCTAATAACTGCTTTGAGTAAGAGAGAATAGATTTGATGAGATCAGCCATATTAACATGAAAAAATAACGCCCAAAAACGGAAGCCATGTTGATTTTTCTGCTGATGTAGAATTAATTGTTCCATTAAAAATTACAAATCATAGTAATTTTGAAAGATTCATACCTTCGATGCATATTTTTTCGAGGCATCTAAGAAAATTGATCAGTGAAATTTTTATGGCAAGAATTTTACGATAAAAATGGCTGCGTAAAGTCACAGTTATATTTATTTGGTTATTATAATATAATTATCGGTGTTAGCTTAAGTTCATCGGCCATTTGAGAATTAATTTCGAAAAGATTAAATGGATTTCACGAAATAAAATTCAGAACTGGTTTTCCTTCGACAAATCTTTTTTATAATCAACGAGAGCAAATAAGTTTAAGTTCACTTTATTACAGTCTTGAAGATCTCTTCTATGATGTTATAAATTTTTGAAGCTTGAGAATAAGTTTTAGAATAGCAATAAAGAGCATTTGCAGATTATTGTAAAAATCAACGTCAAAGTTGCTTAGTTTTAAATTACTCCGCATAAACGCTCTTGATAACCTCCTAAAATAGTCCACTTTGCTCTTAACTCAGGTTTAACGCTGATTTATTGTTGTTCTGGAGAAAGTTTGGCTTTATGATAATTTTTGGCTAAGATAACTTGAATCTATCTTTAAGAAAGTAAAAAAACTTAAATTGTTACTTGGGTATTCAGCCCCAAAGATAATATCGATTTGGAGTGGAACGATCTTGAGCGGTGTAAACTTATGCGACTTTAGGCAGAGTTCTCAGGACATTGACCATCCCGTCCGGATCATCATAACCACAGAATCAAGTTGAAAGATTCTCTTGGGGCGCGAGGTAGGCCGCCTGAAATCGTGATGCGAGACGCGTCTCTAACATTGATTCTATTAGTATTACTCGCCTCATCTTTAATAGTATAACTCGCCTGGAATGTACTCGAAGCCAAGCAGCATTCCAACCCTCTAGTTTGCAAAATAAAACCCGTTTTCAGAATTTGTTATCACAACGACGTGATCGTGCTATCTTGTCGTACGACGCTCTTTTTGACGTTCCGAGATAAACGCGTTTTAATGTTTGGCATTGAATAAACAAACATTAGTGCACACAATGCAACCAATAACAAACAAATCCAGAGTTTTTTTTGAAAAGGTCCTGTAATCTATTGTCTTTCATATGTTTATAGGACCTAATCAAAAAAAAGTCAAGAAATGTTGTTGCCCCGACCGTTCTGGGTATTGTCCCAAAGTTTGGTTGAATTTAAACGCCCGAGTTCCGACTTATAAACAAAAATGTTTACAGTACCTAGTCGGGTATGTACGTGGGTCAATCAAGTTTTGACTAACATCCCTTTAACTAGTTGTCGCACTTACAGAAATTTTCAGGGTGTGTCAAGATAGCACGATCAGATCAATACTTATTTAATATGAAAAGTGCACGGAGTTTTTCCGGTTTTGATGAATATCTCAGGATTATAATCTTGCTTGGGATTAGCTATCATCTCAGCTCAGTTGTATTTTAGTCGTCGTTCCGGAATGTTGCTCGGAATGGTGAAGGTCGATGTTGGACGCGTGGTCACTTGGGAAGGAATGACCCATATTCTTCTATTTCTGTCACTAACCTCCGCTCTGGACCCGACCTCCAATAACGCCCTGTACCAGTGTGGAGTTCGTCGCCGCATCGGTGTCCAGCTTATTGAACGAGGATGGGTAGCCGAGCTGGGCCAGTGGCCGTGGCACGCAGCCCTGTTTCACGTGTCCAGCAACGGGTCTAGCAGTTATGCCTGCGGTGGAACTCTGCTGGATCAACGCCACGTCCTGACGTCGGCGCACTGTGTCACAACCAAACGGAGGAAGAACATCGTCCCGATAAGTGGTTCGAAGCTCGTCATTCATCTCGGGCAGTACGATCTGCGGGAGATAACAGGAGTTCAGCAGTGCAAAGTCAGCGAAGTACATATTCACGAAGAGTACTCAACGAACCGAAATGATATCGCGGTGCTCGTTCTGAACTCGGACGTTGAGTACTCGGACTTTGTGATACCAATTTGCCTGGATAATCGCGTTGATCCGGATCTTACTAAGCTCGTCGGTCAACGAGGATCCGTCGCCGGATGGGGACTAACGGAGAATCAAACAGTGGCGCAATTGTTGAGGACGGCACAGATGCCCGTCGTTAGTCACGTGGAGTGCGTTCAGGCAGATCCAACACTGTTTGGTCGATATTTGGATCGCGGGATGTTCTGCGCCGGAGAGCGGAACGGCACTAGCGTTTGCAACGGTGATAGCGGAGGTGGATTCTACATTAGCGAGGGTGATCGCTGGGTCTTGAGGGGAGTGGTATCATTTTCCGGGGTTGACGAAAATCGGCAGTGTGATACGGCGCAATACGCTGGGTTCGCGAATGTGCATAACTATCTTGGATGGATTCGAAACGTAACGGGTTCTAGAGATGGTGCAGCTGATAAGCTGGATGTTCCAAGGCGAATTAGTGAAATTGGTTAGTAAGAACATCATGGTAGTTGAGAATTAACTAGAAGGAATCTTGTAATTTCAGAGTGTGAAAAGTATAAAGAACTGGCTGGTAAACGAGGCAATGGGATTTGTTTGAACTCCAGACAGCCGCATAATGTACGTATTGACGAGTTATGATCTTGATTGAAATAACGTAAAACTCTGTTCAAGGTTGCTTTAATCTACGAAGAAGAGATTTGGGGAGTTTGCTCCGGTGCCCTAATCAGCGATCAATTTGTCTTGACAGCGTGCAGTTGTATGAAGTAAATTAGACAAATCCATAAAAATAATCCGTATCTTAAAAGTTCATTTTGTAGACGTAAGAAACCCGTCAGTGCACGTATCGGACAATTTCTGAACATCAAAATAGCGAAAATTGTTTGTCACCCACAAAAAGGAGATTTCGTTAATGACGTTGCACTGATTAAACTGGAGTCAAAGGTAGAGTTTGCAGCATCGGTCATTCCAGCCTGTTTGGCCAACGATTGGACCGAGAATCTATACGACACTTTGCTTCTCACTGGGTTCAAGGAGGATTTTCGCGTCTACGAAGATGTTCCAGGATTCGGAAAACGCCCGAAAATCACCGAGCTTGTAGAATCGGTAGACAATCTGATCATCACCAAGGAAGAGTGCCGGAACAGGACTCAGGATACAGGTAGGACCGAGAGAATCACCGATTCTCAGTTGTGTGTTTACAGTCCTGGTCACGAGATCCTTCACGCTTATGACTCTAATGGTTTGGCTGGGGGCGCACTCCAGACATACAATTCTCGTACTTGCATCTACTCAATTTTGGGAATATGTGCAGACTCTTACACCGCGCAATCGGTGACGATCTACTCGCGAATAGCGCGATTCCTTGATTGGATCGAACCAATTGTTTGGGCTGTTGACGACCCAACTGAGTCCGACGATGAGGACGGTACACCGCCAGAGTACGAAGGAAACGAACTCTCGCTAGGTTCGTCCACGGAAGATACTTGCACGTACAAGTTCGACTCAAACCAGCTTACTCCTACGGGTCCGATCAGGAAGAACACCGTCGTGGTAGACACTAGTGAATTCAAGGACATCTCAATAGCCGAATTTCGGAAACTTTTCGAGGAACTGCAACTCAACCTTTCAGCGGTAAAATCCGTTCAGCCGCACACGTTGCGTAACGTTGTGCTGATTGAGATGATAACCGCGGAGCATGCGAAAGATTTTGCAAGAAACCACAACATGAAACACACCGTGATGGTCAACAATCAGACGATTCAGATTCCAGTGTATTTGGACGGTGAAGGGACTACAATCGTAAGAGTGACCAATCTCGCACCCCGGATGTCCAACGACTGCATCGTGGAGTTTTTGGCAAACTTTGGGGAAGTGGTGGCAATAAAGGATGAAGTCTGGGGTGGACTATTGGCAGGTATTACCAATGGCAAGCGAAACGTTCAGATGAAGCTTTCCTATCACATTCCACAGTGGGTTTTGATCAACGGAGAAGTTGGCTCGGTTTCGTACCAGGGACAGTTACCACATCTTTTGTAGAACCCTCAGTGAAACACAATTGCACTATTTGAATCAACATGAATAAACATTTATTTTTACTACTTTTCGTTCGTTTGTTTCATTACTATTCGATGCCGGTGTGCTCTCTTGTAATAAGCTTGCAACATGCTCCCGGGCTGAATGTCACACTTTCACAGGCCGCTTCCCCTCTCCACCCCCTTTAGAGTGTGACCTGGGATGGGATTAGCAAAGAGAAAAAAAACCTATTGTCAAACTAATGGTACGTTCGTTTGATGGCTAGTTCCACACTGAGTGCCACACTCAGAGCTGTCAAAGTGTTTGTTTGAAGAAACCCTCGCTAGTTCCGCCCGAGTTTCACCGCCATCTTGTAACTGAAACTCTAGTGCCGCACTCGATATTTTTTCAGTTTCATGCGAGCAGGGCTTGTGAAATTTCGACTTTGTTTGTGATAGCTGACAGAACACTCCAATCGTCTTCACCACGACAACCTGATTTTTACATTCTGCTTTAGTTCGTTTCACACACAAAGGAATGAGTGCTACGCAAAGTCACTCGCACAATCATTGACTTCCCTACAGGAGAAAAATCGCCTAGAGAGCGGTCGTTTGACATTCTACCGAGATTCCGATCATCTCTCTAATGATAGCAATCATATGATTTCTGTCACCACGCAGCATTCACTAGGAAGAGAGAGACAAAAACGAGAGAAAGAGAAAGAGCACGTTGTCTCGTTTGGGCGGCTGCTTGAGTGGTGCTCATTTTTCGTTCGTTTCGTCTTCGTGTTTACGTTCATCGACCGTCGCCAAGCAATGACGGTCATGATAGGCGTTGTGTGTCAGCGATCAAATATCGTTTTGGGAAATGATCGCTGACAGAAACTTCTATCGAATATCGAGCAGTCCCGTTCAGTGATAGATCCTTTTTCAAGCATTGCATGCGAGTTCCACGCACACTGACAAATGACGTTCGATTGAACCAAAACTGGCACCGACGAGTGCGGCACTCAGTGCCGCATCGGCTGTTCAAACGAAAGGCTGTATATCATAGGTACTCGCGATCTTGCTTTGCATTAGTGTGAGTGCATAACTCCGTGCCACTAAAACCAAAACAATAACAAACGAACAATGGACCGTGCCAGGAAAACCAAAACATAAACAATGTCAGTGGCAGTGGAGTGAGAGAGTCAGAGATAACGATTTTGACAACCGCACTACTACTCACTCAATCGCGAGTACCTTAGGTAGAAAGCCATGGTTCAAACGAACGTACCATAAATCACTTTCAACATGGCCGCTTCTGTCAACCTTAACCAGTCCTTTCTTATGAGGAGAAAATGAGAAGTATTGTAATTTGAGTTGAGAAAAATAAAACAATTTCAAATCAATTTCACAAATAATTATAAATTGCCCAAAAATGACGAACTTCTCGTCACTGTGTCCTGATGCAAACATTGATCGAGCTCGAGCTGTCACTGCCCTGTGAAGTATGTTTTCTGACATATCGGGCGGCCAGTCAAAAAAACCAGCTAGAAGTCGCCTGACAAAAAACTTTTGCTAGAAAGAGATAGGAAACCTGATGCAAACAAACGTCCAGCTGTAATGTAAACATACTTTGAATGTATTGGTAAATCTCTGACTAGAAAGCCTTATAGATTGATTAAAATATTTTCAATTGAAAGGCATTTATTTGTATCGTACACCGAATTTTTATTTAAAAAAAAACAATACCTTTCATGAACTGACGATTCTTTTGCCCATTTAAAACTATTGTTATTTTTTTGCGCGTTACATAAAAATGTCATCTAGATTGAACAATATTAAACCCGTGCTTCCCGTGAAATTAAAATGTGGCGTGACGGAACAACATCGTAGAACTGGATTTAAAAAGCAAAAAAAAAAAAAAATGGCCACAGTTTAGCCTATTTTTCGCACCTTTTCATTTCAACACGTTTCCACAAATTGAAAAACAAACTTTTGCTCTTTGAAGTGAACGAATTGGTACAAATTTGATTTTTTGCCAGCCATTTCTTTCGATTCTGACACCTTAGGTCGTGCAACCTATGGAATGTTAACTTTCGCACTAACAACATTAGTTGAGTAAAAATTGCCGCTGAATTCGCTTTGAAAATGCCGGCCCCGATGCTCTTCAAGTGTGCTCCTCTTTGGAGAACTGGGAAAGATTTATTTACTTTCTTTGCGTAACGGAACAACGACAGGAGCAGATCTAAGAAAAAATCTCCCCTCCCATTTAATGACTTGCAGGCTTTTTAGGATTTTTTTAGATTGAAGTAAGAAAACGCATTTAAATCATATTGCATTTTTCAAATCCAAATGAAAATTAAAAATCATTCATATAAAAAACACATTAAAAGTTGAAGAAGTGAACATTTTTTGACTCGTCGTGATCGTATCGTATCATTTACCTCGAGTCATCTTTGATTTGCCAACCATTTCTAGTGATTTGTATCCGGCAGCTCCTTATGAACGGATCCACCGTAAAATGATGGAACATAAACTCAGGATTCTCCACCCACGTCTAACCACAAATTTTAACAGCCAAATTCAAAAAAATCTGCGAGGAAAAACTAAACAACATTTCAACCAAAGAAAAAGTCATCCGCGTGCTTGAGCACTGAGTTGAAAAACATCATCAAGAAAATTTTAATTGTCAAGCTATCTGAATCACAGATTGCTTGATATTTGTATTCGAACACGAATTTTCTTGCAAAAAACAGAAGAAGAATACAAACGTAAACACTCAAAAAGAAAACCATCCAGCCGTCCCGTCCCAGAGTGTGACATACTTTATGGATGTGCCTTGTAGGGATTGTTGAGTTTAACAAAACGTCATCATTAACTCATTTCGACCAAAATGGTCGTTATCACAGAATAGCACACAACTGACGATTTGTTATCACATTTATGCTTGGAGTTCTTCTTCGTCTCAGCTCAGTTCTCCCCACAGTTGCATTTCAATCGTGATTTCGGAATGTTGCTCGTGCTTCTATTTCTGTCACTGACCTCCGCTCTGGACCCGACCTCCAATAACGCCCTGTACCAGTGTGGAGTTCGTCGCCGCATCGGTGTCCAGCTTATTGAACGAGGATGGGTAGCCGAGCTGGGCCAGTGGCCGTGGCACGCAGCCCTGTTTCACGTGTCCAGCAACGGGTCTAGCAGCTATGCCTGCGGTGGAACTCTGTTGGATCAACGCCACGTCCTGACATCGGCGCACTGTGTCACAACCAAACGGAGGAAGAACATCGTCCCGATAAGTGGTTCGAAGCTCGTGATTCATCTCGGGCAGTACGATCTGCGGGAGATAACGGGAGTTCAGCAGTGCAAAGTCAGCGAAGTACATATTCACGAAGAGTACTCAACGAACCGAAATGATATCGCGGTGCTCGTTCTGAACTCGGACGTTGAGTACTCGGACTTTGTGATACCAATCTGCCTGGATAATCGCGTTGATCCGGATCTTACCAAGCTCGTCGGTCAACGAGGATCCGTCGCCGGATGGGGACTAACGGAGAATCATACAGTGTCGCAATTGTTGAGGACGGCACAGATGCCCGTCGTTAGTCACGTGGAGTGCGTTCAGGCGGATCCAACACTGTTTGGTCGATATTTGGACCGCGGGATGTTCTGCGCCGGAGAGCGGAACGGCACTAGCGTTTGCAACGGTGATAGCGGAGGTGGATTCTACATTAGCGAGGGTGATCGCTGGGTCTTGAGGGGAGTGGTATCGTTTTCCGGGGTTGACGAAAATCGGCAGTGTGATACGGCGCAATACGCTGGGTTCGCGAATGTGCATAACTATTTGGGTTGGATAAAGGATGTAACTGGGTCCAGAGGTGGTGCCGCTGATAAGCTTGATATTCCAAGGAGAAGAAGTGAAATTGGTTAGTTAGATAGTGATTATATTTGAGAACAAATTTGAAGGAATTCTTTAATTTCAGAGTGTGACAAGTACAAAGAACTTGCTAGTAAACGAGGCAATGGGATTTGTTTGAACTCCAGACAGCCGCACAACGTACGTATTGACGAGTTATGATCTTGATTGCAAAAATGTAAAACTCTTTTTTAGGTTGCTCTCATCTACGAGAATTCCTGGGGAGTTTGCTCTGGTGCACTCATAAGCGACGAATATATCTTGACAGCGTGCAGTTGTATGAAGTAAGTTAGACAAATCCAAAAAATATCACTATCCTAAAAGTTCTCTTTGTAGAAGAATGAAACCCGTCAGTGCACGTATCGGACAGTTTGTAACCATTAAAATAGCGAAAATTGTGTGTCACCCACAACACGAAGACTTTGTTAACGACGTTGCACTGATCAAACTCAAGTCAAAGGTAGAGTTTGCAGCATCGGTCATTCCAGCCTGTTTGGCCAACGATTGGACCGAGAATCTGTACGACACTTTGCTTCTCACTGGGTTCAAGGAGGACTACCGCGTCTACGAAGATGTTCCAGGATTCGGAGAACGCCCAAAAATCACCGAGGTTGTAGAATCGGTAGACAATCTGATCATCACCAAGGAAGAGTGCCGGAACAGGACTCAGGATACAGGTAGGACCGAGAGAATCACCGATTCCCAGTTGTGTGTTTACAGTCCTGGTCACGAGATCCTTCACGCTTATGGCTCTAATGGTTTGGCTGGGGGCGCACTCCAGACGTACAATTCCCGCACTTGCATGTACTCGATTTTGGGAATCTGTGCAGACTCTTACACCGCGCAATCGGTGACGATCTACTCGCGAATAGCGCGATTCCTTGACTGGATTGAACCAATTGTTTGGGCTGTTGACGACCCAACTTTTTCCGAGGATGAGGACGGTACACCGCCTGAGTACGAAGGAAACGAACTCTCGCTAGGTTCGTCCACGGAAGATACTTGCACGTACAAGTTCGACCCAAACCAGCTTACTCCTACGGGTCCGATCAGGAAGAACACAGTCGTGGTAGACATCAGCAAATTCATGGACAACTCACAAGCCGACGTGCGGAAACTTTTCGAGGAACTGCGACTCAATCTTTCAGCGGTAAAATCCGTTCAGCCGCACACGTTGCGTAACGTTGTGCTGATTCAGATGAGTACCGCGGAGCATGCGAAAGATTTCGCAAGAAACCACAACATGAAACACACCGTGATGGTCAATAATCAAACGGTTAAGATTCCAGTGTATTTGGACGGTGAAGGGACTACAATCGTAAGAGTGACCAATCTCGCACCCCGGATGTCCAACGACTGCATCGTGGAGTTTTTGGCAAACTTTGGGGAAGTGGTGGCAATAAAGGATGAAGTCTGGGGTGGACTATTGGCAGGTATTACCAACGGCAAGCGAAACGTTCAGATGAAGCTTTCCTATCACATTCCACAGTGGGTTTTGATCAACGGAGAAGTTGGCTCGGTTTCGTACCAGGGACAGTTACCACATCTTTTGTAGAACCCTCAGTGAAACACCATTGCACTATTTGAATCAACATGAATAAACATTTATTTTCACTACTTTTCGTTCGTTTGTTTCATTACTTTTACGTCGACCTTTTTCCAATCGTTGTCTCTGCCACGACACAGAGTGGGGTTCTGTGGAACAATTTCCTAGAACGGGACATTTGTGAGCTGCTTAAATTTTGTTAATTTGTAATTATTTTTTTGTTTATAACTTTTGAACTACTCCGAACGAATCCGCTAAACGGATGTTGGTTTATTGTGTATACATTGATTTTTTTTCTTGTTCGCATGTAGGTTAATTCTGTAACTTTTTGTGTTTATTTTGGTTTGATGAAATTTTGTAAACATCGAAAAACGTACTTTTTGAGAACCATCGAGAAACAGTTTGGTTTGTTGGTTTTGTTTGTGTGTATTTAGTGGATGTTTGAATTACATTCCTGCTTGAATTGATTGTATTTTTTATGTCATAGATTTATTTGTGTTGTAATCTTTACTAGTCAAGTTGCATCCTACACAGTTTACTTTGTAGGGAAAGTAAATACAATTTCACTATTAAAAAGTTAAATTTACATTCTAAAATTTGTTTCCAACTCGACATGCTTTGCTTGTGGTACTTGCATCGCATACTTGTTTGTGTTATTTGTGTTTGTTTTTGTTGTTGTTAAAATCAGTCAATTTTTAATACATTACTTTGCTTGATTAAGTTATTTGTTTGTTTTACCTCGATTCACTACTCATACTTTATACATCTTCTAAACGCGTGTAAACGAATAACCGATTGATTTATTATAAGTGGTTTCTTTTGAAGAAGGTATTCAGGCTACAGATTGAAACTTGTATTTCTGTTCAGTGCATACTATTTGTCTGGTATCCATATGTTGCCACAATTTTGTATCAGATTTTGATGGATTTGTTACGGTATTTCTCTAAACTTTTACTAGTGATTAGATAAAAGGACAGCACCACTTTTATTAAGTGTTTTTCGTTTGTTTGACGATTTCTAAATTTGGATATTTTCTCACATAGATGCAACATTTGTCTTAAGTTACTAAAAGTTAGTTTTTGGTTCGTTTAGAAATCTTACAGATGAATAAATAGTGTTTTCCAGTACAAAAAATAACGAATAAATAGTTTACGAAGTAAACACAACACTTTCACTACAATATAGCAATGTTCTAATTTACAAGGCAATAAATAATTCGATGGAAATATGAATGTCTGCGGGGTGGGTAAATGTGACTGAGTGTGTGAGTGTTGTTTGTCTATAAATAGATTGTGCTCTATGTGGTACAAATAAATAAATTAATTTTCGATAGTTCCAATTTTTACAAATCATTTCTACAAGTGCTTAAACTGCAATATTTTACAACAATGTGAATAAACTGTTATCATACTACGCGCCCCATATAAAACTGCTATGGTCGCGTTTCTTTTTTTTACAAAGTCTTTGAAATGTGCACTACGGTCAAATTTTTGGTATAAGTTTAACGTTATTTTTTGCTCATCGAAAAACCAAATCTAGGACAACATTTGCCAAACCATGCTGTTGAATTTTCCTAAATATCCTAGCTTTGGCTGTGTCCTTCTGTGCTACGGTTTGACGTTGATCGCCGGAGAATGGCTCAGAATAGCAGGTGTCGAGTGGCTTCTCTCTAGAAAAAAAAAATACAGTTGACTCTCTCGTTGTCGATATTGAAGGGACCGTCGAGAGCGGGAGTTATCAAATTATAGAACGGAAAATCAAAGCAATCTATTTGAAGGGACTGACAAATTTATTGACAGCTGGAGCAATATTGATATCGAGAAGATCGACAGCCAGAGAGTCCACTGTACAATCAAGTTCAGAAAATTCCAATCCAAAGCCTACTGAGCAATTCTCTACCAAAACCGGAAATGGATTTTATTTGTATTTTTTGATTTGGCTCAAACTTTGTGGGGGCCTTCCCTATGACCAAAGAAGCCATTTTGCATCATTAGTTTGTCCATATAAATTTCCATACAAATTTGGCAGCTGTTCATACAAAAATGGTACGTAAATATTCGAAAATCTGTAACTTTTGAAGGAATTTTTTGATCAATTTGGTGTCTTCGGCAAAGTTATAGGTATTGTTGAGGACTATTTAGAAAAAAATAGGTACACGGAAAAAAAAATTTCCCGATTTTTTTATTAACTTTTTTTTCACAAAAACTCAAATTCCCAAAATACGTATTTTTTGATTTTCGAGATTTTTTGATATGTTTTAGGGGACAAAAATCCGCAACTTTTGAGCTATAGAGAAACATGGTCAAAAAATCTGCCGCCGAGTTATGATTTTTTGAAAAACTGGTGATTTTTGGAAAAAATCGAAATTTCATACATACAATTTTTTTGACCTCATTTTTTTATGCAAAATTGAATTTGCAATCGAAAATTACTTTACAGATTTTTTGATAAAGGGCCCCGTTTTCAAGATATAGCCACCGAAAGTTTGATTTCAGCGAAATATTTGCAGTTTTGCGATTTTTAAAAATAGTGACCATGAGTGACCATTTCTAAAAATATTTTTTTTGAAAAGTTCAGAAAATTTGCTATAAAATTGTCTAAGAGACATTGAAGATTGGACCTCTGGTTGTTGAGATACAGCGGCTTAAAGAAAAAGAAACACGAAAATTGAAGTTTTCTAAGTCTCACCCAAACAGCCCACCATTTTCTAATGACGATATCTCAGCAATTAATGGTTCAATTTTCAATGTTAATACATGAAACATTCGTGAAATTTTCCGATCTCTTCGAAAAAAATATTTTGAAAAAAAATTAAATCAAGTCTAACATTTTAAATGGGCATAATATTCAATGTTTGGCCCTTTTAAAATGTTAGTCTTGATTTAATTTTTTTCAAAATATTTTTTTCGAAAAGATCGGAAAATTTCACGAATGTTTCATGTATTAACATTGAAAATTGAACCATTAATTGCTGAGATATCGTCATTAGAAAATGGTGGGCTGTTTGGGTGAGACTTAGAAAACTTCAATTTTCGTGTTTCTTTTTCTTTAAGCCGCTGTATCTCAACAACCAGAGGTCCAATCTTCAATGTCTCTTAGACAATTTTATAGCAAATTTTCTGAACTTTTCAAAAAAAATATTTTCAGAAATGGTCACTCATGGTCACTATTTTTAAAAATCGAAAAACTGCAAATATTTCGCTGAAATCAAACTTTCGGTGGCTATAACTTGAAAACGGGGCCCTTTATCAAAAAATCTGTAAAGTAATTTTCGATTGCAAATTCAATTTTGCATAAAAAAATGAGGTCAAAAAAATTTTATGTATGAAATTTATATTTTTCCAAAAATCACCAGTTTTTCAAAAAATCATAACTCGGCGGCAGATTTTTTGACCATGTTTCTCTATAGCTCAAAAGTTGCGGATTTTTGTCCCCTAAAACATATCAAAAAATCTCGAAAATCAAAAAATACGTATTTTGGGAATTTGAGTTTTTGTGAAAAAAAAGTTAATAAAAAAATCGGGAAATTTTTTTTTCCGTGTACCTATTTTTTTCTAAATAGTCCTTAACAATACCTACAACTTTGCCGAAGACACCAAATTGATCAAAAAATTCCTTCAAAAGTTACGGATTTTCGAATATTTACGTACCATTTTTGTATGAACAGCTGCCAAATTTGTATGGAAATTTATATGGACAAACTAATGATGCAAAATGGCTTCTTTGGTCATGGGGAAGGCCCCCACAAAGTTTGAGCCAAATAAAAAAATACAAAAAATAAAAATGGTCGAAATCGGCCGGTTTTGTAGAGAATTGCTCTACTACAAAAAAAATCCTAGGACTTTACACTCACCGAAACTGCAAACACCGCTGTGCTGCACGTCGATGTAGAAGCCAGTGTTGCAGGAATCTCGCTGCATGTGACACCACGAGTGGTAGGTGTGGTTGTTGGTGCCGCACAGTTTGACATTTGGGGGCAGCGGCTGCTGCTGGTTCCGGTGCTGGTGGCTACCGCCAAACTGTCGGGGCTGCAAGCAAAATAAAAAAAAAAGATCAGGAAAAATTTGCTGAGCCAAATAAATTAAGATAATTTTTAATAGGAAGCGATTTGTCAGTCGCGAGATCCAAGTTGGCGTTGCGAATTGGATGCTTCAGATATGCAGATGTGGCGTGAATTTAGGTCGATTCATTCCAGCTTATTAGTGGGAGCCACTGGAAGAATATTTGCTTGTTGAGATTCGTGGTAAAATCATTGGCAGTAAAGTAAAGAAGTGTTTGTAACTCAAGAATATTCAGCATTTGAGCAATTCCATTTTTGTACCCGACCCTCTCCGATTTTTTTATGTTTGATGGGCTTTATGAAAAAAATACAACAATATAGAAAAAAAAAAACATGCCAATTCCACGATATTTTTTTAATTTCTAAGATTAGAAGTTTAATTTAAAGGTGATTTCACGAGCAACTCTCCTAAGAAGATGCAAAAGTCATTTATTAAAACTGTTTTTTTTTTTGCAAAGTGGGTTTATCTTCACAAGGAATTGACTAAAAGCAATGGTCAATATGAACTTTTATGTTGAATTGTCTGAATAATCGATTCCCGCGTTTGGTTTAAAATAAATGTTGATCCACTTAAAAAAAAAACAGTTTTAGTGTATGATTTTTGTATTTATTTAGGAGAATTTCTTCATCCGGCATTTTCCGTGGGTCTTTTTGTAACATCTTTGGGAACATCCACAAACCACGGTGACACTTTTTTGGAAATCTATTACCCCCCAGCCCACCCCCGGAAAATTTTCCATACAAAATAAAACAAGTTGTAATGGAGCGTGGACAATCGCCATACCGCCCCCCCCCCAAAGTGTCCACGTGGTTTATGGATGATCCCTTTGGCAATTTCCACAAACATTATGAACGAACAAAAAATCGTGGGATCACCTTTTTTCACTTTTAATCTAAATTGTAAACAACTGTGTAGAACATTGTTACACTCTATTAAAAAAAACCCTGCAAAGTTACAAAAAAAACATGCTTATAGAAAAATTAAAAAATGTTCTAACTAGAAAATAACCCTTCTGGGTTATGGCAGATTCGAAAAACACATCAAATTGAACATAAAATTATATGTTCCCTTTTTTTACAGTCGAGTAACAAAAAATGACAGAATTTTGAAACTACTGTTGCATTTTTTGAATAGAAATACGTTTTTTTGTGGAAATTCTGAGTACGCCATCAATAGAGCGTCCAATTTTACAAAAAGTGCCTTTGACTCCAAATTTCCAAACATTCGGGTTACAATTTATTGAAAAACACGTAATTACCGCCCCTTCGTGACGATATATCGAAACATTGAGCTAAATATGTTAGGCCATTACTTGCTTATGCCTTCCTTTCATAGAAAAGGGTGTAAAATCACAGGGCCCTGCTCGAACGCAATTTGTCCGGGTTTGTTCCATCCACTTCAAACATTACTTGGAAATCGAAATTTGCAAAATTTGATTTGAGCAATTCCAGCTCAAATCAGGAATTTTTCTGGTACTGTTGTACCCGACCCTCTCCGATTTCAATGAAACTTTGTAGACATGTTATCCTAGGCCTATATAAGCCATTTTTGTGTATATGGATCCAATTGTACTCGAAAATGACATTTGAGTAGGGCGTTAGTTATTTAGATATTTTTGTAATCTGTAATTTAAAAATGACTGTATCTCGAAGCCGTTGCATCGTACCAAAATGTGTCTCAAAAATATTTTTACCGGAAAGCTCGTCCAATTTCCCAAAAGTGTGCCTTTGACAGCTTTACAATTGGATGCATGGGCTTACAGATATTTGCTTAATTACATTGCTCATAACTGAAAACAAAATATTTTTTTCAGTGTGGTAGGAGTCTGGATAGTAAATAATCTTATGTAAATATTAAAACGAGTCAAATTGAAAAGCTGTCAGAGGCACACTTATGGGAAATTGGACGAGCTTTCCCGTAAAAATATTTTCGAGACTGAAAAATCAAGTCTGTCATGTAGAAAATGCCAAAAACCCCCAAAAAGCTATTTTTTCATCATTTTTATTTTTAAAACCGCTGTAACTTCGCAAGGATTGGACTTAGGACAATGGTCAATATGGAGACTTTTATGTAAAATTGTCTGAAGAATTGATTCCCACTATCGGTTTTTAGTTTAGACCACTTTTCAAAAAAACAGTTTTATTAAATGATTTTTGTATTTTTTTAAGAGAGTCATACCATCCTGCATTTTTCGTGAGTCTTTTTGTAACATTTAAGGCTATTTCCTCAAAAATTTTGAATGAAAAAAAATCGCGACTTCACCTTAAAATTTAACTTTTTAACATAAAAATTGAAAAATCCCATTGAAATGGCGTGTATTTTTCTTTCGGTGTATTTTTTCAGAAAAAACGAAGTTGACTTTATAGCTGTCGGCCACTATTGCTAGTACCAACCACTAGTGTCTTCCTTTTATCTACAAGGACTTCGCCGCCCTGGGCTCCTAAGTGTATGAGAGTATGGCACGAAGCGACGGCGCCGAATACCCATATTTACACAAAGAAATTTAGAGCGCCCGCCGCGGGATTTGAACCGACAACCTCTGGATTGTGAGTCCAGTGCGCGGTCCGATTGATCCACACGGACGGGACAAAAAGCTCGTCCAATTTCCTATAAGTTTGTGTTTGACCAATTTTTGGTACGATGCAACGGCTTCGAGATACTGTAATTTTTAAATTACAGAATACAAGAATATCTAATTAACTTACGCCCTTCTCAAATGTCATTTTCAAGTACAATTGGCTCCATATACACAAAAATGGCTTATATAGGTCTAAGCTAACATGTCTACAAAGTTTCATTGAAATCGGATAGGGTCGAGTACAAAAGTACCAGAAAAATTCCTGATTTAAGATGGAATTGCTTTTAATTTTAATTAACCATGATTTTATAACGATTTAGATTAGAAAGACAGACAGATCTTCTACATGAAGTACATTTCTCCCATTTTTAACAGTTTTTATTTTCGGAACCTTTGAACCCGCCAACTCACCTGTTGCTGCTGCCGCTTGGCCCGAGGACACTTGTAGCTGCAGCTCACACAGCGCGGCTTGTGGGTGCTGAGGTCGGTCAGGCAGTGCTGCCGGTCCTTGCACTTGATGGTTTCGCATGTGGCGGCCTCTGCAAATAAATTTATTCGTTGGTGGGGCAGAAAGAGAAAAAAAGAGAGGAAAAACAAATCAAATTTGGGTAAAAGGGTGGGTAGAACGGAGTGAAGAAGACACGCAATCAAAAATTTGCCAGACTGATCAATAAACTAAAAATTTTGTCGCTTTTTTTAACCCTCTACCTTGAGACGAACTGACTGGGGCTTGGACAGGGGTGCGGCCCTGTTAGGACGGTATGGTCGAGCCGAATTTATGCCAAACTCAACGACGGTGGACATAATTTTGGGACCCATCGGCTGGCAGTGCGTTTTTACGATCGAATTAATTTTACTGCGAAATCTCGCGCTGCTCGCGCCCAGCCATCAAAGCGCACTTTAATGGCATTTCCTTTTAATTGGGGATTTTTTCCCCCCTCGGTGTGAATTGCCCTGGTCGGCTTTTTTTTCAATCGCTTGAGAAAATTGTTTTGCGTGAAGTTGTGAGACGATTTAAGCACCACTTGATCAATTTTAGAAATCAAACCCCTCATTTCCGTTGGAATCCCTCTTCGGCGAGAACGGTTTGACAGTTTGATATCCTTCCTCCGCAATCACGCTTGTTACGACGGCGGATTAAAACCTTTTTTATGCGATTTTGATAGTGTCTGGATGCGCTCT
This sequence comes from Culex pipiens pallens, assembly GCF_016801865.2. Lineage (NCBI taxonomy): Eukaryota > Metazoa > Arthropoda > Insecta > Diptera > Culicidae > Culex > Culex pipiens. The sequence continues at coordinate 33,708,805 of NC_068939.1, forward strand.
TCAAAGTGCATTATTTTGGTCAAAGTTCTGGAACATCATCGTCGATCGAGAGAGGGAGAAAAAAAATTGTTTGTGGTCAAACCTTTGCGGTCAATTTATGGCTTTTAAATTGATCGTATTATTCTTCGGAGGTTTTTTGGTTTGGCGGTTTTTCTCCACTTTAAAAAAGGAGTCTTTATCACGTGGGTGCCAGCCTGGTTATGGTCGTTGATGGCCGGCGGACGAATATAATTCATGCCCATAAGCAGATCAAGCCGATTGATAGCAGAATTAAAGGTTTCATGACGATCAGACGAGGTCATTAGGATGGTATCATTCAAAATGTCGCTGAATGTCATTTTTTTTGGTTTTTGAAACAATCTGAAAAAACAGCAAATATAAAGTGTTAATAAATAAGACTATTTTCTTTAAAAAGCGAGCGAACCTGCTTACAAATTGTTCCACCTTTTCAAAATAGATTCAAGAAATGAAAAAATACACAATTTAAGAAACTTTTACCTTCGGGCTATTCTCCGCCAACTCACACAGCAGTCGCCCGGAGTACCGTAAACCGGGGTGACATTGATAGGATTTCAATTTGTTTTTGGAATAATTTCCAACTGTTAAGATTTTTCTCAAGATTATTATTTTAAAACATGTACATTCAAAACTGGGCATCGCTTGTCCGAGAGAATAATGGCCTCGAGTCGAGAGAATAGTGGTACCATTCACGGACACAGAGAACACAGCTAGAGATTGGCGAGAGAATTATTCTATCGAGGGTCATTTGCAAAAAAAGTTCATCCGTCAAAACAAAAAACCAAAAGAGTCGACTACGGGAATCGAACCAGGGACCTTTGACACACTAACTCAATGACTTAACTGCCTCGGCCACCACAGCTTGGTGAACAAGGAGTGGTCAGATGTCAATGTGGCACTTGTTGGAGATTTATTGTTTAAATTAACCCTCTACTGCCCAAATTTTTTTTTCGAAAATTTTTATTTTTCCCGTGTTCAGGAGGTCATTTTGAGCAACTTTTGTTCTACGAAAAACTTTACTTCTCTTGTTTTATGTTTTTCTTGTTTCATTTTTAGTATTTTAATTTGTATTTATCTTGTTTAGTTAATGTTTGTTTTTGGTAGTATTTGGCCTACTCTACCACCTCCTATCATTACATTTTGCCTATCTAATTTTTTCATGTTTTTACAGTAACTTTTTCATTTTTTGGCATGTTTTTCACATTTTCTGCTATAAAATGTAACCATTATCATTTAAATTGTAAATAAATGCGTAGAGGCATAGTCTGAGGCACTAGAAAAATTACTGCATACTTCTTTTTACTTAAAATATAGGAAATGTTAGTAAAAAACACAGCCAAAGTTGACCCCTAAAAAAATAACATTTTTAAAAACATTGGCAAAGTCACATAAAACAAGTCAAACTTCAAACCCTAAAATTTTCCAAAATTTTAAAAGTTCTTCTTTCCAATGCTTTTTGAAGATCAAAAATTGGTTGAAAAATGGATTTTTGGCGATTTTTTAAATCGAAGCCCGTCTAGAGGCGGGGTTGGGTTGTAGAGGGTTAACGAATGAACTCATTTGTTATGGTGGTGTGCGTTGGTAGCACTATTCTCTCGATTTTGGCGCTAAGCCCTCAATAAATTTTGAGGGAACGATTCTCTCGACTCGGAATTTTGGGTGTACTGGGGTAGACAACACAAAGTCCATGCAATATTTTTGAAAAAAAAAACAGTTGTTTTCAATAATGCTTGAAAAATAGTTGCATTGAAAATTCTTATTTTTAATTCTGGGCTGACTTTGATAGTCATTATTTTGTTGTTGAAATCAGATTATCAATTTTTTTTTTCGTAAAATCACGATAACTCGAGATGTTTATAAGCAAACCCCTTATGTTCATATGTCAAAATTTTTGTAATTGTCTGCTCTACAACATTGTTGCATTCTTAAAAAATAACCCTGAGCAATTCTCTTCCAAAACCGGAAATGGATTTTATTTGTATTTTTTATTTGGCTCAAACTTTGTGGGGGCCTTCCCTATGACCAAATAAGCTATTTTGTGTCGTTGGTTCACCCATACAAGTCTCCATACAATTTTGGCAGCTGTCCATACAAAAATGGTATGTAAATATTCAAACAGCTGTAACTTTTGAGTGAATTTTCTGATCAATTTGGTGTCTTGGGCAAAGTTGTAGGTATTGTTGAGGACTTTTGAGAAAAAAATAGGTACACGGAAAAAAAATTTGCAGATTTTTTTATTAACTATTTTTTCACTAAAACTCAATTTCCCAAAATACGTATTTTTTGATTTTCGAGATTTTTTGATATGTTTTAGGGGACGAAAATCCGCAACTTTTGAGCCATAGAGAAACATGGTCAAAAAATCTGCCGCCGAGTTATGAATTTTTGAAAAAATAGTGATTTTTGGAAAAAATCGAAGTTTCATGCAAAAACAAGTTTGACATTATTTTTTAATGCAAAATTGAATTTGCAATCGAAAAGTACTTTACAGATTTTTTGATTAAGGGCTCCGTTTTCAAGATATAGCCACCGAAAGTTTGATTTTAGCGAAATATTTGCAGTTTTTCAATTTCTAAAACAAGTGACCATGAGTAACCATTTCTAAAAATATTTTTTCTTGAAAAGTTCAAAAAATTTGCTATAAAATTGTCTTAGAGACATTGAAGATTGGACCTCTGGTTGCTGAAATACAGCGGCTTAAAGAAAAAGAAACACGAAAATTGATGTTTTCTAAGTCTCACCCAAACAGCCCACCATTTTCTAATGACGATATCTCAGCAATTAATGGTCCGATTTTCAATGTTAATACATGAAACATTCGTGAAATTTTCCGATCTTTTCGAAAAAAAATATTTTTAAAATTTTTAAATCAAGAATAGCATTTTAAATGGGCGTAATATTCAATATTTGGCCCAAATATTTCGCTAAAATCAAACCTTTTGTGGCTATATCTTGAAAACGAAGCCCTTTATCAAAAAATCTGTAAAGTACTTTTCGATTGCAAATTCAATTTTGCATTAAAAAGTAATGTCAAACTTGTTTTTGCATGAAACTTCGATTTTTTTCCAAAAATCACTATTTTTTTCAAAAAATCATAACTCGGCGGCAGATTTTTTGACCATGTTTCTCTATGGCTCAAAAGTTGCGGATTTTTGTCCCATAAAACATATCAAGAAATCTCGAAAATCAAAAAATACGTATTTTGGGAAATTGAGTTTAAGTAACAAAAATGTTGATAAAAAAAATCTGCAATTTTTTTTTCCGTGTACCTATTTTTTCTCAAAAGTCCTCAACAATACCTACAACTTTGCCGAAGACACCAAATTGATCAGAAAATTCACTCAAAAGTTACAGCTGTTTGAGTATTTACATACCATTTTTGTATGGACAGCAGCCAAAATTGTATGGAGACTTGTAAGGGTGAACCAACGACGCAAAATAGCTAATTTGGTCATAGGGAAGGCCCCCACAAAGTTTGAGTCAAATAAAAAAATACAAAAATTAAAAATGGTCGAAATCGGCCGATTTCGTAGAGAGTTTCTTATAAAAAAAATACCGTAAACCGGGGTGACTTTGATAGGATTTCAATTTGTTTTTGGAATATTTTCGAACAGGTAAGGTTTTTCTCAAGATTATTATTTTTAAAACATGTACTGGGGTAGGCCACACAAAGTCCATGCACTATTTCGGAAAAAAAGTTTTTTCAATAATGTTTAGAAAAATAGTTACGTTAAAAAATTTTAGTTTTAATTCCGGGGTGACTTTGATAGTCAAAGTTTTTCTTGTTAAAATCATATTTAAGATGTTCAAACTTTATTTGTACGCTAAATGTACCATCACTAAAGTAGCTGATATAGTTTTAAGAAAAAAAATCAATGTTTATATTTAGTTAACTAAGTGTATAAGCTTTTTAGCAAAAAAACATATAAATTTCAGGTAAAATTGTTAATAAGTCGGAATTTTGCCTGAAATTTGTTAAAACTTGTTTTGTTTATAAAATTATCGATTTATATTGCATTTTATACAGAATTTCAAGCACGAATCACAGATTTTCACATTTTACATTAAATTTGTTCAACTGAAATTGCCTATAAAGTTGGTGATTTTTTTAAATTGTGTTTCAAAAACAAAATATTATATATTATTTACAATTTTTTTTAACCTTCTCCTAGTGGAAAATTGTCCAAAGAATCCGAAAATGCATTCCGTTTTCCGATTAAAAATCATTCTCATTGAGAAAATCATGACACTTTGAGAAGTTCAAAATAATGACTTTCATCAACATTTTCTTAACTATACTTATCTAACTTTTTAAACTTGTCAAAATTTTATGAAAAGTTCTTTTTGAGGTACTTCGAACACTTCTCTACCACGGTCAGTATGTTTCTTAACCATTCCTTACGTATTTTAATTGTACTCTTCATTTTGCGTAAAAATCGCAAACCTATCAAAGTCACCCCGGCTATCAAAGTCACCCCGTTTTACGGTACACAATTTGTGCATGGCCAAAAACTATGCAAAAATCTGGTCGTCATCATAATTTCCAAACGTCTTTTTTTTGCCCCCACACGGAGAAAAAAGAGTGCCCAAAATAGTGAACACCCGTTCATGAAAATGGGAACCACTAACAAAGTGTTCAAATGCCATGGTACGATTTTCAAAAACGTACCATGGAATTTGAACACTTTTTTCGTGGTTCCCATTTTCATGAACGGGTGTTCATGATTTTGGGTACTCTTTTTTCTCCGTGCACCCTTCTACTAAAACCTCACAACCGGTTCCGGTGGCCGGCAATAACAACCCCTACGACCCCCCTCACACCGGCACGCGAGCCACTTGTCACATGTTCGTCTTGCGTTGCCATCATCCCCCTCGTGCCGGCATTTTTTACGACCCTTGGCCATGATGCGCGGTCTTGGCCAAGCCGGAAATATAAAAATAGCGCAAATCATAAGCGCACCACCGGATGAAGAATCCACGAGACTGTGACTGTGGAAGGGCTTGGACGGAGGTGGGGTAGGGTGAGGACATTTTTTTTTGCTACTCTGCTCTTAAACGTGTTTACGCTCATTTCCCTTTCAGAGCTGGTCAACGAAGAAAAAGTGGAGTTTTTTTTTGTTGTGCTGCCCGCATTGGTCTAGTTTTGCTTGGGATTTTTACGCTTTACCTCCCCCTTTTTCTCTGCCGAGTGGCGATTATGCTCGCTTGTGGTCATTCACTTGGCAATTGTGGATGTTCACCGGATCTTGCCCCGCAGTAACCTCTTCACCGTCGAACCTGTAACAAGTCAACTTTAAAAGAAAACTTCAAGTGGCCAAGTTTTTCTCCCCAGCTTGGTCGTAAAGGATAATGATGTCGATTCAGATGTGTGTGACTGCACTTGCCAGTCCTCGTGCCTTGTAATACCGCTCAAGAGTTCAGGGCAGTTAGCGTCCGGATGGCCTCGGAACACCGGTGAATGACCACCGAGTGGCGGCGCCACAAGTCAACAGGTTTAGCATGTTAAGGTGGCGAAAGACGCGGATTTTTTGGCGAATATTAGCTAATTTTGACCGCAAACAAGCGAACAACGTTGGCCTTGTCTGAGAGGTGATGGAAACGGAGGAGACGTTATTGAGACGGTGACTTTGAACTCAATCGATGGGTGATTAACGGATCATAGACATAGTTTTATTTTTGGTGACCATTCTTATTAAGAGTGAGTTTTTGTGACCACCAAAATAAAGGAGTTACTTTCAATTTTCTTTCAGGAAGATTGATTTTTCAATAAATTAAAATTATTTAAATTAATTTATTTTTTAATTTTTATTGAGTATAATATATTTTATCAGCATTCATTGGGCTATCAAGAAAAACTTACTTACTGTAATTTTATATATTTTGTAGATTGAGTATTTCATTTTTTAAATTTTTTAATTCAAAACAAAATTCCTTATTTTTTTAAGGTACTGGCATCTGAGGCGAATCAGGAAATTCAGCTAGCTAGCTAGCTGCTGTAGCAACTTTTTGATATTTTTGATTGATTTCGGTTGAGACAGGAATATAACAACAAAATAAGTACAGAGATGTCAAATTGAATGCTATAGAATATGCAGACTATTGTCCCAATTTTACTCAAATGGGTCAAACGATCATTTGAAAAATATGTGCATGCAAAATAGCGAATTTTAAAATAACTTAAAATTTAATGCAGATTTTTTTTTAATTCTTATTCAGACTGGACCAAAAAATTTGGTTGGTTTGAAACGAAAAACATATCAAAGAACAAAGGAATTTCCAATTTTAATTATTATTTTTTGATTTTTTTTTTAAATCAAGACCAACATTTCAAAAGAGCGTAATATTAAATGTTTGGCCCTTTTAAAATGTTAGTCTTGAATCAAAATTTTCCTTTTTCTTTAATATTTCTTAGACAATTTAATATCAAATTTTCTGAACTTTTCCAAAAATATTTTTTTAGAATGGTATAGAAATATTTTGCTAAAATCAAACTTTCGGTGACTATTAGCCTGTCCCATTTTGAGGTCATGTCGAGGAATTTTAGGTGTTCTTTTCTTAAATGATAGATTATGATGTTAGGAACAAAGTTTTCTTAGACAAGAAAAAATAAAAAAATACTTTCTCGCACCCCCTATTCGACTTACTGAAAAAATCACTTTTTTGAACAAATTTTCTAAAATCGCTTGAAATTAATACAAAAACTGACTCGATCAGGTGTGTATTATCTTCAAACGATAGTTTTTTGTCCATAGATTAAGATTTAAGTTTTTGAACTCTCCCAGGCGGATTTATGTCGAAAAATCGCATTTTTTCGATTTTTTTTCAGAAATGCTCATTTAATTTAGGGTAGCCCATTTTTCCCAGCACAACCAATGCATGCAGCTTGTAGGAAATTTCATGGCGAACATTTTCCCTTCTGAGAAAATTCAATTTCGACGCTCCAGTGCCAAGATATTTGAGTTTTAGTGAGAAAAAAAGTGCCAATTTTCAAAATTTCTCAGAATTCAGAAGCAAGGCCTACTAATTACACGACGTTGCAAGCATATGTCTTAAAGGTCAGGGTCACTGACTTTATATTGAAAAGGGAGCTCTTTATAAAAAAAATGTGCAGAGTACTTTTTGCTTGCAAATTCAATTTTACATAAAAAATAGGACAATTTTTTTTTGCATGAAATTTCGATTTTTTTTTCAAAGATCATTGTTTTTTCAAAAAATTATAACTTGGCGGCAGATTTTTTATCCATACTTCTCTATGGCTCAAAAGTTGCTGGTTTTTGTTCCCTAAAACACATCAAAAAATCTCAAAAATCATAAAAATATGTAATTTGTGAAAAAAATTACATTTGAAAAAACGGCATTTGCCCATGTACCTATTTTTTCTCTAAAGTCCTCAACAATACCTACAACTTTGCCGAAGACACCAAATTGATCAGTAAATTGACTAAAAAGTTACAGATTTTTGAATATTTACGTACCATTTTTGTATAGACAGCTACCAAAATTGTATGGAGACTTGTATAGGTGATCCAGAAGAAGCTTCTTTGGTCATATGGAAGGCCTCCACAAAGTTGAAGCTAAATAAAAAAATTCAAAAATAAAAATGGTCGAAATCGCCCGATTTCGTAGAGAATTGCTCATATACGTACTCAATTAAAAATTTCATAAAAATAATGATGATCTTACATAACCTCAATCCGAAGTGATGCTCCCTATCTCACTGGCTCGCACCTCGACTTAACCACACTAACATCGTTAATCCATCCAGTGCACTAATCCGGCCGGACATGTCCATAACCGCACACACTCACACAAACACACCTTCTTCGGTCGGTCAGTCAGAGCCCCGGCATCTCATCTTGTATGGCTTGCAGCGCACCGTTGCATGTGTCAATGCATGTTGCTAATGCAATTCGTTATTTTATTATGCAGTTGACATATGCGTCCCTCCCCCTGTGCCCCTTCTTCCTCGTATTCTTTGCATTGGTTTGGCAGGCACCACCAATCAAAACTGTCAAATCATCACCACCAACCGTCGCAGTCGGCGCTGCGCTGCTGGTGTGAGAAAAGAAGAAGACTTGGGGGGGCGTTTGTGTGTGTGTGTGTCAGTGGGCTGCACTCATAACCGTTCAAAAAGTGATAATTACTTTTACGTAATATGGTTTCTTTTGAAGGGAGATTTGTGGGGTTACATAAATGGTTTATAGTTATTTTTCAATTATTTATTTTTAAGAAATTTATTTCCCAGGGCAGCGTAATGAAAGAAAATTAGATCGATTTTTTTTTTAAACTCTAGAATTTATCCGAATTTGGTACAAAGCTAACGAACAACATATGTTACCCCTTTAAGAATTGCAATCTTAATGAGCAGAAAGGGAACGGATCACGGTGATCAATGGTCAAGAATCGACTTTTGACGGTTGTGCTTCTTTTCGATCTTTGATGGCACAAGTTTGCGCGAACATGCGATCGCAGTGGGTTTCTAAAAGTCGTTGATGTCTCTTTAGGCCAGGGTTGAATTTTAAGAGTTTTAGCGTAATGTCAAACGATGTCCGTATTGAGTAAAAAGCAGATCATTATAGAATCTTATGAAAGAGATAAGATATCCAAAACTTGATGTAGACTACACTGTTCAAAATTTTGACTCTGCTGATCTATCCTACTCAATGCGAGTTCAAGGCAGACTTCAAGAAATAACAAAACTCCAAAATCCTCTCGATGTCCTGAAGGTTGTCGCTACAGAGAAACACTTGTTCTGCAACGCCGAAGAACGGGAAGTTGCCGCGGCGGGTGGTTCCCAAAGCGACAGTGACACTTTGAAGCCCGCAGCAACCAACCTTCAACAACCGTGGGCCGAAATGCGAGACTGCATCTTGTGAACACGAGATCACGATCGTCTGCGGCAGATAACGATCGCGCGAAATTCCTAATGTTTAGCGTGGAAGGATGCACGCGCGTCGATATCGTCTGAGCGTCTGGACATCTTTATCGATCGAAGTGTTTTTTTTTTGTGTACGTTGCTAAGACTGTTCATTTTGATCACTATAATTCTGCTCAACGTTCTAAATCATAATGATCAAATTCACCCTGTCATCATGATCATCGATTAGACCTTAACGATCAATTTCGACTGTTCAACCAGTCATTATTTCTTTGATCAACCACGAGAAGTCCATCACATGCTGTCAATATCCGTTAATTAACAGTTTAGTTGGAACCCCCCTAAAAAAGTAAATATGGGTAATTCTCCGCCAACTCACACAGCAGTTGCCCCGACCCCTCTTCGATTTGCGTGAAACATTGTCCTAAGGGGTAACTTTTGTCCCTGATCACGAATCCGAGGTCCGTTTTTTTATATCTCGTGACGGAGGGGCAGTACGACCCCTTCCATTTTTGAACATGCGAAAAAAGAGGTGTTTTTCAATAATTTGCAGCCTGAAACGGTGATGAGATAGAAATTTGGTGTCAAAGGGACTTTTATGTAAAATTAGACGCCCGATTTGATGGCGTACTCAGAATTTCGAAAAAAAACGTATTTTTCATTGAAAAAAACACTAAAAAAGTTTTAAAAATTCTCCCATTTTCCGTTACTCGACTGTACAAAATTTTGGAACATGTCATTTTATGAGAAATTTAATGTACTTTTCGAATCTACATTGACCCAGAAGGGTCATTTTTTCATTTAGAACAAAAAATTTCATTTTAAAATTTCGTGTTTTTTTCTAACTTTGCAGGGTTATTTTTTAGCGTGTAACAATGTTCTACAAAGTTGTAGAGCAGACAATTACAAAAATTTTGATATATAGACATAAGGGGTTTGCTTATAAACATCACGAGTTATCGCGATTTTACGAAAAAAAGTTTTGAAAAAGTTATTTTTTGCGTTTCTCTTTGTTTTGTCGTCCGTGTCTGTCGCGGGTGACCATGAACGGCCATGATCGATGACGACCAACTTTTTCAAAACTTTTTTTCGTAAAATCGCGATAACTCGTGATGTTTTTAAGCAAACCCCTTATATCTATATATCAAAATTTTTGTAATTGTCTGCTCTACAACTTTGTGGAACATTGTTACACTCTAAAAAATAACCCTGCAAAATTAGAAAAAACACGAAATTTTAAAATGAAAAATTTTGTTCTAAATGAAAAAATGACCCTTCTGGGTCAATGTAGATTCAAAAAGAACATTAAATTTCCCATAAAATGACATGTTCCAAAAATTTTTACAGTCGAGTAACGGAAAATGGGAGAATTTTTAAAACTTTTTTAGTGTTTTTTTCAATGAAAAATACGTTTTTTCGGAATTCTGAGTACGCCATCAAATCGGGCGTCTAATTTTACATAAAAGTCCCTTTGACACCAAATTTCTATCTCATCACCGTTTCAGGCTGCAAATTATTGAAAACACCTCTGTTTTCACATGTTCAAAAATGGAAGGGGTCGTACCGCCCCTCCGTCACGAGATATCAAAAAATGGACCTCGGATTCGTGATCAGGGACAAAAGTTACCTCTTGGGACAAAGTTTCACGCAAATCGAAGAGGGGTCGGGGCAACTTTTCCCGATTTCGTGTGAGTTGGTAGAGAATTACCCATATGTTTTTTGTCCCTCCCCATTGTATTTTTGTATTTTTGTATTTTCGTATTTTTGTATTTTTGTATTTTTGTATTTTTGTATTTTTGTATTTTTGTATTTTTGTATTTTTGTATTTTTGTATTTTTGTATTTTTGTATTTTTGTATTTTTGTATTTTTGTATTTTTGTATTTTTGTATTTTTGTATTTTTGTATTTTTGTATTTTTGTATTTTTGTATTTTTGTATTTTTGTATTTTTGTATTTTTGTATTTTTGTATTTTTGTATTTTTGTATTTTTGTATTTTTGTATTTTTGTATTTTTGTATTTTTGTATTTTTGTATTTTTGTATTTTTGTATTTTTGTATTTTTGTATTTTTGTATTTTTGTATTTTTGTATTTTTGTATTTTTGTATTTTTGTATTTTTGTATTTTTGTATTTTTTTTTTGTATTTTTGTATTTTTGTATTTTTGTATTTTTGTATTTTTGTATTTTTGTATTTTTGTATTTTTGTATTTTTGTATTTTTGTATTTTTGTATTTTTGTATTTTTGTATTTTTGTATTTTTGTATTTTTGTATTTTTGTATTTTTGTATTTTTGTATTTTTGTATTTTTGTATTTTTGTATTTTTGTATTTTTGTATTTTTGTATTTTTGTATTTTTGTATTTTTGTATTTTTGTATTTTTGTATTTTTAGAACATTCAGAAGAAAATAGTGAACAAATTTAGGAACCCTGTATACCAAGTCCTACTCGACAATGTGAAAGAAACACCTTCCATATGTAAACCTTACAAAAGTCGCCTTCAATTGACGATTAGCAAATGCCACCATGGACAATTTTGTACAATTGCCGCTCGTAATGTGTGTGACCTTTTCCTCAAACGGCGGCGCAAACAACAAATTTAAAACATTGTAACAATTCACAGGTAGGCATTCCAGTTCTACCATCTGTGTACCGCCACATTTCATTCAGTCGCAATTGCAACAATTTCCTGCAAACTCTTGCTACACGTTGAGATCTTGCGGCAACGACGACGACGGTCTAAAAACCATTGTTCTTGGCGAGCCATAATTTCCTTCTGGAAAATAACATAGAAACACAAATGAGACAGGTTGGCAAAAGGTAACCCCCTCCCGGTCTCCAAGCTCCTTGCCTCATGTTTTGAGGCAGCTTGCTGCACATTTGCAAGAAGAGAATGTAATAAAAATTGCATCCGGACTTGAATTGATTGTACACAGAAGTGCTTTCTGATGGAGTCGAGACGGTTTTTGCTCTCTGCTGCGTTGGAAGTGCTGCAGCATAGATTGAATGGATAATTTATCCTTAAGAAAAAGCTCTCCTTAACAGCTTTCCACGCCGGCCTTTTGTGACGGCTCGGGCGCTACACAATTGATAGTTTCGCGCTCTATTCAAGGAATAAATTACTCCTTGAAAGCATCTAATGGTTGGCCCAGAAATCGTAGGAGTCTACCTTGACGAAGAGGGGGAGGGTACAGCTGTGGCGATTTGACCTCGTCCGCCAAGATCGTTTTTGCTGCTCAAGTCACCCGCCGGGCAGAAGCAACGAACCCCAAGTTTTTTTTTCGAGCCTCACCAAATCACTTAATAATCAGGTATCACTCTTCAAAATTCGGTAACGGGTCGTTTTGCAACATTGTTGTGTTTCGCGTTAGCTGGATGAAGGCTTGAACAAATACGTGTTGGTGTGTATTAGCGGCTTAAGGACCCCGGGCCAAACAAATGGGAGTCGATTTGTGCTCTGACAGTGGGCGTTAATAAGACAGATACGAAGTGTTTTTTTTTTTAAATGTTTCTCTTCGTTGCTTTTACAACTGATCGATCATAATTTGGGAAGGTTTTAAAGGACTTGGAGTTGAGCGTGGCTGCAGTTATTTTCCCTTTGTCAATCTTTATTCTATTTACGTTTAATCAAGCTTATGCCCAACAAACTGCCCCACCTTTCACGATTTCCCAACGAAACAACCCGCAATACCAATAAATATCCCTTACTGCCATGTCCCCGGCACGGCTCCGTCCTTTCGACTACTTTATGGGTTCATGTCGATGTTCACCGTATGTGCCACAAGCTGCCAAATCAATCCTCTGCATCCTTCGGCGGTTCCACAGAAAACCGAAAAGCCCAACACATTGCTGCCTCACTACCAGGTGTAGGTACTCCACAGTATTGACAGCCGCGCGTGTGACAACTTCATTCCGTCACATACATTTTGCATGCAGCTCGGTACGGGACACCAGCCTGCCAGTAAATATATGTCCCGGTCTCGCGTTGGAATTGGAAATTGAAGTATGCACCAGCAAACGAAAAAAAAGAACAGTTCATGCAACGCGGCCACGTGAAGGATAACTCGTGTGACATTTTCATTACTTCCAGTGAAAAACGCGACAAGCCGCGGCATCACGACAGCGGCGGTGTGGATGAAAGGAGGACAGTTCTTTGGAAAATTTAAAGATACATGATGCATTACTGAAACAAAATTTGTTATCCTTCCGAAAATGTGTGTTTGTTTTTTCCTAATTAGAAACGTCAAAATAATCTTCAAGAAGAGACTTTTTTTTAAATGTGTTGTTGAAGATTTTCTGATATAAATGATAATAATTTCATTTTTGAAGCATCTGCTACTTGCTCTACATATATTTTTTTGAGTTTTTGAAATGTTTTTTCTTCTTAATTTTTATATCATTCATTTTTAACTGGACAATTTTTTGTATGTTCTAAATCGTATTTTGATTTTTTTTCGATTTTTGGGGCATGTTTTGGTGGCCGTACTGCGGCCAATTCCCTAATATGAGATTGATTGAACGGGAACTAGGTACAACCCTCCAAACTTTGGCATCTTTTTATTATAATTCTACCCTAGCAAAATCAAATGGCCTTTATTACACATGAAAATCTTAAAGAAATATTTAGTCAGTCGCATTTCAGATTAAGCTAGAATTTGCACTTAAGATTCGTGCGGGATAAAATAAACAGGATGAAAAATTTAGAATTCATAAAAATATAAATGGAAAAAGCTCCAAAACATTATTGATTCCAATAATGTTTTTTGAAAATCTAAAATTCATATTTTGGAATATTAAAAAAATAAAAATTTGAAAGTATAAAACAAAACATTAAAAAAACCAAAATTCTAAAATTTCAAACTAGAAAATTCAAATACTTTTTTGTGATTCTTAAATCCATGAATGCAAACATTTTGCTGCCATCTTTACAGAAAATCAGATAATTATATGATATTCTGAGAAATTTCAATTATCTTGAGTGAAACATTGACGAAATTTTTGAATTTCCATATTTGAAATTTTTATATTTTTTTATTGTATATTTTTTTTGTTTTTTTTATTAAATTTTTATGTCATTTTTTATTTTTGGATTTTATTTCCTTATTTAAAAACTTTAGATTCATGTTTAATTTAAACATTTTTGAATTATTTGTTTGGCGTTCAGATAATTTTGAAGCATTTTTGGAGTCATATTTTAGGTTAGAGAAATTTTGAGAAAAGTGTGATAATGTTTCAACTTTCAGGAGTGAACCATTGACGAAAATTTCGGATTGTTCAGTACGATCTGTATTTCCATATATTAAAATTTTAAATATTGGGAATTGTATTATTTTTTTGCTATTATTTAATTAGATTCGGGTTCAATTTTGAAATGTTTGAATTATTTGTTTTTCGTTCTAATAATTTTGTAGCATTTTTGGAGTCATATTTTAAGAAAAAAATAAGATCAATTTCTTGTTTCAATTTTCTAGAGTGAAACATTGATGAAAATTTCGAATAATTTAGTACGAACGGTATTTAAATTTTTGAAATCCTTTTTTTTATTTACATATTTGGAATTTTAATAATTTTTATTTAATTTTTAAGATATTTTATGTTTTTACATTTTATTTTCCTATTTAAAAACTTCAGATCTATGCATAATTTTTAAATTTATGATTTATTCAAATTCAAATTCGGTTTTATTGGTGAATAATCAGATACAATAAGTTTTTTTTGAGGTACAAAACAGAGTTTTGGAGTTCCTTTCAGCTGTGTGTTACATCATAATCCATTTTGGAACAGTTATTGCTTGTAAATAAAGGTGTTGCCAAGAGTAAGAAAAATTAAGAAAAAAAAAACTTACTAAACTTGCTAGGAAAAGGGGATAGAAATAGAGAAAGCTTAAAACTAGATCACAGTTTTTTATCCTTTATAGATGTGCTTAATCATTAATTCCCCGAGGGCTAGAAATTGCTCCGCCTTGTTACGGCAGCTCCGAAACCGCGTCATCATCTCCCCCGCGAGAGCAAAGAACTCCGGCAAGGTAAAGAGATCTTCCCCGGTCACTTCTTGCTGGGCCGCATTGCCGCTGCCGGCAGCGACCACGCTGGCAAACGATCGCCCCCAGCCAGTAGGGAACGCTGAGTTGTCCGCTGGAACCGTTCGCTGGCCAGCTGCAGGAACGGCTGCACTCGTACTTCGCTGAGGAGGGTGGGACGCTGCTGCTTTCTTCTTCCTCTTTTCCTGCTCCTCGAGGTAGGACTTGCGCGCGACGCATCCGCGGTAATTACCGGTATGGTTACCGCCGCAGTTCGCGCACTTTACGCGCGGCTTGGTTTGTTCTGCGTTTTTCCCCAAGTCCGCCTTTCGTGGCAGTGCGCACACCTCCGAGAGGTGTGACTCACCGCACTTCACGCAGCGGGGCTGGAGGTTGCAGTTCCGCGAGCCGTGGCCGAATTTCTGGCAACGGTGACATTGCGCTGCGTCCGTCGGATTTTTGGAGTAAAACCGCCAGTTTACCCAAAAACCGTCCAACGCCTTAGTCCGCCGCAGGTCTTGAATTTTGACGGTGCCGCGGTCGAAGTACAATAGGTACAGTGTGTGTGTACCTGTGACGGTTGTCTTCCGCGAGAGGACTTTTATGTCTCGCGGCGTTATTCCGACACCCGAGAGGTGCTCCTTGAGGACGGAGATCGGGCGGTCTTGATACCCCTGCAAGACGATCTTAACAGCTGTCTTCTGCACGGGGTCGAATGTGTAGAACTTGAAGCTTTTACGCTTCAATTTCTCCACAACCAGGTCGAAGTTCTTTTGGTCAAACGTGAACACTTGCACTGACGATTTACCTATTTTGAGGCAGTACACGAGGCCTTCCAGCTGCTCGTCAACATCGTCCGCCAACGTGTCCAAAACGAAAATTGGTGGTGGTCGTCGTTCCTTTGGAGTAATTACTTTTTTTGGCGAAATCACTTTCTTCCGTGCACGACCATGGTCGTCGTCGTCGTCGGTAGTGCTACCGTCAGTGTTGTTGTAGCTGCTTTCCTCGTCACTCAGTCTCGCGAACTTGTTACTAGTGGGAATGTTGGCGGATGTTGAAGCGCCATCGGTCGACAGATTGCCGGAAGTAGCTGAACGGAGCCTTATAGGGCTGCGGCCCTGGACACGGTAATTAGGGTGTAATAACTTGGGGTCAAATCCTTTAGCGCACACACTCCCCGGCGCGATGGCGGACGACGCGGCGTTGGTTTGTTTACCTTTTTGCACACGGCCGGTAGACGAACTTCGCGGGTTTTTCGAGGCCGCACTCGAACTGCCACGGCCACGGCCGGCCCTTGGCATGCTGTTGGAGCAAACTCGCGGCGAATCACGGTAAATTACGGCGAAAAATTTCGAAAAAAACGATGGAGCACTGAGCACTTGACTGCTGCTTGCACTCGTGCGTACACGGAGGTGATTTATGATTTATTTGTTTCGCGTACCTTCCCTAGTAACATTTTTAAGCTTACAGTTTTTTTCATGGTTCTGAAAACCCTCATTCGACCGAAATAGACTTTTATGGTCTGCTTAAAACCTAAAATAGTACTAGGGTTCACCTGTAACATAAAATATTATAAGATGTCAAATACTTTCTGTATTGTTTATTATCATAAATATGGTGCGGATTGGGTTTTGGATAGGCGAGGATTTGGTGCGGATTATTTTTCGAATTTTCGACACAGCAAAAAATCCGATGGTAAAATCGCATGCAAAAGCATGCACATCAACTTTTTGAGCTAAGAGGATTGGGGTGCGAACTTAGTAATTTGGATATGACTCTCACCAGATTGATGATAATTTGGGATATGCAAACTATTTTTTCCTTCTTCCGTACATGCATTTTGAGTACACGTTTTCTCATACAATATTACTTGCATTTGCTCACAAGTGTGATGTGCATGCTTTTGCATGCGATTTTACCATCGATTTTTTGCTATGTCACTGCTTGTTGTGTTTTGCTGTTATCAACCGCACAGTTTGCAATCGACGAAAGATCCAGGAACCAAAAAAACTTCATTGCTTCAAAATTTCAAATATGCTAAGCAAATAGCTAAGTGTAAATTTGAAATCAATTGTAAAATTACATCTCTATTAGTGCTCCTTTTAAGTACATGGCTTTCGATGTAAATGCACAAGCAATTTTGTGTTTACATCGGCCCAGCTGTACTGTGAATTTCCAGAGAAAAAAAGCTCAAAAGACGTATTTTCCTTTCCCGGGAGCCACTTGTCGCACTTCATTATATATCGACAAAAGGCGAAGCGACAACAGGCGCGACACCGCGCGAATGACATTAAGTTAATTATAACCATTATATAAATGATTACTTATTAATAATCGATCGGAAGCGACTTACTTGGCGGCTTGTTGCCTTTTCGCGCCCAAGAAGCCTTGTAATGTGCGGAAAATAAGCAATTAACACCTCAACACAAGTGTGAGAGAGTGAGTGAGGTCTTAACGATAAGGAGAAAAATGAGAAGCAGAGGGAGGTTGGGGGTAAAATAAGAGACTGCAAAAAAGGCGCGTAAATTAAACAAAGCACTTATTTTATTAAACGCCGCGGCAAAATATGCCAACACGAGGCGTTGACGACGACGGGGGCGTCTTATATGGAGGCCCAGCTACTTGGAAGATAATCGATTGTCGCATAAATTTTATTGAAACTGAGCGCCGCGCGCGCGATCGATGCAACACCAGAATCAGCAAGCCAGCCAGCAGCAACAGATATCAGTCGGTAGTCTGCTCAGACAGACAGAAGGCAGACAGACGACCGAGAGCGAGGCTTGGCGCGTGAAAAAATAAACCGGATCGATTGAATAATCAATTATGCAAAATTACCCCGATGGTGTCGCCGCTAAAGAGGGAGATTATGGGGGAGTGACTTGAGAATGTGGCGCGAAATAGTCGGGAAATTAGCCGAAAAGACGCTTACGAGACGATTTACAATTTGTGTGAACTATTCTGATAATTAAGGGTTTTGTAGTTTGACACTTTTCTAAACAAAAAAACTGAATAACAAGCCCAACATTTTCAAAATTTCAAGGCAAAATTTTTTTACAAATTGTGTTATTACAGTTACACTTCTGCTGAAAATTTGCATAATATCAATGAATATTTATTAATTTAATCGGTCTTTATCGGTGAAATCTGACGCAAATTTTAGAAGAAAGATAATGAAATTTTAGGTGGATAGGTCGACTAAGAGTCATAGAAGAAGATATAAAGGACGGAAAACTAAGTCAGCGAAGGGCCATTTGAGGAAGTATGTGTGTGTGATCAAGTCTTTTAGCCTTCTAATTTGGCTTTGTACAAGTACTGAGCGAAACACACAGTAAATGTACAGAGACAACTTATTCCTGCAGCGTCATCCATATGACTCCCGGACGGCCAAAAGAAATGATCGCACACCGCCTATACATACAACCGGCACGTTACTTTGGTTCTACCGATGACATTTATTGCGTTCGGATATTTCTGGGCTAAAAGACTTGATCACACACACATACTTCCTCAAATGGCCCTTCGCTGACTTAGTTTTCCGTCCTTTATATCTTCTTCTGTGACTCTTAGTCGACCTATCCAAACTAAAATTTAATTATCTTTCTTCTAAAATTTGCGTCAGATTTCACCGATAAAGACCGATTAGATTAAATTAACATCAGTTCTCGGTGACCAAAACAATATGGCAATGAATATTTGAAAAAAATCCTAAAGTATTTCAAATTTTGCAAAAGGTCTATTTTTTATTGCAAAAATAAACTTTGAACAATGTTTTTAAAATAGATTACAATCAATTAAAATATATTGCTTTCGATGAATATTACGTTTTTTAGTATTTTTTTCGGCTTCTGATTTTTGTTCGGTTTTTTTTCAAGAAAGGGGACAGAAATTTTAATTAAAATATTCATTGGCCTTATTACCCATGAAATGATTCAAAAAATGTAGAAAACTTAGAAATGAATAAGAAAAAAATATGTTAGTGTTGAAAAAGGTAGAATAATATGTTGCCTTTACAAAGATTAAAGAGCAAATTTTTTTAGAATGTTGAGCTAAATTGGTAAGATATTCACAAATCAATCAGTTTTTTAACACTTTTTTCCACATTTATAAGACCAAGTGCAACAAATTTCATGCCTTTGTATTTTTTTTTCTCCGTGAGGTTTTAAAATTTTGAGAATTAGTCTATCAAAGTATTAAACATTGTATTTATGTTAAATAACATTGCTTAATCCACCTTTAGGAGGTTGATTCCTTCCTCACATTCATATAGTGAATATCTTCATTCAGAATTGCATCATTCCCCCTTAACATGTTTAACAAATTAAGCTTCATTACTTTAACCTATTCAACGATCAATCAAAAGATCTGAGATCCAGCCTCTGATAAGTGTTATATTCACACTTAACTGCTCATAACTTTTGATAGGGTTGTCATATCTTCAAAGTTTTTTTGACGCATTGGAAATGTCTTTTGATTACCCATCTTTCGATGGGTCGCATGAAGGATCCGGACAGCGTTTTTATCAAAATATCTAAAATCCGGCCCCTAAAAAGTGTAAAAACAACACTTAAGTGCATATAACTTTTGATAGGATTATCAGATCTTCGATGCTTCAGGCTCATTGGAAAGGTCTTTTAAATACCTTTCTAAAAATTTATAACATGACAAAAACCACACTTTTTACAATCTTCCGAACTTTTGTTAAAATCGTTTTTTTAACATAACTTTTGAAATACTTTTCTAAACTTCATAATATTAACTAGGGTCTTGTGGGACCCCAAGACGGATCGATTGAACCAAAATGGTCCAAATTGGTTCAGCAAGTCCGGAGATAATCGTGTGCATATTTTTCGGTGCACGGACTTACAGACATACACACGCACAGACATTTGTTCAGAATTTGATTCTGCGTCCATAGGTATACATGAAGGTGGGTCTACGAGGTTGTACAAAGAAGTTCATTTTTCGAGTGATTTTATAGCCTTTCCTCAGTAAGGTGAGGAAGGCAAAATATGCTGTTTATAAATGACCTTTTTATGATGTTTTTGACTGAAAATATGATTAAAACTCTCATACAAAAAATTGAATCAATCTTCAAATAACTCGAGGTGCACAAGTGCTTTAGAATGTGCTTGCTACACCAGGTCAGAGATTATCAGAAATAAATATTTCTTGCACTTTGAGTGACGTTAGCACAATGTTTTTTTCTCGTTAACATCAAAACCCGGTCACCAACAGATTGAGATAACACTAGAAATAATCTTCCCGTCCCAATCTAAAACGGCCCCATTCATCTCGTATCTGTGCCGAAGATCTTAATCCGTTCCGCCCGATCTGGTCTGGGCGACGATCCTATGTTATGACAAGCCCAACCAGTTACAACGCGCACCGCGAACTTAATTGAATTTGCAGAGTGACTAGGCCTCGCTACACTTTGCTCGAGGCTTAATCTGGTGGTAGGTCCTCGTAAAAAAAAAATGTGTAATGCAACGTGCAACCTTCCCGAATCGGCGAATGCAACTCCACTCTATTCCGGCTGAATTATCATTTGCAAAGACTACGTTGGAGCTGGAATTCTTGGGCCCGAGCCCACCGTAGGGGACGTTCACAAATCATTTTGCAAAATGCAGGACAAAACTGAGCTTAATGTTGGCAATGAATTACCTCGTGGTTTATGGACGGCCCTCGAAGCTGATGCTGGGTGCAATCATAGTTACAATTTGTAGACATCTACACACCCGAGGACCGGTAATAACAGTAATTGTGATTGCAACCTGAGGTCCACTCAGTCCGGCCGCGGCGTGGTCTAAGGCTGCACCCTAGTAAACCTCGGATAAAAACGCAACAACACTGCAAATGATACCTGTAATGCAGTATGGTAACACGAAATGGGTCGACTCGACTCTCGGCTACAAACTGATACAAATTGCACCGGAGAATGTTGTGCGGGTTGTGAGTCATTTCGAGGGAGGAAATTCAAATTGATTGCGATTCTGAGACGAATTACGGAACAAATCGAGTGTCTTACGCCGGGGAGGTCAACGGCTATCTTAGGCGAGGGGTGGAACCCTCATCACAATTATTTAAAAAAAAAACCGGCCCTCTGGGACATCATGCCATGCTGGCACGGCAGATGAGACGAGTCGTTACACAACGCGCGGTCTGTAATGTAATTAATAGGTTCAAGTCTGTGTAACGTGAGACCTTTACCGGGCGCGCGCGACGACCGAGCTCCGTATCCGTCGATCAATCATTTTGCGGTGATTACCAACACATTCTCAGCCTCAACCTGGAGCTCCCCATAGAACTGGGGGACTATCAAGATGATCACGCACGTGATCATCACTGAATAATTAATTAGCTCCACCGGCATCAGACTCGTCGACTCGGCAGTTCGCTTGAAAAGTAGTCTACTCCAAGGTGTCATCTGGGAATCTCAACACCGCGGGAAGCTGTCAGTTGGTTTGCGTTAGGTGTGCAATTTTCACATCATCAACTTCACCACGTTTAGAGACTGCTGCAGTGCGTTCTATCAAGTTGCGGCTAGCGGCCGACCCTATTAAACGGGAAATGTATGCAAAATGGTCATCGTCGTCTCGGTAATTGTTTATTGGCTTATATTGTCTCATTAGAATAATGAGCTCTCGTTGGCGGTGGCCGGCGTTGACTGCGGTTGGGTTTGATGGGAAATCAACCGTTTTCGCACCTTTGATGTCTCGGAGTGGTTATGCAAATGTGATAGGCAAAAGGTGGCCATTCAAGTCGATAGATTGAGATGTAAAGAGTGGCGCGATGGCTAATTAAAAAAGTAGAGTTCTCGCATAATATTTGGGTAATTCTCCGCCAACTCACACAGCAGTTGCCCCGACCCCTCTTCGATTTGCGTGAAACTTTGTCCTAAGGAGTATTTTTTGTTCATGATCACGATTCCGAGGTCCGTTTTTTGATATCTCGTGACGGAGGGGCGGTACAACCCCTTCCATTTATGAACATGCGAAAAAAGAGGTGTTTTTCATTAATTTCAGCCTGAAACGGTGATGAGATAGAAATTTGGTGTCAAAGGGACTTTTATGTAAAATTAGACGCCCGATTTGATGGCGTACTCAGAATTCCGAAAAAACGTATTTTTCATCGAAAAAAAACACTAAAAAAATTTAAAAATTCTCGCATTTTCCGTTACTCGACTGTTAAAAATTTTGGAACATGTCATTTTATGGGAAATTTAATGTACTTTTCGAATCTACATTGACCCAGAAGGGTAAATTTTTCATTAAGAACAAAAATTTTCATTTTAAAATTTCGTGTTTTTTCTAACTTTGCAGGGTTATTTTTTAGAGTGTAACAATGTT
Organism: Culex pipiens pallens; assembly: GCF_016801865.2. NCBI lineage: Eukaryota > Metazoa > Arthropoda > Insecta > Diptera > Culicidae > Culex > Culex pipiens. The sequence goes on from NC_068939.1 coordinate 33,731,062, forward strand.
CTACAAAGTTGTAGAGCAGACAATTACAAAAATTTTGATATGTATACATAAGAGGTTTGCTTATAAACATCACGAGTTATCGCGATTTTAAGAAAAAAAAGTTTTGAAAAAGTTGGTCGTCATCGATCATGGCCGTTCATGGTCACCCGCGACAGACACGGACGACGAAACAAAGAGAAACGCAAAAAGTAACTTTTTCAAAACTTTTTTTCGTAAAATCGCGATAACTCGTGATAATTATAAGCAAACCCCTTATGTCTATACATCAAAAATTTTGTAATTGTCTGCTCTACATCTTTGTAGGGCATTGTTACACTCTAAAAAATAACCCTGCAAGGTTAGAAAAAACACGAAATTTTCAAATGAAAATTTTTGTTCTAAATGAAAAAATGACCCTTCTGGGTCAATATTGATTCGAAAAGTACATTAAATTTCCCATAAAATGACATGTTCCAAAAATTTTTACAGTCGAGTATCGGAAAATGGGAGAATTATTAAAAGGCTTTTAGTGTTTTTTCGATGAAAAATACGATTTTTCGGAATTCTGAGTACGCCATCAAATCGGGCGTATAATTTTACATAAAAGTCCCTTTGACACCAAATTTATATCTCATCACCGTTTCAGGCTGCAAATTATTGAAAAACACCTCTTTTTTCGCATGTTCAAAAATAAAAGGGGTCGTAAAGCCCCTCGGTCACGAGATATCAAAAAACGGACCTCGGAATCGTGATCAGGGACAAAAAATACCCCTTAGGACAAAGTTTCACGCAAATCGAAGAGGGGTCGGAGCAACTTTTCCCGATTTCGTGTGAGTTGGTAGAGAATTACCCATTTCCGGATTCGTCTTTATTTTGGCAATTTATCGTGAAAATTTCGAAAATTAAAGTATTGACGTTATAAGACGGATTAATGTTTTCGGGTGGGTTATGGCAAACAATAAGAATTGATGATTTTTCCTATTTCCAACAATAATTCTACAAAAAGTCAAAGTAAATTTTACAACTACTTGCATCACCTTTAAGAATGCATCTTTGTAAAAACTTGTGCTAAATAATATCAACAGATTCTTTCCACATAATATAAGTCTAATTTAAGAGCGAGTTTTTCACCAATGTGTAAAAGGTCGTATTGAGGTGCTCCGATTTGGATGAAACTTTCAGCGAAAGGAAAAAAAAAGAAAAAACATGAAACATTCGTGAAATTTTCCGATTTTTTCGAAAAAAATATTTTTAGAACGCCCTTTTAAAATGTTTGTCTTGATTTGAAAATTTTGAAAATATTGTTTTCGAAAAGATCGGAAAGTTTCACGATTGTTTCATATTTTAACATTGAAAATCGGACCATTAGTTGCTAAGATATCGACATTGGAAAATGGTGTGTTGTTTGGGTGGGACTTAGAAAACATCAATTTTCCTGTTTTTAAACCTTTGCATGGCAATATCTCAGCAACTAAGGGTCGTATCAACAAAGTTCAAAAAATGCAAAATATAGAGAATTTTCTCAGCTTTTCAAAAATATTTTTTTCAAAAGTGGGCAAACATGTGCACTAATTTAAAAAAATGAAAAACTGCGACTATATTTAAAAAAGTTGCATAAAAATGGCTTTAATTTTAAAACGGTGCACTCTATCAAAATTTCACTAGAGTACTTTTTGATAGAAAATTTGATTTTACATCAAAAAATGAAGTTGACAATTTTATGCGATCAATTTTTCGATTTTTCGAAAAAATCAGTATTGATTCAAAAATTTATAACTCGCTCAAACATTTTTTGCACAACCTGGAAACTTCTGAAAAGTTGGCATTTGATGTCCTTTAAAACATATAAAAAAAAATAATGTTTTTTTGCAAATCAAGTTTTAGTGACAAAAAGTTAAATAAAAAATCACCATTTTTTTACCGTGCATCATTTTTTTTCAGTGTAGTCCATACCTACAACTTTGCCGAAGACACCAAATCGATCAAAAAATTCCTTCAAAAGACATAGATTTTTGAATTTTCATACATCATTTTTGTATGGCCAGCTGCCAAATTTGTATGGAAAATTATATGGACAAACCAATGATGCAAAATGGCTTCTTTGAGCATACTGAAGGCACCAAAAAAGTTTCAGTCGTATTAAAAAATACGAAAATTAAAATTTAAGAAAAAAGACCGATTTCGTAGAGAATTGCTCATTTTAAACTGAATTCGAAGCACGAATCAAAAGTTTTCACATTTTACATGAAATTTGTTCAACTGAAATTGCCTATAAATTTGGATATTTTTTTAAATTGTGTTTCAAAAACACATATTATTTATTATTTAAAAACTTATTTACCCTTCTCCTAGTGGAAAATTGTCCAAATCATCAGAAAATGAATTACGTTTTCCGATTCAAAATCATGTTTATTGAGAAAATCTTGACACATTGATGAGTTTAAAATAATGACTTTAATCAACATTTTCTCAACTATAGTTAACTAACTTTTTAAACATTTCAAAATTTTATGAAAAGTTCTTTTTGAGGTACTTTGAACACTTCTCTACCACGGTCAGTATGATTCTAAACAATTCCGTACGTATTTTAATTGTACTCTTCATTTTGCGGAAAAATCGCAAACCTATCAAAGTCACCCCGGCTATCCAAGTCCCCCCGTTTTACGGTATGGAGTAATTTGTGTAAGGTTCCTAACTATGCCTCTACGCATTTTTTTTTTTCAATTTAAGTGATAACGAAATTATTCTTTAGAAGAAAATGTTTCAAGCAAATATGTTACAAATTGGCTGTGAAAACATGAAAACAAAAACAAACAAGGCAACAGGTAATGATAGGATGTGGTAGAATGAGCCAATTACTATCAGAATCAAACATAAACCAGACATGATAAGGCTGGTACAAATATTTTTGAAAAGTTTTCGTCACCCCTTCTTCAAAAACGGTCCGATAAAACGTAGTGCGGATTTTTTTTTCAAAGATATTCAAAATTTCAATGGAAATTTAAGTGCAATTAGCTGAAATAAATTCAAAATGCATTTATCTGTGTTTAGAATCAGTTTAAGCATGTTTGGATTTATTCAAAAATCTCTTGAATTTTTGAAAATTTTCGATGTACAGTACAGAAAAAAGATTTTTTTCCTACATTTTTGGAAAACTAATGATTACAAAGCAACTGTTTAAAATGCATTTCAAAACACTTTTTTCGCTCAAATATCGTGACGAGCTCAAATATAAAATATTTAAAATGAAATATGAAAAAAATAATCAAAAAAAGTCAAGTTTTTCGTAAAAAAAAATTTCTCAAAATGACCGTAACACGGGAAATATAAAAAATTATCGTGAAAAGTGTTGAGCATTAAAGGGTCAATAAAAAGCAACAGCGAAGATAAAATTACTGACTGCCATCTCAAAGCAGATTTTTTCTTGTACTTGAAATACATTATTTAGTATTGGCATAAACTCATCAAAAATTTGTAACAGCTTCTTACCCGATTATTCCCTTAAAAGAAGCAAATTGGCTGATTGTGAAACCACTTTTTCTAAAAAATTACCCCCAAGCAATGCATGTAATTGTTTCTCCGTTTTCCCCGATTGCTGTCTGGTTCTGCTATGGTTTGTTATTGCGAACCACTTCCTGCTCGAAATTAATTTTTAATTAAGGTATTTTCACTTTTATTTGCTTTCTTTATTTTGATTCCTGCTGCTGATTCCATCATTCCCCCGGGGGCACTCGTGCGAGGTGCAAGCATGATAAACATCAATCAACCCCCAGCACGACTGGAGCAGAAGAAGAAAAGTAGCGTTTAAACAGCGCGTTTGCCAAAGAATACCTCCTTCCTTCGATGCAATTGCTGTTGCTGAAATTTGACCGAATCTTCCATTCTGAAAAAAAACAACAAATAAACAGAGCACTGGTTTTATTACAGTTGGTGGAAAAGGGGGGAGAGGGAAAACAATGTGCTCCCCAGGGGGGAAGAGGGGGAGGTAAAACATGCTCGGAAAACCTCCACCGGTCATGAAATGCATGTTCGACTGCAATCTGGCCAACCAGTCAGTCAGCCCCAGTCAGTCAGGTTCTGGTACAGCTTCGAGGAGAATTCGTCTGCTGCCAAGCCATCATCATCAGCAAACAGAGCTCGGGCGGATCAAGCAAGAACCTTACTCTGCTGCACTCTTCGGACTGCAGTTTTTGGGATGTCCTAGGGGGGAATGAAGGAACACGATGTTTCGAAAAATTGTCAACATTATTCAGTTAATATTTAAGCTTTATGTTTACGAAAAAGATTTTTTTAAACAAATAAATAACATATTTCCTTAATCAAACATTAACCAGTTGGATGAATACAAAAAATGTTTAATACTCGAAATTGACCTGCAAACTACTGTTGCAAGCTTTAGGAGAAATACCTTCCATTAGTATGAAATGATTGTTTCAGTTTTTTTTGTACTAAAAGATCAAGGAAAAGCAATATTTTAGAAGTTTATAAGACTCTCATCTTTAATCTCATCTTTTTTAAAAAATGTTTTATTTCTTGATTCTTGTTCAAATAGTTTCGAAAGAGTTTTTTTTTGTTTTTTTTTTTGTTAAAATAATAAATAATATTGTTCAAACAAAAAAAGTTTGTGACGGTGTTTTCAGCATTCTGAATTGGAAGACTCGAGTTTTATTGCTACTTTTAAGTGCATTTTCAACAGTAAACATTTTATAAAATTTTATATTTATTTTATTCTCATGAAAATATGACTTTTGAAGCTTGCAACAGTAATATGTAGTACATTTCGATTTTAAATCATATTTGTATTTGTGTTCCTGGTTAATGTTTGCTTACGAAAATATCAAATTTATTCATTAAAATTCAATAGTACTATTAACAATCACAAACCTGCCAAAGTGTTGGTTGAACAAGCTCAATCATAGCAGACTCGTGATATTTGCACACAAAAAATATATGCAATAATCTAATAAAAATATATTGTTTTTTGGTTTAAATTTCATAATAAATTCCATATATTAAAAAAAAATGGTTAAAACTTCATTTTAAAAATGTTTAGCGATTTGCAACCTTCTACAAAGTTGTTTCTTGTCTTATTTTGCAGATTTTGATGAGTAAATGACACATGAAACACATAATTTCATAAGTTTTCTGAACAGTTATTATAAAATTTCCAATAAATAATAAAGAAATTTAAAACCAAAAAACTTAAAATAGAGATATCTCAGAAATTTTCCGATCAAACATTTCGCTTTAAGAAGCATTGGAAAGCTGAGAAAATTTCCTATAAGACACATTTGAAATTAGCGATGACTATTTTTTCTTGATAATGTTGTTCTAGAAAACACGCCGTGCCTTAACTCTAGCGAAATTGAATGGGGAACAACATTCTGAAATTAAAGTGTTAAATTACAGACCAAAAAGATAAAAATATTGTTAAATGCAGCATACGCCATGACACGTATACGTTTTGCACACAATTATTTAAAAAATGTACATAAAAAACGTTTTGCAGTAATTTAAAAAAAATCGTACCAGCCTAAGTCCCTATTGAAAATTATAATGTCCTCAAAAGTTTGCTTAAACAAAATTTTGACAAATACAAAAGATATTGGATTTACTTTTGGCTTTGACAGTACATCTATCTTCGTAATAAGAATATTTTATCAAAGAAAACTCATCGGAAAAATCTTCAAAAGTTCATGTACGAATGCTTTTTGATGCCCTATCGATTGAAGATGACGAGGCTGTTCTATCTTTCTATCCGCAAATTTTTGTTTTTTTTTTTCAATCATTTTGATAACATCATTGCACAGTGGTCCAGATCGCAAAATTAAGTGGAAAATGGATTTTCCAAAAAAAAAATGAAGTTTTGGAGCTTTGGTGTATTCAGAAGAGTTGTTGCAAATAAAAAGGGGCAACTTTTGGTTTGATTGAAAATTAGGGTGATTTGAAAATCCAACTTTTCAGGAATATTTCTGGGAATTTTTATGTCTTCTTAAAAAAATTATTGGGCTTGCCAATCCAAGCAACTTTGTACAAGACACCAAAATTTTATCTTGTAATGTACGCCTGCTACGACCAAATTTATAGAACGCATCTGAGCAAACATCTCAAAAAATTAAAAGATTGATTTAAAGAATGATTCGAAATGCAGGGGAATGGATTTTAAAGTGGTATCAGAAGATTAAAACTGCTTGAAAAAAAAAGGTTTGCTTCCGGATTTTTATGGCCGAATAATAAATATAAAATATAAAAAACACCTTTTCTCAATTTTCTAATCTAATCTAATCAGACCCTAGCGCAGCCAATCTTTCGAAGGGATCCTGGAGAGTGCCTTAGGTTAGATGACGCCTAGCACTCTTCTTGCCATTTATTAACATTTGTAGTGCGCCATTGCATCGGAATGCATTGAAACATCACAAGCGTTAAAGCGGCCAGGCCTACTGCGTAAAGCCGTATCGCAGAGATGACTCGTAATTGGGTTGAGTTTGAGCACTGAGTGTTCGAACAACAACGCAATTCTGAATCAACAGGAGAGGAAGAAGCGTGGGGACACACCACCATACGCTCCGAGATTTTTGGTTTATTCGTTGGGAGCACCATGCTAAGAAGGTTTGGTACTCCGGGACCCTCTGGGATGGGACATTGTATTTCCACGAATGCCCTGGACACTATTTGCCGTGGTTATAGCGCCACAATTGCTCAAAGCGCCTTTTCTCAATTTTAGAAAAAAAGTCAGCAAAAAAAGTTTTTGCGTGTACCCTTTTTTTATTTTTTTTTATTAAAGCGTTAAACGATGCAAAATACAATACATCACATCGATGAAAAAATCATCCTGAGACACAGATTTTTAAATATTCACGCATTTTGTATTGCCAGCCTGCAAAATTATTTGGAGACTTGTAGGGAAAAACTGATGATGCAAAAAAGATTTTTGAATTCATGGTTTATCTCAGGATTATTATTTTAAAAATGTTCATATTTCGTTGACAAAGTTTATAAGATAACTAATATTCCCGTCTCTCAAAATCGAGATCTACAAACTGACATGGCGGGCGCCGTTGGTGGTCAATGACTGTTGCCTTTTCGCAACTGATCTAGTTTTAAGCAATCATGGTGTTTTATCTCTTCGGCGCATTCATACATGCTGTTGAAAAGCCTATAATCAGTAGTGCTGAAAGGATATTACGGATCTGTTCGGCAACGGAGGGCAACCATGGTTATAAACTTAGTCAAATGCTCATTTAGTTGGCTGAGTTTATAAGCTTTTTAATAATATACATATAAACTTTAGGTAAAATTGTTTGAAAACAGTTGAGCAGTTCTCTAGGATTTCGGTCATTCGATTTTTTTTGTATTTTTAATCCGGCTGAAACTTTTTTGGTGCCTTCGGTATGCCCAAAGAAGCCATTTTGCATCATGTTTGTCCATATAATTTTCCATACAAATTAAGCAGCTGTCCATACAAAAATGATATGTGAAAATTCAAAATTCTGTATCTTTTGAAGGATTTTTTTCATCGATTTGGTGTCTTCGGCAAAGTTGTAGGTATGGATATGGACTACACTGAAAAAAATGATGCACGGTAAATAAAATTTGGTGATTTTTTATTTAACTTTTTGCCACTTAAATTTGATTTGCAAAAAAACACTATTTTTAATTTTTTATATGCTTTAGAAGACATAAAATGCCAACTTTTCAGAAATTTCCAGGTCGTGCAAAAAATCATTGAGCGAGTTATGAATTTTTGAATCAATACTGATTTTTTCAAAAAATCGAAATTTTGGTCGCAAAAATTTTTCAACTTCATTTTTCGATGTAAAATCAAATTTGCAATCAAAAAGTACTTTAGTAAAATTTTGATAAAGTGCACCGTTTTCATGTTAAATCCATTTTTAGGTAACTTTTTTGAAAATAGTCGCAGTTTTTCATTTTTTTAAATTAGTACACATGTTTGCCCACTTTTGAAAGAAATATTTTTGAAAAGCTGTGAAAATTCTCTATATTTTGCTTCTTCAGACTATGTTGTTACGACCTTTAGTTGCTGAGATATTGCCATGCAAAGGTTTAAAAACAGGAAAATTGATGTTTTCTAAGTCTCATCCAAACAGCCCACATTTTTTTATTGTCGATATCTCAGCAACTAATGGTCCGATTTTCAATGTTAAAACATGAAACATTTGTAAAATTTTCCGATCTTTTTGAAAACAATATTTTCAAAATTTTCAAATCAAGACTAACATTTCAAAAGGGCCAAACATTCAATATTACGCCCTTTTAAAATGTTAGTCTTGATTTGAAAATTTTGAAAATATTGTTTTCGGAAAGATCGAAAAATTTTACAAATTTTTCATATATTCACATTGAAAATCGGACCATTAGTTGCTGAGATATCGACATTGAAAAATGGTGGGCTGTTTGGGTTAGACTTAGAAAACATCAATTTTTCTGTTTTTAAACCATTGCACTGCAATATCTCAGCAACTAAAGGTCGTATCAACAAAGTCCGAAGAAGCAAAATATAGAGAATTTTCTCAGCTTTTCAAAAATATTTTTTTGAAAAGTGGGCAAACATGTACAATAATTTTAAAAAATGAAAAACTGCGACTATTTTCAAAAAAGTCACTTAAAATGGATTTAACATGAAAACGGTGCACTTCTCAAAATTTCACTGAAGTACTTTTTGATTGCAAATTTGATTTTACATCGAAAAATGAAGTTGAAAAATTTTTGCGACCAGTATTTCGATTTTTTGAAAAAATCAGTATTGATTAAAAAATTCATAACTCGCTCAATGATTTTCTGTATAATTTTTTTCCAGTGCAGTCCATATCCATACCTACAACTTTGCCGAAGACACCAAATCGATCAAAAATTCCTTCGAAAGATACAGATTTTTAAATTTTCACATATCATTTTTGTATGGACAGCTGCCAAATTTGTATGGAAAATTATATGGACAAACTAATGATGCAAAATGGCTTCTTTGGGCATACCGAAGGCACCAAAAAAATTTCAGCCGGATTAAAAATACAAAAATTAAAATTGAAGAAAAAAGACTGATTTCGTAGAGAATTGCTCAGTTAGATTTTTGCCAGAAATTGGTTTAAAATATTTTTTTTCATAAAATTATCGATTTCAGTTTTCACATTTTATATAAAAAAAATTCTACTGAATTTGAATGAATGTTTCAAAACACATTATATTTTTTATTAATAAACTAACTTTACCTTCTCCTAATGGGAAATTATCTAAAGAATTCGAAAAAGCATTACATTTCCAATTCAAAATCATGATCATTGAGAAAATCATGGCACTTTAAGAAGATTTTAATTTTATTATTTATCAACTTTTTTGTTAATTTTAGTTTACTAACTCTTTTAACTTAAAAAAAATACGAAAAAATTTCTTCTTAAACACCACGGTCAATATGATTCCCAACCATTCCGTACGTATTTAATTTGTACTCTTCATTTTGCGGAAAAATCTCAATCCCATCAAAATCACTCCGGTTATCAAAATCACCCAGATTTGTTTACCGAATTTCCAACTGCTGAACAGTCCGGTGAACTCCGTTCTGAATTTCACCGATTTTTGGTAAAAAAAATCTACGTAACGAGTTAAAAACAATTGTTCTGGTGTATTTTACAAAACTTTTCTACAAAATATTGACTCCTTGGCTAAAAATTCAATTTCATGAGTTTGATTGGTTGAATTTATTTGATTGATGACTTTCCATTTTTATGACGAAATATTGGGTTTCCTTAAGAAAATTGGATTGTAGTAATTCAGTTTCTTATGAACATAATATTTATGAAAATAGAAAATTTTGAATCATTTCAAATTATTTTTTCCGCCAAACCTGATTAAATATATCTTTAATATCAAAGCTAATCCTAACAAAAGAACTGTTTCCCTCACTGGCGTTCCCAGGTCGTTCTTGACGAACACACGCCAAAAAGAAGCATGCGGAGGTCGTCACATTCTGGATCCCGGCGAAGGAGGGGCAAGCTGAGGACGCTCGTATATGCACTTTTGCACCACGTTTTGCTCAGGTTTTTGATATGATATTCGATTCTTCCCCTCCCCCTTTCCACGACACACCTGCACCTGACACTCGCGGAGGCAAATGGTTCCTAAATGTTCCAATTCTCGGGGTCGGCCAAGCCCCTGCGATGAAGTCAGCACAGTTTCTGTTGCACACTGGCTGGGCTGATCCCCGGGAGAGAAAGAAGAAGGGGAAGCAGAAGGTGGTTGATGCTCTTCGCTTTCATTCTTCGATCAGTCTGGCATAAACAAATTGCATAAGATAATAACAATAAAAATGCACCAGCACATGCATTTCAAGGGGGGTGTGATGATGGGGTGGCGAGGGGAAAACAGTCAAATCATTAATAAGTCTAGACGTTCTGCAGTTTTTATTTTATTTTATTATTGGCTGGAGGAGGATTGCAGTCAACGCAGTGCGATTCTTGGACTTGGCCTCTGGGTATGGGTTTTGTGGCCACAGTATTTTTTTTTAAGTGAAAGGCCAAAGTGGGATTCAGTTTGCATTTTGGTGATTTTTTTGGAATGAATTTAACTCGATGAACGATTACAGCTTAAGATTATTTTGAAGTTACAAAGTTGATTTTGATAAATTTGAATTTAATTTCTACTTGAAGTCCATTAATTGTATTACAATTAAACACCTTGAACAAATTGATAAAATGTTGCGCGTTAACGATGTTTACAACTTTCTTCAACCTGCGGACGGCTAATTGACCCCCGACAACTTCCCCTTGCCCAGGTGTAACCGACACTTATCCGCATGGAACAAACCGATCAATCTCCTCAATCTCTCGGTACCACTTCTGCCACCTTATGGAGACCAACCGGTATGCCTGTCCCTGTTTTCTTGCCTTACAGTTCAGTCCTGGCCCATACGACGCATACAATTAGGTAGCGTACTAATTTGTTCCAAATTACTTTTTAATAACCTCCAACACCATTCGTTTGCAACCGGCCCAGCGGAAACACGCCTGAAAGATGTGCCACGGCAAAGTGCTACAATGTATAGAGTAAAAAACGATGTTGGAGCTGCTGATCGAACCGAGAGCAGACATTAACTGTTGCAGCCTGTTGCTGCTGGGTCCTGCCCCTTTGGTCTCGGTGCACGAAGGAATGAATGGGTGACAGATTAAGGGGTCAGATCGATAACGTTACTCAATATGATCAATTTTGAAAAATATAATTACAATTGTGAGTCCTTTCAATATGATAATTTTTTTTTTTCAGCAATAGTTGTTCATTGATCCAACGAGATTTACCGATGAAGAGTGCCAAATATTCCTATTATTTTCTAGCTTCCATTACTTATTGGCTATTTTAACTTCATGAAACATTCACGTAACCCCTTAATCCCCACCGACTACTGATGTTGCCAGAGGCCTGACCATTTATTATGATTATGTTTATGCTCGCAGATTCGTCATAAAACAGAAAAATAAAACCAGTAGCATGGACTTGTGCAAGGGCAGGCAGAGAGTCGCCCTCCCCTACTGTGCTCTTGCAGCTTCCCTTCAACAAAAAAAGATCCACACAGAACACACTTCACTCTTGCAGTTCCCGACCCAAGGTAGGTGGGAACGGACATGGGTTCATTAAAGTATCACTCCACGTGAGTCCTCGGACCCTCCGGGATGTGACCGCGCGCATGGGCGAAGATGATCTCTTGTGATGGGTAGCCACAGCAGTCAATTTTAGCCCCCTTTTATTTTGACACCCGGTTTTCACATCAGTCAGTCTGGCAATTAATTATGATCTCCTCAAAAAAAAAATATATATATATATAAAGCCCACTTACCGATGCACCGGCCCCGGTACGCCACCGGAATGGCCCGCCCGGTGAGGCAGGCCTTTCGCTTTAACTCACAAACGCTCCGGTAGGTGACGCCGTCGGTGCCGCAGATCAGCGACTTGGGCGACACCCACGGATCCACGGTGGGACAGTCCCGGACGCAGGTCACGCAGTGGGGCGTCGCGTTCTGGTCCTCGACGCAGTGCTTCCCGTCCGGGCACTGGACGAAGCGGCAGGATGCTAGAAGGTGGACAATTTCCTCATTTAATGTTGAATCACAGCGAACAGATGTAAATGATTGAACAAACAGCATTGAAAAACGTGTGTAAAAATTCAAACCAAAATACGCTGAAAAGATCTACGGTGTGCACCATCCGCGTAGATAGCGCCACTTCCAAAATCATGATGGGCTACAGTAGCAGAACATTGGACCATCTAATCACTGCATAAAACATTCCGTACGAACGACACCAGACCAAAGTCTGACTGTCCTTTATCAGAGGGTTGCAATTTTACGCGCCAAAGAAGGTAAACAAAACGAAACCGGACATAACATGTGCAAAGGGTGCAAGATTTTATGCAAAGCATTTTTTTAATGCAACAGTGTTTACACACAAGTTAGAGCCTAGATGTACCTCTGTTCTCTGTGATCGAACCAAAAGTTTCAGAGACATCTCAAGTTGAAATATTAGGGGTTGTCAAATGACACTAGAAAACACTTATATAATAACAAAATTAAAACCCCAAAAAGAGATTGAGTCTCAGCAACAGCAGTCCGATTAAACATGTAATAATATAAAATTTTAGGATAGTTTCTCAGTTATTCAAAAATATTATATGCTTGGTTTCTTCTCTTTCATACAGTATTTTTTATCACCAAAAAAAAACTTTAGATTGACTTCTGAAATCTGAAGATTTTAGGCATATTCAGTTGAAAAAATGTCATATAAATTGTGAAAACCTTTGATTTTTGCTTAAAATTTCATTCAGAATGCAACAATAATCGATAATTTTAGAAACAAAACAAGTTTTAACGAATTTCAGGCAACATTCTGACTTTTAACGTTTTATCTAAAATTTATATGTATTTTGCTTAAAAGCTTATAGAACTAGTAAACTAAATATGATTTTTTATATTTGATGGTATATTTGACGTAAAATTAAAAATTGAATACCTTAAATCTGACTTTAACAAGAAAAACTATGACTATCAGAGTCCCCCTGGATCACAGAGAACAGATGTACATCACTGAACAAAAAGCAACAAAATCAGCTGTGAAGGTAAACAAAACGAAATCAGAGTTAACATGTGGAAAGGTACTATTTTAAGCTATCGTTCAAAAAAATAATTTTTAAACAGGTTTTTGCTATGTTTTTGTTAATGGACAGTTGCGTTGGAGAATTTGAACGGTGTGCGTCGCGGTCCTCACGCAGGATTTTCGTTGCCATTTCCGTCTCTGTTGTCCCCCCAATTGTGTGTGTATTTCGATCGGGCCGTTTCGCGTTTTCGCATTTGAGTTGGTTTTATCTTTCCACAGCCGGCTGTTTAAGATTGAATCATTTATGCTAAACTCAACACCAAATAACCGGGAATAGTCTCATCCGCATACTCCGACTGATTGCCTTGAGAATGCATAATACATCACACCATTAAACAAAATTTATTGATTATTGGGTCGCATCATCATCCTCTATGTTGAATCCTGGCCATTACCCTTACCCACTAACAAAATCCCAAGTAGAAGTAGTTTTCCGGCACACGCGGGGGTGTGGATATCGTATAGAACCCACCCTTGGTAGCAGCCTGTGCTAACTAACATTCCCGTCCCATTCCCTCGAGATCTACAAACTGACATGGCGGGCGCCGTTGGTGGCCAACGACTGTTTCCTATTCGCACCGGCTCTAGTTTTGATAATCGTGATGTTTTATCTTTTCAGCGCATTCATGCATGCTGTTGATAAGGGAAACATCATTTGATCGTTGAAGCGTGTGACCGGTTGTGCTGATGGGATATTATGATCCTGTTCAGCAACGGAGAAGGACAACCATGGGTGGTCTCTCATGCTCATGCTCAAGTTTTTGCTATGTTTTTGTTAATGCATTTTTGCATTATTTGCAGTCAATTGAAATTGTACTCAAGTAAATTTAGTTTATAAACGAGGAAAATATTATTTTTTTTTGAGGAAATTATTGAGGCATTCTAAATAGTTTAGTCAAGTAATCTCAGCTGCGACGGTGGCGCCACCAAGCGTATCCTTTACACCCTATTTTTTTTTGATGCAAGATTGTATGCAACACATTATGTTAGTGCTGCAGTGTTTACACACAAGTTCGAGCCAAGATGCACATCTGTTCTATATGCCTGGATATCCAACTAATGATTTTTAACGTAACTGTGTTTTTAAATTCTACTGAAAAAGCTTTTTTTTTAAATATGGTGCATTGACCTTTTGTGGCCAATCTCAGTACATGTTTTAAAAACAATAATTTTGAGAAAAACCTTCTCAGTTGGAAAATATTCCGAAATAAATCAAAATCCTATTAATGTCACTCCGGTTTACGTTACCAGATTTTTTAACCCTAGAACCAAAAGATTTCCATTAGTCTTATAAGTCCCATAAAAAAATCGATTGAAAATAATGCGTTATTTGAAAATTTAAGTTTTCCTAAATAAACATTAACATGTATTTTTTCAATGAAAAAAAAATATATAAAATTTTTAAATCTGGCATATTATTTTAAAATGTACAAAGCAAGTGTATTTACTGCCAATGATCGCATAAATGTCGCATATGGCTTTTCATCGCTTTTGAGTTATTAATGCATTTTGGTTCAAAATCGTGTGGTCTTTCAGAAAAGCCTGCAACATCCAAAGTACTGGATGTGCTATTAATCAGGAGGAAATCCAGTTTTTTTTTTTCACGAAAACTTAACACGTAACTTTATGCGTAGGACAAACTTCAAATACGTTTTTTCAGCTTGCTGTTTTTGCATATGGGACTTTTATACGAAAATAAGCAGTTCAGGCCATTTAAAAAATACCTTCAATTCTAAAAATGTGAAAAAAGGAAAAAAATTAAAAAGATTCATTATTTAACATTGTTATTAAAAAAACATGGTTTTAAGTTAAAGATACCTCTGGAGTTTTTTTTTTAAAGGTCCGATAAACCAAATTTAAAAATTTTGCTTTTTGGGTGTTTTTATAACCGCCTTAAGTCAGGGGTACTAAAAAACACTGTAAATTTTGAGTTCCCCTTTGGATTCAAACCCTGTGACAAATATTAGCTGATTTGGTGAAGGTCGATGTCGGACGCGTGGTCACTTGGAAGGAATAATCCATGCATTGCCAAGTTTGACTAAAATGTATGGTAATTGGAAAACCCTCTTTAAATTGAATCAAATTCAAATTGAATTATATCACACATTTCAATTTAATATTTATTTATTTTTAATTTTATGATCTTTTAAGATCATGCCAACCACTTAAATGAATTATCACAATCCAAACCACTGCCAAATCCTCGGTAAAACACATGTTCTCTCCCATCAAGGTTCTAGAATGTCCCCTCCTACCTAGCTCTTTCAACGGTTCATTAAGTAGTTTAACACTTAATCCACGCCACACACGCGCGGCCACGACGTGCAAAATATGCCTGGTTACAGGAGTGCGCCAAATTCCCTGCACTTGGTGCGATTGCGACATGTCCCCGTGGTAAATGTACTCGAACAGAACTTATTTTTCAGCGCAAAGTTAAAGACGACAGCGCGGCACGTTTGGAGGTGCCAAAGAAATTTCTGCGAGTGTTTTTATTGGCATGCACTATCGTAATTATTCCTATGAAAGTCCCGCTGAAGAAACGTGACAATTTTACGGCTCATTGACCGGGGCGTGATACTCACTCTGACAGTGTCCCTTGTACGCCACCGCCAAGGTGGTGCTCTCCTGCCGGCAGGCCCTCTTCTTCAGCTGGCACTCGGTTTTGTACGTTTTTCCATCGGTGCCGCAGACCGGATTGTAGAACCCGGTGTGGGGCTGTAAAGAAGGGCGGAAGTGGGGTTTGAAGACCTTTCCTTTAAGCTGTAACTTCACCAACTCACCACAATTTCGTTCCCAAAGTCCGGCTCGACGCCACGCATCCGGCTTCGTCGAACCTGCGGTACAGCTCCCACGTAGAACATGTCCTCCCTGTACTGGGGCTCCCGGGGAACCCTCGATCCGGCGGGTTTCGTCCCGTTTTCCTTCGTCAGCCGGAGTAACCTTGGCCTGCCAAAGTCTCGGCTGTGCGTTCCTCGGTGAACTTCCGTCACCGCCGCCAGTGTCCGGTTCACGGCAGTCTTCCGATTCCGGTGCCGTACGTTGGCGGAGGCCGTTGTCAGGACCGTCCGGTCCGTTGGCCGCGGAGTTGAACTCCGACTGCTGCTGCTATCAACTAATGTCACAGATTCCAATAAATTATCCTTACGCCTAGAGGTGGTTGTTGCTAGCTTACTGGTACTACTTCTTTGGCTTGACGGTTTCTCACTTAGGCTAGTTTTTACAGTCCGTGACGCCGACCTGGTCGGATCTTCGTCCAACAACCGGATGCTGCGCTTGTTGTTGCTATTGCTCGATCGGGAACCTCCAGCCAGCTGGATCGAGGGGGTAAAATACTGTCCGCGGTTTCGTTGGCTCTCACTCAAGTTGATCACCTTGATCTTCTGGTCCGGAAAGTGCTGCTGATGCTGCGGATGGTGATGCTTCATCTGCTTCGGAGCCTTGCAGTTCGGGGCGCAGATGCACTTGGGGCGGCCCTTCTTCATGACGCAGCGCTTGTTGGGACCGCACTTGGCCCGGTCACAGCTATCTGTGTGGAAGAAGAGCAAGAAGACGCCACGCTACTACAGAGTCCAATTTTAAAACGTCCTGCACTTACCGATACAGGACCCACAGTCCATGGCGTCGTTGAACGCGTTCACGAAGAAGATCTGCACGTCGGTGATGTCGCGCTCGCTGAACCCGAGCCCGGCCCCCGCGTGGCAGCAGCTGTCCCGGGTGACGTTCCGCGCGAACAACTTGTTGCACTTGCCGGTGCTCTCCATCCGCCGCAGCCAGCAGGTTCCGGCTGGAAAAAATAAAACAGAAATATTTTTTTTAAATGTGGTTATACATTTGAAATCATAATTTAATTTATATTTGACATAGAACCAAGTTATACTAAGCACAAAGATATAAATTTTGCGTCTCTATCAATAGTTTAAAAAAATTCATTCAATAAGTTGTTAAGAATAGTACCTTATAGCATTTTTGGCAGATTGTTAAATTGATTTATTCATTTATTTTAACTTTGGGCCATAGAGAAGCTTGAAGAAAACTTTAGTCGTAGAGTTATGGAACTACTAATTTAGAAAAGTTGTAAATTCTACTCGATTTTTTTTAACCCAATTTTTAATGAATCAACAAATTTTCCATCGAAAATTTTTTTTAAAGATTTTTTGATAAAGTTCACCATTTTCAAGATAAAGCCACATAAAGTTAAATTTTATTTGAAAAGATGCCCTATTTCGTTTTTTTTTTTCAATATTGTCCATTCCAAATATATATTTTTCGAAAAGTTCAGATTTTTTATAATAATATTGCCTGATAGACAATGAAGATTTGGTTGCTATAATACATGGGATAAAAGAAAAAATAAGTTTTTTTACTCTCATTAAAAAATCTCAAACTTTCGAATGCCAATATCTCAGCAACTAATGGTCCAATTTTCAATGTTAAAAATGACACATTTGGGAAATTTTATGATATTTTCGACAAAATATTTTCAAAATTTAAGAATCAAGACTAACATTTCAAATGGGCGTAATTTTGGCCAATTTTATAGAGAATTGCTCTACGAAAAAAAAAACACAAATTTCGTGTCAAGTCAATAATTTCACGGATCTCGAAAGTCTGTCCAATATAAATGCAATAAAATGTTCAAGTTCAAGGTATAAAATATGTGTCTTTGGCAAAATTGTAGTTTAAAATAAGAACTTGTAAGAAAAAAATATTAATCGGAATAATGCCAATCCTTCCATTAACATTTTCTAACAACAATTCCAAATAAATATGTTATCATTTTGAAAAAAGTTGGATATGTTTTATGGGACTCTTGAATATATCTTCTGAGCAAAAGTGCATGATGGCTGCTAAGTCTGGTTCAAAAGATATAAATTTTTGAATAAAAGTTATTTCTAAAAAAAAAACGAAAACGTGGTAAAAAAATTATTTAAACGATTTTTGTTAAATAAATTGAACCGTTGTGAACTAACTATCACTTTCAGGTTATAGTATTCGGAAATTTTTAACATTTTCCGTTTTTGGAAAATTTATAGCCAACCATTTAAAAAAATAATAGGTTGTGAAAATTTCCTACAATATTCTCTCTGAGATTTTGACAATCAGACAGATAATTTCTGAGATCAAAAAAAAAAATCGAATCCACGGAAATGAGCTTTTTTGAGTGGCAACTAGTTAGCCTGTAGTTTTCCACTAGCGATATATCATTGTTGGTTTGAAAATCAATAATTTATTATTTTTAATTTGATAATAAATCTAAATGGAAAAATATCGATTAGTTTACCTTTTCAATAGATTTGCATGAATTATGAATTTTGAAATAATGTTTAATGCAAATATAAGATTTTTTTTATTATGGAAAAATATCGTCAGTAGAAAACTCCAAGCTAATGTCACATAGACTATGTTTATCGAATCGAATCCTTTGTTCGGCTGTATCTTAGATACTTATCGTCTAATTTTAATAGTCTCAAAGATAAAATTATAGAAAATTTTCTACGTCTTTTTTTTTGAATGTGCTTTTCTTTCAAGAAGTATTTTCAAAATAAAAAAACTAACTTAATCCACCTATGTGGTTGGTGCCTTCCTCACCCTTTTCCAACAATGGGTGATATGTGATATGATGGGTTTGGACACAATTTTCGTCTGATTTCGTTAAGTTCCGGAATACAAAAAACACACATGTCACTCAAGGGATCATAAGTCGCATCTTAAGTGGTCATAGCATGAGACAGGGTTGCCAGATCTTCAATGTTTTAGACTCGTTGGAAGGGTCTTTCGATTACTTAACCAACGATGGGTTGGATGGTGGATCCGGACATTGTTTACATACATTTAAGTGAGATCCGGCTACAAAAAAGTAAATAAATGTCACTTAAGTGGTCATAGCTCAAGACAGGGTAGCCAGATCGTCAAAGTTTTAGATTCGTTGGAAAGGTCTTTCGATAACCTTACCAACGATGGGTTGGATGATGGATCCGGACATTATTTACATACATTTAAATGAGATCCGGCTACAAAAAAAGTACATAAATATCACTTAAGTGGTCAGAACTCGAGACAGGGTTGCCAGATCTGCAATGTTTTAGACTCATTGGAAAGGTCTTTCGATTACCTAACTAACGATGGGTCAGATGGTGGATCCGGACATTGTTTATATGTATTTAAGTGAGTTCCGGCTACAAAAAAGTACATAAATATCACTAAAGTGGTTATAACTCGAGTCAGGGTTGCCAGATCTTCAATGATTTAGATTCGTTGGAAAGGTCTTTTGATTACCTAACCAACGATGGGTCGGATGATGGATCCGAACATTGTTTACATGCATTTAAGTGAGATCCGGCTACAAAAAAGTACATAAATATCACTTAAGTGGGTATAACTCGAGACAGGGTTGCCAGATTATCAATGTTTTGGACTCGTTGGAAAGGTCTTTCGATTACCTAACCAACAATGGGTCAGATGGTGGATCCAGACATTGTTTACATGCATTTAAGTGAGTTCCGGCTACAAAAAAGTACATAAATATCACTTAAGTGGTTATAACTCGACACAGGGTTGCCAGATCTTCAATGTTTTAGACTCGTTGGAAAGGTCTTTTGATTACCTAACTAAGGATGGGTCGGATGATGGATCCGGACATTGTTTACATGCATTTAAGTGAGATCCGGCTACAAAAAAGTACATAAATATCAATTAAGTGGGTATAACTCGAGACAGGGTTGCCAGATTATCAATGTTTTGGACTCGTTGGAAAGGTCTTTCGATTACCTAACCAACGATGGGTCAGGTGGTGGATCCAGACATTGTTTACATGCATTTAAGTGAGTTCCGGCTACAAACAAAGTACATAAATATCACTTAAGTGGTTATAACTCGAGACAGGGTTGCCAGATCTTCAATGTTTTGGACTCGTTGGAAAGGTCTTTTGATTACCTAACCAACGATGGGTCGGATGATGGATCCGGACATTGTTTACATGCATTTAAGTGAGATCCGGCTACAAAAAAGTACATAAATATCACTTAAGTGGGTATAACTCGAGACAGGGTTGCCAGATTATCAATGTTTTGGACTCGTTGGAAAGGTCTTTCAATTACCTAACTAACGATGTATAACATGATGATGTTTGGTTCAGTTTACTGCCATTTATTCAACTTCCGAAAATATGCGAAAACACATTTTTATACATAACTTTTGAACTACTTATCGAAATTTCAAACAATTCAATAGCACCGTATGGGACCCTAAACCAAGTCGAATGCGACTGGTTTGGTCAAAATCGGTTCAGCCAGTGCTGAGAAAACTGCGTGACATTATTGGTCACATACACACACACATACACACACACATACACACACACATACACACAGACATTTGTTCAGTTTTCGATTCTGAGTCGATATGTATACATCAAGGTGGGTTTTCGAGCTCTTACTAAAAAGTTCAATTTTAGAGCAGGATTATAGCCTTACCTCAGTGAGGACGGCAAAACGAATAAATCGAAAATATATACAGCAATTCCCCCCGAAAACAGCATGGAAAAAAACAAAAGTCCTCGGATCGGGCTAAAAAAATTTCTTGGGTTCCCTGGCCAAAATAATTAGACCAGTATTTTTTTGTTTGGCCATTAGGGTGACCTACGGCGTGTTAGGGTGGTCTAAAAATTGGCAATTTTCGTCGATTTTCGCAAAAACCACTTTTTTCGAAAAATCATAATTCCTCGCCATTTTAACCGATTTCAATTGTCTTATACGCAAATGAAATGTGATAATTTGGCCATGTCATGTCTGGGTACCAAAAGTTGCGTCTTTTAATTACGAACATTTTGGTACCCAAACATCTATAGGTCCTTGCTGAAATTTTAAAGTTATCGCAGTTTTAGTGAAAAAAGTTGATTTTTTGCCAATTTCGTCATTCTCCGGTTTTTGCGCGCGGCGCGTCAAAAAACACGGATTTTATTTTCAAAAAATCATATCTTGGAATCCTGTTAATGAACTCCTCCCATTTTTTAGTATGTTATGTAAAAATGTCCGGGGAATCCGATTAAAAATATTTCCAGACATAGGCTTTTGGTCCAGACACCGTCAAAACGGCATTTGAAAGTTTCATACGCCCTTTTCATATGTTAGGCTAGATTTTTGAAACTTCTTACTATTTTTCTTTGAAAGGCCAACTTATCACATTTCATTTGCGTATAAGACAATTGAAATCGTTTCAAATGGCGAGGAGCTATGATTTTTCAAAAAAAGTGGTTTTTGCGAAAATCGACGAAAATTGCCATTTTTTAGACCACCCTAACACAC
The DNA here is from genome assembly GCF_016801865.2 of Culex pipiens pallens. NCBI lineage: Eukaryota > Metazoa > Arthropoda > Insecta > Diptera > Culicidae > Culex > Culex pipiens. The sequence goes on from NC_068939.1 coordinate 33,752,499, forward strand.
CGTAGGTCACCCTAATGGCCAAACAAAAAAATACTGATTCCAATCCGAGGACTTTTGTTTTTTTCCATGCTGTTTTCGTGGGGAATTGCTGTATACATAAAAGTGGCTATAACTTGGAAACGCTACATTTTATATTAAAAAGTCTAATTTTTTTATCATTTACTAATTTGATTCGGCTAAAAAAATCTCTTTTTCGTCATTTTCAACATGGCTAAAAAATATCTTTGTCCCCTAAAACATATCGAAAAATTTCTAAAATAAAAATAATCGTATTTTGAAGGATTCAACATCTATTGATATCAAGATAAATATAATGTTTCTCAATCCACCATTAGATGGTTGGTGCCTTCCTCATATTTACAATGCTACTCAATTTCTAAGTTGTCCCAATCCAAATTTTCATTGTTTACGGCCTTATGGCTTATCGAGCCAACTCGGTCCAAACCAGGTTCCAGCACCGAAAAGGACCTGATGAAAATATGTTTATGAACAAAAAAAATATACACCTGATACAGACTTTTTCAGAAAACATACAGACTCTCAATTGAGGCAATGTGGCCACCGGGCATTTCGAATCTGGCGCGGCTCTCTCACGTAAACAAAAAGACCCGGCCTTTTGAGGTTATGCAAAAAATCATCCTTTTTTGTATCTACAAGAAAATTTTTCATAGCATAACTTTTAAAATACTTTACTAAACTTAATGATTTTGAATTGGGTCTTGGACTCCTCCTAAGTAAATCTTTCCCAGTTCCTGAAGGGACCACCCTTGAAGAGTATCGGGGCCGGCATTTACACAAAGCGGATTCAGTGGCAGTTTCATTCTCAACTTAATGTTAACATGTTAAGGTTAATGTTAACATTCCATAGGTCGCCTCCCTAAGGTGTCGTGATAAGGTACAGTTTGTGACGATACACTACCTTCCCTTTACTAAGCAATCGATTCCAGAAGGGAAAAGATCACCAGTTGTGTTGGTCCGAGCCAGGATTTGAACCCCGATCTACCGCTTACGAGGCGGAAGCGTTACCACTGGGCTACGTGGCTCGGTCACCCCTCCTAAGCGGTCATAAAAAGGCAAACCCGGCTAAAATTGGTTTAGCTAGTTTTGAGACATGCGTGTGGAAAGAAAATCTTGTCTACACACATCCCCACAGACATTTGCTCAGAAAATGATTCTGAGTCGATATGTTTACGTGAAGGTATATCTTGGAGATGTATAAGAAGTTCAATTTTCGAGTGATTTTATAAGCTTTCCTCAGTGAGGAAGGCAAAGACGGTTTTTTTTTCGTGCACCTATTTTTTCGAAAAGTCCTGATCATATCTCACAAATTTGCCGAAGACACCAAATCGACCAGAAATTTTCGTCTCCAGGTACCGAATTTCATAAATTTATTTGGTTCAACCAGACTTGGAACAGAAAAACAATGTCGATACAAAATAACTTTTTGCCTTCCTCACTGAGGTAAGGCTATAATCCTGCTACCTATCGATTCAGAATCGAAAACTGAACAAATGTCTGTGTGTGTGTGTGTGTATGTGTGTGCGTATTCACTTTGGTGCTCAAAATTCTTGCCAAGTTTTCTCGGCACTGGCTGATCCGATTTGAGTCAAACAAGTTGCATTCGATTCGTTTTGGTGCCCCATAGTGCACTATTGAATTGTTTGAAGATCCGATAAGTAGTTCAAAAGTTACGTATAAAAAAGTGTCAGAGTTGCGAATCAGGTGCTGGAATTTTGATGCCGGATCTCACTTATCTATATGAAAACTATGTCCGGATCTATCATCCAACCCATCGTTGGTTAGGTAATCAAAAGACCTTTCCAATGAGTCCAAGACATTGAAGATCTGGCAACCCTGTATCAAGTTATGACCACTTAAGTGATATTTATGAACTTTTTTGAAGCCGGATCTCACTTAAATGTATGTAAACTATGTCCGGATCCATCATCCGACCCATCGTTGGTTAGGTAATCAAAAGACCTTTCCAATGAGTCCAAGACATTGAAGATCTGGCAACCCTGTCTCAGGTTATGACCACTTAAGTGATATTTATGTACTTTTCTGAAACCGGATCTCACTTAAATGTATGTAAACTATGTCCGGATCTATCATCCGACCCATCGTTGGTTAAGTGATATTTATGTACTTTTTTGAAGCCGGAACTCACTTAAATATATGTAAACTATGTCCGGATCCATCATCCAACTCATCGTTAGTTAGGTAATCAAAAGACCTTTCCAATGAGTTCAAAACATTGAAGATCTGGCAACCCTGTCTCGAGATATGACCACTTAAGTGATATTTATGTACTTTTTTGAAGCCGGATCTCACTTAAATGTATGTAAACTATGTCCGGATCCATCATCCGACCCATCGTTGGTTAGGTAATCAAAAGACCTTTCCAATGAGTCCAAGACATTGAAGATCTGGCAACCCTGTCCCAGGTTATGACCACTTAAGTGATATTTATGTACTTTTCTGAAGCCGGATCTCACTTAAATGTATGTAAACTATGTCCGGATCCATCATCCAACCCATCGTTGGTTAGGTTATCAAAAGACCTTTCCAATGAGTACAAGACATTGAGGATCTGGTAACCCTGTCTCAGGTTATGACCACTTAAGTGATATTTATGTACTTTTTTGAAGCCGGATCTCACTTAAATGTATGTAAACTATGTCCGGATCCATCATCCGACCCATCGTTGGTTAGGTAATCAAAAGACCTTTCCAATGAGTCCAAGACATTGAAGATCTGGCAACCCTGTCTCAGGTTATGACCACTTAAGTGATATTTATGTACTTTTCTGAAGCCGGATCTCACTTAAATGTATGTAAACTATGTCCGGATCTATCATCCGACCCATCGTTGGTTAGGTAATCAAAAGACCTTTCCAATGAGTCCAAGACATTGAAGATCTGGCAACCCTGTCTCAGGTTATGACCACTTAAGTGATATTTATGTACTTTTTTGAAGCCGGAACTCACTTAAATATATGTAAACTATGTCCGGATCCATCATCCAACTCATCGTTAGTTAGGTAATCAAAAGACCTTTCCAATGAGTTCAAAACATTGAAGATCTGGCAACCCTGTCTCGAGATATGACCACTTAAGTGATATTTATGTACTTTCTTAAAGCCGGATCTCACTTAAATGTATGTAGACTATGTCCGGATCTATCATCCGACCCATCGTTAGTTAGGTAATCAAAAGACCTTTCCAATGAGTCCAAAACAATGAAGATCTGGCAACCCTGTCTCAGGTTATGACCACTTAAGTGATATTTATGTACTTTTTTGAAGCCGGATCTCACTTAAATGTATGTAAACTATGTCCGGATCCATCATCCGACCCATCGTTAGGTTATCAAAATACCTTTTAAATGAGTACATAACATTGAAGATTTGGCAACCCTGTCTCAAGTTATGACCACTTAAGTGATAATTATGAACTTTTTTGAAGCCGGATCTCACTTAAATGTATGTAAACTATGTCCGGATCCATCATCCGACCCATCGTTGTTTAAGTAATCGAAAGACCTTTCCAATGAGTCCAAAACATTGAAGATCTGGCAACGCTCAGTTTCAAGTTTTGACCGCTTAAGTGACATTTGTGTAATTTTTTTATTGAGAAATAGATGGAATTTGTGTCCAAACCCATCATATCACCAAATGTTGGTAAAAAGTGAGGAAGGAATCAACCACATAGGTGGATTAAGTTAGTTTTTGACAAAAAAAATACAAGGACTTAGTTGCATCCTAATAAAAAATAAGATAAAGAATACTTTTGAAAATGGAGAGGACTGCTGTATTAATCAATATTTTACTGACCATATAATATTTAATAACCAGGTAGTTCAAAAATCAACGTATAGCCAAAGTGCGACAATCGTTTAAACGTGACGCGAATCTCGCCAAAAGCTGCTTAAATAACCAAGAAATGAATTATGTTTCTTAAACCCAGCGCCGAGCCGACTTCCTTCCAACTTTTCAATCCAACCCGTCCCCGCCCGCCCGCTCGAGTGTCGGCAAAAATTATGCAAAATGAAATCTCCGCGCGTCGCGTCGCGCCAGAATAAATTGCTTTTGACAATAATTTGAGTAATCACTTCCTCAGTCAGTCAGTCTGTCTGTCGGTCGCTCGACTCTTGTGTGTCTCGTTATCACCTCGCGTTGGGGTCTAATGGCACGTCGTGAGACGCCAGGCGCCTCCTCCATTAGCCTAGTGCCGGCCGTCGAAATTAAGGCAATATTATATCGTCGTTATTCCAGAAACTCACTCACCCAGTTACCTGCTTTTTTCCTGCTGGGGGGGTGGAAGCTAACCTTCATCCTCCTTTTCAGCCTCCCGCACCACGTGACACAATCCCAGACACGGCCAAAAGTTTCGAGCCAAAGTCAGACAACTTTTCTTTTCTTCTTCTTTTGATGGGGGTGAAAGTTTTTTCCCAAAGGGAATAAATTAAAATTCTCAAATCTATTAACCGCAGTCGACGACGACGTCGTCGTCGTCGTCTTGGAAAAGTTTTTTGGGAAGAAATGTCTTCGTCATCGTCGTCTCGACTGGGTGCCAAAAGTTGGCCCGAGAGGGAGTCCCTGGGAAAATCCGACCGCCGAACAGTGGGGTGGGAAACTTCGTTCGGCCAAGATGTTGGCTGTCGGTTTCAATAGAGTCTGCAAAGTTTTTTTTTTTGCAGCTTCTCCCTTTGCAACACACCCTTAATTGATATCACTTTTTTGTTGTTGTCGTGATGGAGGTTCAGTGCAACGGTTTTTGGGCTCGGATGAAGGCCTAAGTGATTCATAAATTTGGTGTTTGTCGTCAAGCGGCGTGTTTTTTTTTTTTTGTTGCGTCGGCAAGGAAGCTTCTCATCGAGGCCAATGTAATGCAAACCATTTATCATGGAAATATGGTACGCATAGCTGGAGTGATAAAGTGATTGTTGGGAGAAAATTTAAGAAGTCGACAGTTATTCAGGTCTTATCATTTAGTCATATTAAAAGAAACCAAGTGTACTTTGAACATTTGAAAAATACGACGAAAAACCAAACCACGCCTCACTGAAAAACCAAATCCAAATTGAAATTCATCATCGGCAGCGCGGGGCCATAAATTAATTGAGAATAAAACCAATATGTTTTATGCTGGCTAATAATAACATGAATCGGCCATTCAGGGGGCCATTTTGGCGGTTGATTGACGATGTCCGCATGCACCTCGCTACTTATTATGCCAATTTGAAAGCGAAACGCTGGCTACAAAAAAAATCCCCATGCATTTTGCCCCTGTCGATGAGCTTGCAGTGATGGTGGGTGAGTGATGGGGCGGAATATTTGCGTTTTCGCGGGCTCGACCACAGCTGAAAGAAAGATGGTCTTACCTGATTGTGGCGGGGCAGCAAAAGTTTTGCCCTGCTGAGGTTCAGATAGTGGAGGAAATGAGTGGGAAATTTGAGCAAAATCAATTTGGGTCGTTTTTCTTAGCAGTTTTAAATAGTTTGAAATGATAACATTAATAGCAAGAAAAAATGATTGACATAAATATAGATCCATAATTGGAAGATAACATTTAAAAAGTATTTATTTCTTTTCCGAACAGCTTTTCTTATAAACGTAATGTAAAATAAAAAGAAATTATTAAAAACATCAAGATTTGGGTAATTCTCCACCAACTCACGCGAAATCGTACTCATAATTCCGAAAAAAACGTACCCTTAACCAAATTTGTAATTTTAATTATCTGCTCTACAACATTGTAGATCATAATTACACTCTGAAAAATAACCATGCAAAGGAACAAAAACACGTAATTTTAAATGAAAAATATAGTTTTGAATGAAAAAATTATGCAGATTCAAAAAGTATAATTATAAAAAAAAAAGAATTTTCTCGAAATAAAACTTTTTTTTGGAATTCTAGCTACGCCATCAAATTGGGCGTCCAAATTTCCAAATCATCACCATTTGAGGCCGAAAATTATTGAAATACACATTTTTCCGATAGTTCCAAAATGGAAGTGGTCGTACTGCCCTCCGTCATTTGATTCGAGATCAGGGACCAAAATTACCCCTTAGAACAAAGTTTCACGTAAATCAAAGAAAAGTCGGGGAAACTGCTGTGAGAGTTGGCGGAGAATTTACCATTTACAAAATTTTGTTAAAAAAATTTCATTAAAAATACAAAACAAAAAAATGCAAAAGTTCTCAAAATAAGGAGATGATTTCTACATTAGTTTTTCAAAACCACCAATGCGCCATGGGTTTCCTATGTACATGGGACCTATTGAAAAACTATGTGAGATTTTCTGTATGTTTTAATAGATAGTTGCTAAATATTTGTTTTCCATGCTTTGCAAGTATATAAAACTATTCTCAAAATAAGCAAAAAAAGTAAAACGTAAAAAGGATTTTTGAATTTATATAAAATTGTGAAACTTGCATCTTTCAATTTGCTTTAAATTTTCATAAGCATTCAATATATTTCATTTTGGCCAATACAATTAATTTAAATTTTCTAAATAGTTTTTTTCAATAAAAAAAATCTTGGTAAAAGCATATGCAATGGATGCAACTTCTAATAAATACATAATTTTAATAAAATAAATTATTTAAATTTTGAAATGGAGGGCAAGACTTTGAAATTTGGACTTTAGCCTTGAAAACCGGTAAAGAACCAAGGCAAATTGAAAAACACTTTAAATTTTCTCATATCTCTCATATCTCTAAGCAATAATTTGTCCACTCTTACAGAATAAATTGAAAAGCATTTTCTCAGCTTCTTAAAACTTTACAAACATGGAATTGTTTTTTTAACGTAGAATTAAACTGGTATGGGTCTCGTGGCGCAGGGGTAGCGGCTTCGGCTGCCGATCCCGATGATGCTATGAGACGCGGGTTCGATTCCCGCCTTATCCACTGAGCTTCTATCGGATGGTGAAGTAAAACGTCGGTCCCGGTTTCTCCTGTCTCGTCAGAGGCGCTGGAGCAGAAATCCCACGTTAGAGGAAGGCCATGCCCCGGGGGGCGTAGTGCCAATAGTTTATTTTTTTTTTGTTTATTTATTTTTTAGTTTTTTTCCCCTCTCCCCCTTTCAAAATAAGGCCAAAAAATCGAAGGGTAATACAATATTTTTTTCAAAAAATATTAAAACTTCAATGTAAATTTGAGTGCAATCGGCTGAAATCAATTTAAAATGCATTCCCTTGCGTTTTGAATCATTTTTAGTATTTTTTGGGTGAATTGAAAAAAATGTGAATTTTTGAAATTTTTGATCTCTAGTATCGCTAAAAGTGTTTTTTGTTGGAATTTTTGTTTCGTAAAATCTTACATTTTTTGACGACTTATGATTGCAAAACAACTGAACTAGTGTAAAATGCATTTTAAAACACGTTTTGCATTCAAATGTTGAGACTATGGCTTGTTATTTAAATTTATATATTTTAATAACTATTCATTTCTTGCTTTGTGCTTTTCTTGGATCTTTTTAAGTATTTTTAATGCATTTATCATGTTTAGCTTAATAAACAATGATAGTTTCAAGGTTTCCCTCATTATCCTATTCGGTTGGTGCCTGTTTTGGCTTTTCTTACAAGTGTTCTTACAAATTGTGTACAAAATACAGTCGCGTGTATATTTTATGCATTCAATATATTTTTGACTGTTTTCTCATTTTTTTAAATTAAAATCAAACTAGGGGAGATATACTCATCCTCGTCAAACTAAGCTTTGCGGCCTATTCTCGTCACTTTTGCAGTACCGCTATTCCATCAACAAACAACAGATACATCAACAATAGAGAGTTGCTTGCTCACATTTGTTTGAGCTATTTATTACTATGAAAGAGTCAAACACACTTTATGAAAACAATAATTTATGATCGATTTATTGTCGATTTTTTAATCTTAAGCCTTTAAAAAAATAATGAAATTTATGATCGGAAAAAGAACAGTTTTTACGGGTTTTTTCAAGATTTTTTAATGTTTTGCAATTTATTTGCAATGGCCTGTTCCAAAAATAATTATCCTAACATTATGTTTTATTCTAAGAATCGATGATGTTTTGAAACATGAAAAGTCACAAAATATGCAAAAAAAAGAAATACAACTTTAATTTTCATAATAAAAAAACAACAATAGACTTTTGCAAATATGTGTACTGCCCACCATTGAAAAACCGGCTAATATCCACTTGATATCCACTTTTGGCAAAAACGAGTTATTAGCACCAGGTGTTAAAGGAACGAATCTTTTGAAACTTGAATTTCACTAAAATAGTGTTTAGATTTGGCTGCCGATGCGAAAAACCAAACGGCTAATATGTCACTCTTATTGGAAATTACCTTGACCGAGATTTGGTGTCCAACACCAAAACGCGTTTTTCTCGGAATACTTGATTTGAAATAATAGCCGAATTTTCAATTATGGGCAGTGTACTAAAAATGAACAAAGAGAAACAGACGAAGTAAGGTTACTTCAAATATCCTTCTAAAGAAGAAGAAAGAAGAGAAGAAAAATACATCTTTTTTTGATCTCGACAAATTGCATACTTTCGTCCCAATAATCTTCTTCAACACGGATAACTTCTGTGGTGTTAGGTCTTTTCTCTAAACTGCTTTCAAAAACTCAAAAAAATCTTTTAAAGTCGACTGGTGCATTTTTCATTACAATCCTCAAAAAAAATCAAGCAAATCTCACTGTGACCATCGAAAAGGGACGAACACTGCTGTGCGGCCGACAGGAGAAGTCATAAAGCCTGACAGTGACGAACAATCGAAATGGAAGATTTATTGGGCAACGCCGACAAATCACTCGCAAAGTGGCCCGCTCGGCGCGATCGAACGCTGGCTGTGTGCTTCAGGTGGCTCCGCCACCGCGGCTGGAATACCAAATTCTACTCTTACAGTGTGGTGCACCGTTCTAAGTAATCGTAAAGATGGAACTTTATCGCGAGGGAGGAAAGAATTTTCTTTGTTTTTTTTTCGGCCAAATTTTTCGGAGTCTGCCAGAGAGCGCCCTGGCGGGAACCAATTTTTGATTGATGTTTGTGGCCACACCCCTTTTTCTAGAAATCGAATTGAATTTGTTCACTTTTAAAATTTAGTCCCAGCTGCTAAATTGGTACTTGAAAATGCGTTCACCCTCACCACGTTCAAGTTCAAGCGACCAATTTAAAATTATTCTCATTAGGAAGCCAAGCTTGGGAAGAGTATACTCTTCGCTGGAACAGTCAGCCGTGTCACGTTCGAGGCGTTCAGCGGAGAGGGGGGCAAATTGACAGCGTTCATCTCATTTTTCAAACAATTAACCTTGGCAGACCGCGCGTCTCCTCGTCGTCGTTGCCAGGCCAGCGCTCAGTGTGTCAGTCAGGCGGTCGATTGGTGTTGCACCGCCACCGTGTTGACAAGTCCCGCAAACCGCAAAACGGGTGTCACCCTTGAACAGTGGAAGTAAGTTTTTCTGGGTTTTTTTCTTGAGCTGAAAACATATTCATCGTTTTTTTTAATTAAATAAAATAGTGTTGATTCAATTCATAAATTGAAAAAAAATGTTTTTATAATCCCATCATGAAATAACATACTTTTCCTGTCATCTTTGAATGACAAAATGGCCTACTTATCTCTTCCAAAAATAAATAAACCTCAAATTTTTAGCTCTGATATCGGTACGGTAAAATTGAACATTTAAAATTTGTAACGAAAAGATTCAATTTTAAATATAATTTTGAATTGACCTAACACATAGACATTTGACTTAAAATTCCATTCAAAAACTTTTGGTTTGGTTGAAAATAGGGTGGTTCACGATTAGAGTGATTTTGAAAATCTTAATTTTAGCAATATTTAAAAGGATTTTTTGTTTTCTAGAAAAATGTTGGGCTTGCCAATCCACGCATTTTTGTTGAAGACATCAAAAGTTTATCTACGCCCTCTAGGATCAAATTTAAAGAAAGCATCTGAGCAAACCTTGAAAAATTAGTTTTTAAACGTGGAAATTCAGGGTTAAGTTTTAAAGAATAGTGACATTCACAGCACTTTTAGAGCTCTAAAAAAACACACATTTTTAATTTTTGACAAGTCAATTTTGACTTAGTGAACAACTCTTCTGAAGATACCAAAGCTGTTTGTGTTATGTAACTTGTTGCAAAACTTGGTTTATCAGCACTCTTCATATTTATCCTACTCGGAATGCTTACGTCACATTTATCTTGGAAAGTTACGAAACCTTCAGAAAATAAGCAAAATTCATCATTCAAAACGTTCAAATGAATGCAAAAATTCACAAAAAATTATTATAATAACGTTATTAAGCTACTCGTGGCTAAATGATTTTTTTAAAAAACAACTCGTATTGTGTACATAATAAAAAAATACCTTTTTGCAGTTCCGTCGTAAAACTCCTAACTTTTCCTGTCATTCTCGAACGACGAAACAGCCTACTTTTCTCTACCAAAAATAACTGAATCGAATAGTAACCCTTTTCAAAATTAATGCTGAAAAGCTCTCTGAAATGGATGCTGAAAAGTTGAACTTTTCAGCACTTGTATGGAAAAGTAATATTTTTCAATTTTTTTTATTTAATCGACTTATTGACTAAATGCATGGACATTTGACCTATAATTCTTCTCAAAGGGTGTTTTACGGAATTGCAAAAAATGTTGTATGGAACTCGTTGCAAAACTTTTTTTTATCACTAGTCGTATAAATGCTGAAAAAAAAACACTTTTTGCAACATGTTGCATAAACTACTATTTTGAGCAATTCTCAACGGAATCGGCTTTTTAATTTAAATTTTTGTATTTTTAATCCGGCTGAAACTGTTTTTAGTGCCTTCGGTACGCCCAAAAGAAGCCATTTTGCATCATTAGTTCGTCCATATAATTTTCCATACAAAGGTCCAAACATTCAAAATTACGCCCTTGTGAAATGTTAGTCTTGATTTAAAAAAAATATTGTTTTCGAAAGATTGGAAAATTTTATGAAATGTTTCATATTTTAACATTGCGAATCGGATTATTAGTTGCTGAGATACATTAGAAAATTGTGGGTTGTTTGGGTGAGATATCAATTTTCCTGTTTTTAAACATTTGCATGGCAATATCTCAGCAACTAAGGGTTGGAAAAAAGCAAAATATAGAGATTTTTCCAGCTCTTCAAAAATATATTTTTAAAAGGTGGGCAAACATGGGCACTAATAAAAAAAAATAACTGCGGCTATTTTCAATAATACCTGAAATTGGTTATAACTTGAAAACGGTGCACGGTTTTTGATTCCAAATTTGATTTTACATCGAAAAATGAAGTTAAAAAATTGTGCGAACAATATTTCGATGTTTTTTTTTAAATCAGTATTGATTCAACAATTCATAACTCAGTCATAGATTTTTTGCACACTGTGAAAATTTCTGAAAAGTTAGCATTTGATGACCCCTAAGGCATATGAGAAAAAAAATTAAATAGTGTTTTTTTTTGTACAAATCAAGTTTTAGGACAAAAAGTAAAATTAAAAATCACCGTGTATAATTTTTTTTTCAGTGTAGTTCTTATCCATACCTACATCTTTGCCCAAGACAATTGATCAAAAACTTCAAAAGATACAGATTTTGGAATTTTCATATATCATATGGGTAATTCTCTACCAACTCACACGAAATCGGGAAAAGTTGCCCCGACCCCTCTTCGAGTTGTGTGAAACCTTGTCCAAAGGGGTAACTTTTGTCCCTGATCACGAATCCGAGGTCCGTTTTTTTATATCTCGTGACGGAGGGGCGGTACGACCCTTTTTATTTTTGGACATGCGAAAAAAGAGGTGTTTTTCAATAATTTGCAGCCTGAAATGGTGATGAGATAGAAATTTGGTGTCAAAGGGACTTTTATGTGAAATTATACGCCCGATTTGATGGCGTACTCAGAATTCCGAAAAAAAACATATTTTTTATCGAAAAAAAACACTAAAAACGTTTTAAAAATTCTCCCATTTTCCGTTACTCGACTGTAAAATATTTTGGAACATGTCATTTTATGGGAAATTTAATGTCCTTTTCGAATCTACATTGACCCAGAAGGGTAATTTTTTCATTTAGAACAAAATTTTTCATTTTAAAATTTCGTGTTTTTTCTAACTTTGCAGGGTAATTTTTTAGAGTGTAACAATGTTCTACAAAGTTGTAGAGCAGACAATTACAAAAATTTTGATATATAGACATAAGGGGTTTGCTCATAAACATCACGAGTTATTGCGATTTTACGAAAAAAAGTTTTAAAAAAGTTACTTTATGCGTTTCTCTTTGTTTCGTCGTCCGTGTCTGTCGCGGGTGAGCATGAACGGCCATGATCGATGACGACCAACTTTTTCAAAACTTTTTTTTCGTAAAATCGCGAAAACTCGTGATGTTTATAAGCAAACCCCTTATGTCTATATATCAAAATTTTTGTAATTGTCTGCTCTACAACTTTGTAGAATATTATTACACTTTAAAAAATAACCCTGCAAAGTTAGAAAAAACACGAAATTTTAAAATGAAATTTTTTGTTCTAAATGAAAAAATGACCCTTCTGGGTCAATGTAGATTCAAAAAGTACATTAAATTTCCCATAAAATGACATAGCATAGCATAGCATAGCATAACGGGTCTGCACCACGCTGTAGGGGGTGCCACAATGGTCAATTCAATATTCTTAGACAATTTGATTGCTGCCCGGTACAACCAAGAATATCTAAGAACGTAAATTTCCACACTGTGCTCCAAGGCTACGCCCATACAGTCCCGTGGGGATTTGGGAGGGGATGTTTTTGTTGTTCACTAGTGGCAAAAGTGCAGGGAACCCATGCGACTTTTAAAAGTGAACGGAATATTTTTGGGAGGTTTGGAATGGGGGTTAGGGGAATTTCATCGGGCCGATGAAAATGGTTGAGTGCGTAATGTATTTAATGATTTGAATGTTTGTAAGTGTAAATGTGAGTCTGTAGTGTATTATCTAATAAGCATATAGTTTTGTAATAATGATAAATAATAAATATAATAAATATAGTAAATAAAATAAATATAATAAATACAATCAAGATGATTCCAGGAAGCTGTAAAAAAAAACAGTTATTTAAAACATAAATGCTCCAGATGGTTCCCATGCTGTTTTAGAAAGTTTCGTTAATTTAAGCAATTTGATCATATATGGTATGAGGAGGTGGTATATTACAGGAAAGGAATAGGATAAGGAATAATATGAACATTTAAATAAATCATATAGTGAGTAGACAAATTTACATGTAAACATTTGATTTAAAAAAATTCCAGGAAGCTGTAAAAAATGAAAATAATTTTAAAACTAATACTCCAGATGGAAACACAAATAAAACAACAAAGACACAAGAATCCTAAAACGCGGCATCGCACCTTCCACATAATTCGACATGAACACGATCACGTACACAGCACAAAAAGAACGCCACAAAAATCCATCTTCCCGGCGCTGCTGCTCACACGATAATCTTAAATTTCCCATAAAATGACATGTTCCAAAAAAATTTACGGAAAATGGGAAAATTTTTAAAACTTTTTTTGTGTTTTTCGGATGAAAAATATGTTTTTTCGGAATTCTGAGTACGCCATCAAATCTGGCGTCTAATTTTACATAAAAGTCCCTTTGACACCAAATATAGACAGCTTCCAAATTTGCATGTAAATTTATATGGACACTTTGTGGCTTTTCAGAACAACATTGAGCAAATAAGTTACAAGCTCTTCTGTTTTTGTTTTATCCTTGAAAATTGAATGGATGAATGAAAGATCAATTTCCAATCGGTTTCCTTAAAAATTGATTTAAAAAAAGTTAAAATATTTTGTTTATAAGTTTTATAGTTAGTTGAGAAAGTAAAATATTATATATTTTCACTACTTTGCCCACTTATGAGTTGTTTGTTAATATCACACCTGGATGCTCTAGGGAAGGAAGTGCACTATGCCGGTGTAGTAAACATGTCCATCATCCTGTGGTAAAGGAATCGGAACACTTGATATTTTTAGAAATTCTTGAATATTTGGATAAAACTTTGATAGCTTTGTTAATTAAATTTTTGATAAACGTGAACAAGAAAACTAAAGAAACTTTACTACAATTCCATTCGCAAAACTCTTCAAACAGCCGCTAGGGAAGTGAAGTGATCGGTTTAATTTAATGGAAACTGGGTTTGCTGGCTGCTGCTGTTGGCCAAAGTGGAGGAGAGCCTGGGTGGAGGTTGTTTGTCGGTACTGCGCTCCAGTTACAACAACCTCCCGGAGACAGACAGGGCAACGCGTCGTGTCGTCGTCTTTCCGATGCGATTCGACGCGAGTCTAATTGAACGCTGGAAGGTGGGCAGTTTTAATCGATTCTGACACACCACAACGACCGTCGTGGCTGACAGTTTGCAGCTAGTGCACTTAGTAGCGTGGTGACAAAGTAGCGTGAAGTGCGAGATATCGTGCAGGGATGCAGTTTTCTAAAGATTGAGAATTTTTGGATGGATTTGGGTTAATTTTCAGTTTGATTTTATTTAGTATTTAAATCAGACATAAACATAATTAATAACGATCAAAAATATTTGAAGTAAACCTCCATAAAAAAACAATTAATTTCACTCAAATGAGATTAAAATCTAAACCGATATCGATACACCTCAAAGGTGACTAATGGCTGTTGACTCGCCGAACTGTTAATATGCCTTAGTTTCTCGTATTTCAATGCAGTAAGGGTCGAGAGCGAGAGATGGTGCCAATTTATTAAGTTTCCCACGCACACGTGGTTGCATGCCGCCGACAGTCGGTAGTATGCTCTGGTACAAAAAAAGAGGCCGTAGGTGGTTAAACTCCGGTTTCGTTTGAAGTGTTCTACGGTTACCGCCGGACGACGACAGGCCGAGAATCGAACCGGGGGAGAAAAATTGAGACCGTTCTGGAACTGACTGTGGACAATTTATGGCAATGTGCTTTTAATTGAGACTTTTATGGAGCAACTGGTGCTGGGTTTTACGGCATGAGAGTTTTTTGTTTTAAAAATAATTTTATGGTTTATCATATTTTTTTTTTTTTTTCATATGAAAAACGCTACTCAATCCACCTTTGGTTAGTTGGTGCCTTCCACTCCTTTAAATAGTAATCCTGTCTAAAAATATCCGATTTCGAATAAAACTGCAGATTTTTTGTTAAGAAAAAACAGACACAGTGTTAAGAAAATTGCATCCCTCTACAGTGCGGCAGAAACAGTCGGGTTCACGCGAATTTCGATAGGTTTTTGCCTCAGGAACAATGTTTTCATACAACGAAAAATTTCCAAAAATTGTTTAAAACTCGCGATTTGGGGTTGCCAAGAAAATCGGGCCAAGTATTGAAAAAAAATCTTGAAAAATCTCGCAGACGAAAATCTTACCATTATGAATGGGTAAGGGGAGAGAGAATATGAAGTAATTTATTTTATTTAAATTATTATTTGATTATTATTTTTATTTTTTTTTTTCTAATCAACTCGCTCAATCCCTAGTAACATTTTTAAACTTACAGGTTTTATCATGGTTCTGAAAACCCTCATACGGCCTAAATAGGCTTTTATGGCCTACTTAAAACCTAAAATGTTACTAGGGATGTATAACCTGTCAAAATCTGACACAAATACAGATAAATCTTTATTCTGGCTGACACTTGAAAAATAAGGCATTCCTGGCAACCCTGCATGGACCTCAAATTTGTTATCAGGGACCAAAATTACCCCGTGGTCATTGGTGGAGATTAAGCCATATAAATTTCAGGGTTCGCTAAATAAAAAGTTTCAAATTGGATCAAAATTGTTTAGGAATTAATTTTTCATAAAAATGACAAGTTTTGTTGTTAATTAACTCAAATTTGCAGAAAGAATCAACATATTTCTTATTTTGTTATAAAACTTGTTCTAATTAAAATGCCCATACATTTTTTAGCAATTGTACCCTAGAATGTGTACTTCCAGATGCTTCGAATAGTTATTCACTTTTCAAGATGGCATCTTTTTCTTCGTATTTTGGCAATATCTTTTGTTTACAAAGACCTATTTTCATTCTTTTGGAACAGAAATGTTATTTTTTATGAGTTCTACAAATGTCTAGAAGACAGCAACTCGCTATGACGTAAGCCTGAATTGATAAATTGAAAATAGAGCTTTGTGCTGTTCAGCAAAGATGCTCAGAATTGTGTTTTCCTATGACTAAAATATGGACAACCCTAATGTCTACCAGACCAAAAACCCTATTAACCCTGATCAGTTGTCTCGAAGACACCAAAACTTAAAATCTTAAGGTGTGGCCTTACAAAAAACATTTAATTTTAAAATGAAAATTTAGGTTCCTTCTGGATTCTGGCAAATTCGATAAGAATCATGTCTCTTGAGTTTTGACAGATCAATAACGGATACCGTAAAACCGAGTGATAGATTTGAGATTTTTCAACAAAATGAAGAAAACAAATGGAATGGAATCATAAAGACCGTGGTAGTTCAAAGTACCTCAAGAAGAATATTTCATTTTTTTTTTTTAGTTTAAAAAGTAACATAACCAAAATAAAAAAAAAAACGTTGATAAACAGCATTATTTTAATATTCTCAAAGAGTCATGATTTTCTCAATGAACATGATTTCAAATCGTAAATGCATTTTCAGATTCTTCAATGTTCCACCAGGAGAAAGTAAAAAAAGTTAGTAAATAATAAATATTGTGTGTTTTTAAGGTGAAGCCGTTGTTCATTTTCGAAGAAATTTTATCATCACCATAAAATATTCTGTACCAAATTCAAGTTAACGAATTTCTGCACCAAAATGAATCAGCATGTGCTGGTTGTTGCCTTCTTGAAGCCACTGAAAAAAATTTTGATCTAAGCCAATAGTGTTTCAAAATTTCATTGACATCCTAGTTGGCAATCATTGATTAATTACGATTTCCATAACTTTACATGGAATGGGTTTATTAGATTAAGCAAACATAACAGTTATGGATTTCGCTAGGTTTTTTACCACCCTTTTCCTAGATTTGAAGATCTGAAACAAACAATTTCTATGCTACCAAGTCAGTATCTGAAACATTTATAGTTGTAAGGAAAATCCAAAACTCTATTCAAGCACAAAAGAAACAAAATTGTAACATGCTATCTCGAAAAATAAAAAATTGAATTGAAAAACATGGAATGGGATAATCGTTACCAAAAGGAATCAGCATGTGTAGGGCACTATTCTAAACAACTTGTTGAAGGAATTTGGTCAAAATGTTAAAAGCGACGCAAAATTTATATCTTTGCTCGAAAAATCATGAAAATGATGGAAGTCTTCACGTTAAATCATAATAAAATAAAATATCCATATTTGTAATCACTTTCAGTAGAACAAATTTCATATAAAATGTGAATGCCTTTGATTCGTGCTTGGAAATTCAGTTTGAAATGCAATATGAATCAATAATTCTATTAACAAAACTAGTTCTAATAATTATAGACAAAATTCTGACTTTTTAGCAATTTTACCAAAAATTTATATGTATTTTGTTAAAAAGCTATTAAATTTAGTAAACTAAATATAAACATTGATTTTTTTCTTTAAAACTGTATCAGCAACCTTAGTGATGGTACATTTGGCGTAAAAATATAGTTTGAACATCTGAAAACTTATTTTAACAACAAAAACGATGACTATAAAGTCGGCCCGGAATTCCAAATAAGAATTTTCAACGCAATTATTATTTTAAACTCTATTGAAAAAAACTGTTTTGGGTAATTCTCTACCAACTCACACGAAATCGGGAAAAGTTGCCCGACCCCTCTTCAATTTGCGTGAAACTTTGTCCTAAGGGGTAACTTTTGTCCCTGATCACGAATCCGAGGTCCGTTTTTTGATATCTCGTGACGGAGAGGCAGTACGACCCCTTCCATTTTTGAACATGCGTAAAAAGAGGTGTTTTTCAATAATTTGCAGCCTGAAACGGTGATGAGATAGAAATTTGGTGTCAAAAAGATTTTTATGTAAAATTAGACGCCCGATTTGATGGCGTACTCAGAATTCCAAAAAAAACGTATTTTTCATCGAAAAAAACACTAAAAACGTTTTAAAAATTCTCCCATTTTCCGTTACTCGACAGTAAAAATTTTTGGAACATGTCATTTTATGGGAAATTTAATGTACTTTTTGAATCTACACTGACCCAGAAGGGTCATTTTTTTTATTTAGAACAAAAATTTTCATTTTAAAATTTCGTGTTTTTTCTAACTTTGCAGGGATATTTTTAAGAGTGTAATGATATTCAACAAAGTTGTAGAACAGACAATTACAAAAATTTTGATATATAAACATTGGGGGTTGGCTTATAATCATCACGAGTTATCGCGATTTTACGAAAAAAAGTTTTGAAAAAGTTACTTTTTGCGTTTCTCTTTGTTTCGTCGTTCGTGTCAGTCGGCCATGATCGATGACGACCAACTTTTTAAATACTTTTTTTCGTAAAATCGCGATAACTCGTGATGTTTATAAGCAAACCCCTTATGTCTATATATCAAAATTTTTGTAATTGTCTGCTCTACAACTTTGTAGAACATTGTTACACTCTAAAAAATAACCCTGCAAAGTTAGAAAAAAAACACGAAATTTTAAAATGGAAAATTTTGTTCTAAATGAAAAAATGACCCTTCTGGGTCAATGAAGATTCGAAAAGTACATTAAATTTCCCGTAAAACGACATGTTCCAAAATTTGTTACATTCAAGTAACGGAAAATGGGAGAGTTTTTAAAACTTTTTTAGTGTTTTTTTCAATGAAAAATACGTTTTATCGGAATTCTGAGTACGCCATTAAATCAGGCATTCAATTTTACATAAAAGTCCCTTTGTCACCAAATTTCTATCTTTTCATGAGACATCGAAAAATTCACCTCGGTTTCGTGATCATGCACCAAATTTACCAATTATAGCAAAGTTTCAAGGACATCGAAAATATTTTCTGATTTCGTGTGAGTTCTTGGAGAATTATCAATTTAATTTTGATTTTTTTTTGCAGTTAAACTTCCCAAAAGTAATAAATGGTTAATTTTAGACAGCGTTAAACTGTCAATGAACCCGTATGTATCAGTACAAACTGTAATATTATATCATGGCACAGTCTTCTGGAAACTAATCAGCCCACAAACAAACGCCTCAGTTTACGTAAACCGATACACCGAGTGCAGTTTTGTGCGTCAATCAATGGCACGGCACGCCACCAGCAATTTACCCTTCTGACCCCGAAACTACAAATCGTCATTCATTGATAAAGCACGCCAGCCATGAGCCGAGACTTTGCACTATAAACACACACACACACACACTCTCTCTCTACAACCGCAACCCAACCCAACCCGAACGGTTGACGACGACATGCTACTGAACTTACTGAACTTCTTCTCGCAAATAATAATGAACCACCGCGTCCTCGTCTGCCAGCACATCCTCACACCTCATTTCCATCGAACGACGAATACAGAAAAAAACAACTACGAGGTGCTTCTTCTTTTTTATGCTGCGGATTTCCAAACAATCCCAACTCAGCCAAAACAAACACAGTTGGAAAAAGGTCGGCAAAAAGGTCGAGCTTCGATGCTTTTGATTGAAAACATTGCTGTATTGAATGATTTTCAAAAGTAAATTTTGTGACAGATTCAACTTTATTTTTCTCTCAGTGTAACCTGCCAATCCAAAAGACCAGACACCTCACGCGAACACTGCTGGGGCATTCCATCCTTTTCATCGCCAGGGCTTTCGTTCGTTCATTCGTTCGTAGTAAACGTTACTACGACCTCCTGCTTCCACATTCCATCCTCTCTGCAACACCCGACCGACTGCAACCTGTTGAGCCTCTTCCCCCGTCCAACCAAGAAGACGAAGAGGACTCCACACAAAACGTTATTTAATTCACTGCACATGAAATACATAAATCTTGTATTATTTTTTTTATCACTCTCTGGTGAGTGTGCCCTGGTTCGTTCGTTTTGCAAGCGACAAAACATTAACACGGTTGGTGTTTGGGGAAAAGAAGGGGAAAGGGAAAAGAAGGAGAAAAACACTTTGGTAAGAAAAGCAAAGAGGTGAAGGAGGGAGGTCGGAGGGAAGACCCGAGAGCACGTGAGTTAAAAGCGCTAAAGCAGGAGGTGTGTTCTGGAGATACTTTAAGGACGTCGGAAAATAAGAGACATTTCTATTAGTTGAATTGAGAAGAAGATAGTTTACCAAATTATTTATAATTGTGATTTGAACGAGTTTAACAATTCAAATAATCCGGGGAAATAAAAAAACGAGAAGATTTGAAGAGATTTGAAAATTATTGGAAATTGTTTAAATGAAGGTATATTTTGCAACAAAACGGTAAAAGAAAACAATGTTGATGGTTAAATTTGGTTGATGGTTTAAATTTTGAGGATCATTTTATGAATTGACTGCTTGTAAAAAAAATATCATAAGACTTGAAGAAATAACACATTTTTTGTAACTTTTGCTGAATAACTTCGAATCGTATAAACTTGTCTCTGTTTTTGTGAATGTAATAATGCAATTCTCTGAGATTTCAGTCATTCGAAAATTTTGGTATTTTTTAATCCGACTGAAACTTTGTTGGTGCCTTCGGTATGCCCAAAGAAGCCATTTTGCATCATTAGTTTGTCCATATAATTTTCCATACAAAAATGATACATGAAAATTCAAATATCTTTATCTTTTGAAGAAAATTGATCGATTTGGTGTCTTCGGAAAAGTTGAAGGTATGAATAAGGACTACACAGAAAAAATTAAACAAGGTAAATAAAATTTTGTAATTTTAAATACACTTTTTGTCGCTTAAACATGAATTGCAAAAACACTATTTTTTTATTTTCTTATGTTTTAAAGGACATCAAATGCCAACTTTCCAGGTTGTGCAATAAATCTTAGACTGAATTACGAATTTTTGAAACATTACGGATTTTTTTTCCAAAAAAGTGAAATATCGATCGCAAAAAATTTTCAACTTCATTTTTCTACGTAAAATCGAACTTACAATCAAAGAGTACTTAAATAAAATTTTGTATAAAGTGCACCGTTTTCAAGTTATAGTTATTTTTAGGTAACTTTTTTGAAAACAGCCGCAGTTATTATTTTTTAAATAAGTGCTAATGTTTGCCCACTTTTGAAAAAAAAATTGCTGAAATATTGCCATGCAAAGATAAAAAAACAGGATGATTGATGTTTTCTAAGTCTCACCCGAACTATAGCTCGGCAACTAATGGTCCGATTTTAAATGTTTAAATAAAAAACATTCGTGAGATTTTACGATCTTATTGAAAACAATATTTTCACTTTCAATCAACATTCAATAATACGCCCTTGTGAAATGTTAGTCTTGATTAAAAAAATGCATGCACCACTGCATTAAACTTCACCCTCTACAATTATTATTTAAATTGAAACAAATGAGCAACTCTCTACGAAATCGGCCGATTTCGACCATTTTTATTTTTTGTATTTTTTTATTTGACTCAAACTTTGTGGGGGCCTTCCCTATGACCAAATAAGCTATTTTGCGTCATTGGTTCACCCATACAAGTCTCCATACAATTTTGGCTGCTGTCCATACAAAAATGGTATGTAAATATTCAAACAAATGTAACTTTTGTGTGAATTTTCTGATCGTGAATTTTTCCGATCTTTTCGAAAAAATATTTTGAAATTTTTTAAATCAAGACATACATTTTAAAAGGGCCAAATATTGAATATTACGCCCATTTAAAATGCTAGTCTTGATTTAAAAATTTTCAAAATATTTTTTCGAAAAAATCGGAAAATTTCACGAATGTTTCATGTATTAACATTGAAAATGGGACCATTAATTGGGTGAGACTTACAAAACTTCAATTTTCGTGTTTCTTTTTCTTAAAGCGACTCTATCTCAGCAACCCGAGGTCCAATCTTCAATGTCTCTTAGACAATTTTATAGCAAATTTTCTGAACTTTTCAAAAAAAATATTTTTAGAAAGGGTCACTCATGGTCACTTTTTTTAAAAATTGAAAAACTGCAAATATTTCGCTAAAATCAAACTTTCGGTGGCTATATCTTGAAAACGGAGCCCTTAATCAAAAAATCTGTAAAGTACTTTTCGATTGCAAATTCAATTTTGCATTAAAAAGTAATGTCAAACTTGTTTTTGCATAAAACTTCGATTTTTTCCAAAAATCACTATTTTTTCAAAAATTCATAACTCGGCGGCAGATTTTTTGACCATGTTTTTCTATGTCTAAAAAGTTGCGGATTTTTGTTCTCTAAAACATATCAAAAAATCTCGAAAATCAAAAAAAATATTTTGGGAAATTGAGTTTTAGTGAAAAAAAGTTGATAAAAAAATTTGCAATTTTTTTTTCCGTGTACCTATTTTTTCTCAAAACGCAAAATAGCATATTTGGTCATAGGGAAGGCCCCCACAAAGTTTGAGCCAAATCAAAAAATACAAATAAAATCCATTTCTGGTTTTGGTAGAGAATTGCTCAAATGCTTAGAGGCGTATTCTGGTGAAAAATTAAATTATTTTTAAATTCTCAATATATAAAAAAAAACTGTTCAAAAATACACAGCCCAAATTGAATCCTGAAAAAATAATTTTTTTAAAACAATTGCATCACTTGAAGTAAGTAAAACTTCCAACCCGAGCAGGCAGAAATTACTTGGAAATAACATTTTTTGATAATTGAAAATACTGGGCCAAAAACATTTTATGTTATTTATAACAAGATTTGTTATTCGTCGTTATTATTTTTATGTAATTGGTTTGTTTTTTTAATAACAGACTAACAAATTTTTTAGTTATTCTTCTAACAAATCTTTGATAAAAATTTTCGTTATTTTAAACAACTAATCCGATCATCCCAATAACAGTTGGATGTATTCTTCCATAACAAAAAATGTTATTCCAAAGTTGTTTTGGCTTTCAATCAATATCAGACCAATAACAAATTTTGTTATGATAACATAGACTGTTATTAAACCCTTATGAAAAATGGGTTTTTCATGAAGATTCCATAACGCATTCTATTATTTTATGAATATTTGTTATTGAAATGTCATGAATTTCGTTATTACCGTCTGCCCGGGAAACCTTAAAATTTCTAAACTTTTATGTTCTGCTTTTCAATGCTCTCTGAAGACCAACAAAGTTTGAAAAACGATTATTTGATTTTTTAAATCGAAGTTCACATACCGTATATATGTTGTGTTCATTAAGATTTGCCATAAGCTTAATAAGTTTTACACGCTTTTACATACATTTTTTTCAATAATGTATTTTTTTAGTAGATGTGAGTCGAAACACGATAAAAGGTGGATGGAATATAATAATAGTAGTTTATGCAACAAGTTACAAAAAGAGGATTTTTTCAGCACGAGTCGTACATTTATCCAACGTTGGATAAATACGAAGAGTGCTGAAAAAATCAAGTTTTGCAACGAGTTCCATACAACATTTTTTGCAATTCCAAAAAACACACACTGAGTTAAATTTTATGTCAAATTTTCGTGTATTTTGTCAATAAATAGTTTAAATCAAAACATGTTTAAAAGTGTTACTTTTCGAAACAAGTGCTGAAAAGTTCAACTTTCCAGTACCCATTTGAGTGCTGAAAAGTAGAACAGCATTTATTTTGAAAAGTGTTACTATTCGATTCTGTTATTTTTGGTACAGAAAAGTAGACTATTTCGTCGTTCAAGAATTACAGGAAAAGTAAGTAGTTTCAAGACGGAATTTCAAAAAGAGTTAATTTTTTTTCGTGATTCAAATCAAATACGTTCCACAAATTAAAAAAAATGAATTTAAATTTTATCATTTTTTTATAATTATTCATCGAATATTGTTTTACCCTTGAATTTTTTAAACGTTTCTTTTTATGGAAAATTATTTGCAAGGGTTTTTATTTTATCTTAACTGTTTAGCAGTGTGTCAACACTGAAACTTAAAAAGAGTCATTTTTGAATAATAATAATTTAGGTAGACTCAAAATATTTCAGTAGTATGCATATTCCAATTTAAAAAATATTATCTTTTTACTGAATTTCAAAGCCAAAAATTCATTCGCATCTCTTCGCTATTAAAAAAAAGATTAATGATGTTATTTTTAAATTCAAAAATAAAGTAAAAAATATTAGGTTTTTACTTTATAAAATCACATGCATAAATAAATGAAGTTGAAACAATAATACTGAGATTTTGAATAAAACAAATGCAAAATACAAATGCGTTGGATTGCCAACATTTGAAAAGACCGTTGCAAATACTTTCCAAAGCTAAAGGCGACCCCTCCCTCTTCTAGAAACAATTTAAAATCCCTTTTCCCTGCGCTGAAAATGAATTTAACCCGAGCAGACGGAAATAACGTGGGAATAACATTTTTTGTTATTTGAAAATACTAGGCCAATAACATTTTATGTTATTTATAACAATATTTGTTATTCGCCGTTATGATTTTTTTGTTATTGGTTTGTTATTGCAATAACAGACTAATAACATTTTCCGTTATTCTTCGAACAAATCTTTGTTATTCTTTTTTGTTATTTTAACAACTAATCCGATCATCTAAATAACAGTTTCAGGTATTCTTCCATAACAAAAAATGTTATTCCAAAGTTGTTTTGGCTTGCAACCAATACCAGACCAATAACAAATTTTGTTATGATAACATAAATTGTTATGAAACCCTTATGCAAACATGGATTTTTCAAGAAGAATCCATAACACTTTCTGTTATTTTAACAGTATTTGTTATTGAAATGGCATGAATTTTGTTATTACCGTCTGCCCGGGAAGCTTTAAAGACAAGTTTGAAAAATATTTGAGATTTTTGTAGAAGTTCGAATCTGGTCACCCTGATCGGCTCAACTTCATTATTGTTGGTCCCGCTCCAACTCTGTCAGACTGTTCGCGCTGCTTGTTCGCCAACTCTGTCAGCCACTGTGCGATGATAAACATCTTCATCTGGCTCATTATCTCATTTCGCAAAATGCACATGACTTCTGGCAGTGGGTTAACCCCTTCCCCAGTGGCAGCTATAAATCATAGACACACAGGCAGGCCTTTATGCGGGCCTGTTCCAAACACCGCCGCGGTGACTTCAAAACGGTTCCGCGGGTTTCGCGATTAGCTTCTGGTATTTTCTTTTGTGTCATTAAGTTGGTTAGTGTTTTGCATACATGGTGTGGTCAGGTCGGCTGACTTTTCGGCAAAGCCACCATCCCGGAGTTAAGGGGGTGAAATGGGATGTTTAAGGGGAAATTTAATAATCGCAAAACCATGTTATTGAACAAAAGTAATTTTCAGGTTTTTTACTATAATCTATCTGTATCTAGTTTACCCCGCTGTCCAAACAAACTAGAAATATTTGTACTTTTTTACGAGTTGTCTTTTTTGCACCAAAATGTGACTTTTCTGTCCAACTTCCATTTTGAGCTGTATCTCGGCTACCAATTTAAGCCGCCATTAATCTTGTCTGCCCGCTCATTTTGAATCAACTTCCCAAAGTTTCTCAATTAACGCGAATCGTCTTTTTTTCAGGACAATATTTTTTTCGCAGTTTAATCGTGCCAATTCACGCTGTCACTCGTGGCTGTCCGACTGTCTGTCCGTCTGTCGCTTGGTGTCGTCCTCCTGTTCATGATTTGTTGCCTTTACGTTGTTTGGTCTGCTCTTCATTTTAATTGACTTAATCCTGCGAAATCTCGGACACGTCCTGCGCAAATCTCTGCGAGGTCCGCTGGTGGTGGTTTCTCGTGACGTGCTCCCCGGGCCGTCTGGAGCAGGTTCCCGCGGCCGGGACGTGCCACGTCGTCGCAGACCTATTTGCTTTATTTATTCATCCTTCGTCGTCTGTTGTTTATTATTATCACTTTGAGATGTGGACTGTACACACGTTTGTGGTCGATAGGGGGTTCGAGAGGTACCAGAGGTAAATCGAAGATTTGCGGTATTCCAGGATTGGCAAGGAACATAATTTGAAGTTGTTTCTAATAAATTTTGTAAACAAATTCTCCGCCAAATCAACAAAAAATTAATGCCATACAAATATTTTAAAAAGAAGCACGTTTATTTATTGCACTTTGTTTACTAAAAGTTGATTAAAAAATTAAGTATTTTTTCATTTTCGAACATTTTTGATATGTTCAGATATAATTTTATGAAAAAAAATAGGTAAAGACTTGAAAAAAACTCATTTTCAACGTTCCAGATTATTCCTAAGGTCACAGAAACCTTTTGCTTGATTTTCAAATTCTCAGAGAGTAATGTGTAGGAAATTTTATCAAGTTTTCATTCAACAAATTTCGTAGGTGGGAAAAGTTATCCTATAGATGGTTATCCCGGGAATAATTTATAGCGCTATGGCGGCCATCTTTATGGCATGCGGGATAACTTGTCATGGTTATCCCAGGAACGATTTTTAAGAGAGATTCCAAAACTTAAAAAAAACGAACAATTAACATTCCCTGGACATGTTTCTTGGCAAAATTTATTGCCCTTCATTCCTGGAGTATGAAAATTTGGATGTGAATGAAAAAAATTCCAGGAATATTGTAACATCAAATATTTTAATTCAAATATTTAATAAATTTAAAAATCCTTCTGGGATGGGACTCTGGGTCATCTCCTGGACATGTTCCTGGGCAAAACATGTTGCCCTACATTTCTGGAGCATACAAATACAACTTGGCATGAGGCCATGTGGAGGAAAAAAATTCCAGAAATATTTGAACTTCAAATATTTTAATTCAAATATTCCATAAATTTGAAAATCCTTCTAGGATGGGACTCTGGGTCATTTCCTGGACATGTATTTAGGCAAAACTTGTTGCCCTACATTCCTTGAGCATAAAAATACAACTTGGCATGAGGCCATGTGGAGGAAAAAAATTCCAGAAATATTTGAACTTCAAATATTTTAATTCAAATATTCCATATATTTGAAAATCCTTCTAGGATGGGACTCTGGGTCATTTCCTGGACATGTATTTAGGCAAAACTTGTTGCCCTACATTCCTTTAGCATAAAAATACAACTTGGCATGAGGCCATGTGGAGGAAAAAAATTCCAGAAATATTTGAACTTCAAATATTTTAATTCAAATATTTAATAAATTTGAAAATCCTTCTAGGATGGGACTCTGGGTCATTTCCTGGACATGTATTTAGGCAAAACTTGTTGCCCTACATTTCTTGAGCATAAAAATACAACTTGGCATGAGGCCATGTGGAGGAAAAAAATTCCAGAAATATTGTAACATCAAATATTTTAATTCAAATATTCCATAAATTTGAAAATCCTTCTAGAATGGGACTCTGGGTCATTTCCTGGACATGTATTTAGGCAAAACTTGTTGCCCTACATTCCTTTAGCATAAAAATACAACTTGGCATGAGGCCATGTGGAGGAAAAAAATTCCAGAAATATTGTAACATCAAATATTTTAATTCAAATATTCCATAAATTTGAAAATCCTTCTAGAATGGGACTCTGGGTCATTTCCTGGACATGTATTTAGGCAAAACTTGTTGCCCTACATTTCTTGAGCATAAAAATACAACTTGGCATGAGGCCATGTGGAGGAAAAAAATTCCAGAAATATTTAAATTTCAAATATTTTAATTCAAATATTCCATAAATTTGAAAATCCTTCTAGGATGGGACTCTGGGTCATTTCCTGGACATGTATTTAGGCAAAACTTGTTGCCCTACATTTCTTGAGCATAAAAATACAACTTGCCATGAGGCCATGTGGAGGAAAAAAATTCCAGAAATATTTGAACTTCAAATATTTTAATTCAAATATTCAATAATTTTGAAAATCCTTCTAGGATGGGACTCTGGGTCATTTCCTGGACATGTATTTTGGTAAAACTTGTTGCCCTACATTTCTTGAGCATAAAAATACAACTTGCCATGAGGCCATGTGGAGGAAAAAAATTCCAGAAATATTTGAACTTCAAATATTTAAATTCAAATATTCAATAATTTTGAAAATCCTTCTAGGATGGGACTCTGGGTCATTTCCTGGACATGTATTTTGGTAAAACTTGTTGCCCTACATTCCTTGACAAAAAATACAACTTGGCATGAGGCCATGTGGAGGAAAAAAAATCCAGAAATATTTGAACTTCAAATATTTTAATTCAAATATTCAATAAATTTGAAAATCCTTCTAGGATGGGACTCTGGGTCATTTCCTGGACATGTATTTAGGCAAAACTTGTTGCCCTACATTTCTTGAGCATAAAAATACAACTTGGCATGAGGCCATGTGGAGGAAAAAAATTCCAGAAATATTTGAACTTCAAATATTTTAATTCAAATATTCCATATATTTGAAAATCCTTCTAGGATGGGACTCTGGGTCATTTCCTGGACATGTATTTAGGCAAAACTTGTTGCCCTACATTCCTTTAGCATAAAAATACAACTTGGCATGAGGCCATGTGGAGGAAAAAAATTCCAGAAATATTTGAACTTCAAATATTTTAATTCAAATATTTAATAAATTTGAAAATCCTTCTAGGATGGGACTCTGGGTCATTTCCTGGACATGTATTTAGGCAAAACTTGTTGCCCTACATTTCTTGAGCATAAAAATACAACTTGGCATGAGGCCATGTGGAGGAAAAAAATTCCAGAAATATTGTAACATCAAATATTTTAATTCAAATATTCCATAAATTTGAAAATCCTTCTAGAATGGGACTCTGGGTCATTTCCTGGACATGTATTTAGGCAAAACTTGTTGCCCTACATTCCTTTAGCATAAAAATACAACTTGGCATGAGGCCATGTGGAGGAAAAAAATTCCAGAAATATTGTAACATCAAATATTTTAATTCAAATATTCCATAAATTTGAAAATCCTTCTAGAATGGGACTCTGGGTCATTTCCTGGACATGTATTTAGGCAAAACTTGTTGCCCTACATTTCTTGAGCATAAAAATACAACTTGGCATGAGGCCATGTGGAGGAAAAAAATTCCAGAAATATTTAAATTTCAAATATTTTAATTCAAATATTCCATAAATTTGAAAATCCTTCTAGGATGGGACTCTGGGTCATTTCCTGGACATGTATTTAGGCAAAACTTGTTGCCCTACATTTCTTGAGCATAAAAATACAACTTGCCATGAGGCCATGTGGAGGAAAAAAATTCCAGAAATATTTGAACTTCAAATATTTTAATTCAAATATTCAATAATTTTGAAAATCCTTCTAGGATGGGACTCTGGGTCATTTCCTGGACATGTATTTTGGTAAAACTTGTTGCCCTACATTTCTTGAGCATAAAAATACAACTTGCCATGAGGCCATGTGGAGGAAAAAAATTCCAGAAATATTTGAACTTCAAATATTTAAATTCAAATATTCAATAATTTTGAAAATCCTTCTAGGATGGGACTCTGGGTCATTTCCTGGACATGTATTTTGGTAAAACTTGTTGCCCTACATTCCTTGACAAAAAATACAACTTGGCATGAGGCCATGTGGAGGAAAAAAAATCCAGAAATATTTGAACTTCAAATATTTTAATTCAAATATTCAATAAATTTGAAAATCCTTCTAGGATGGGACTCTGGGTCATTTCCTGGACATGTATTTAGGCAAAACTTGTTGCCCTACATTTCTTGAGCATAAAAATACAACTTGGCATGAGGCCATGTGGAGGAAAAAAATTCCAGAAATATTTGAACTTCAAATATTTTAATTCAAATATTCCATAAATTTAAAAATCCTTCTAGGATGGGACTCTGGGTCATTTCCTGGACATGTATTTAGGCAAAACTTGTTGCCCTACATTTCTTGAGCATAAAAATACAACTTGGCATGAGGCCATGTGGAGGAAAAAAATTCCAGAAATATTTGAACTTCAAATATTTTAATTCAAATATTCAATAAATTTGAAAATCCTTCTAGGATGGGACTCTGGGTCATTTCCTGGACATGTATTTAGGCAAAACTTGTTGCCCTACATTTCTTGAGCATAAAAATACAACTTGGCATGAGGCCATAAGGTGGAAAACAATTTCAAGAATATTTGAACTTCAAATATTTTAATTCAACAATTACATTAATTTGAAAATTCTTCTAGTCCCATCCCAGAAGGATTTTTAAATTTATTGAATACATGGCACATTGCCTCATGCCAAGTTGTATTTTTATGCTCAAGAAATGTAGGGCAACAAGTTTTACCAAAATACATGTCCAGGAAATGACCCAGAGGCCCATCCTAGAAGGATTTTCAAATTTATTGAATATTTGAATTAAAATATTTAAAGTTCAAATATTTCTGGAATTTTTTTCCTCCACATGGCCTCATGCCAAGTTGTATTTTTATGCTCAAGAAATGTAGGGCAACAAGTTTTGCCTAAATACATGGCCAGGAAATGACCCAGAGGCCCATCCTAGAAGGATTTTTAAATTTATTGAATATTTGAATTAAAATATTTGAAATTCAAATATTTCTGGATTTTTTTTCCTCCACATGGCCACATGCCAAGTTGTATTTTTATGTTCCAGGAATGCAGGGCAACAAGTTTTGCCTAAATACATGTCCAGGAAATGACCCAGAGTCCCATCCTAGAAGGATTTTCAAAATTATTGAATATTTGAATTAAAATATTTGAAGTTCAAATATTTCTGGATTTTTTTTCCTCCACATGGCCACATGCCAAGTTGTATTTTTATGCTCAAGAAATGTAGGGCAACAAGTTTTGCCTAAATACATGTCCAGGAAATGACCCAGAGTCCCATCCTAGAAGGATTTTCAAAATTATTGAATATTTGAATTAAAATATTTGAAATTCAAATATTTCTTGAATTTTTTTCCTTCACATGGCCTCATGCCAAGTTGTATTTTTATGCTCAAGAAATGTAGGGCAACAAGTTTTATCAAAATACATGTCCAGGAAATGACCCAGAGTCCCATCCTAGAAGGATTTTCAAATTTATTGAATATTTGAATTAAAATATTTAAAGTTCAAATATTTCTGGAATTTTTTTCCTCCACATGGCCACATGCCAAGTTGTATTTTTATGCTCAAGAAATGTAGGGCAACAAGTTTTGCCTAAATACATGGCCAGGAAATGACCCAGAGGCCCATCCTAGAAGGATTTTTAAATTTATTGAATATTTGAATTAAAATATTTAAAGTTCAAATATTTCTGGATTTTTTTTCCTCCGCATGGCCTCATGCCAAGTTGTATTTTTATGCTCAAGAAATGTAGGGCAACAAGTTTTGCCTAAATACATGGCCAGGAAATGACCCAGAGGCCCATCCTAGAAGGATTTTTAAATTTATTGAATATTTGAATTAAAATATTTGAAATTCAAATATTTCTGGATTTTTTTTCCTCCACATGGCCACATGCCAAGTTGTATTTTTATGTTCCAGGAATGCAGGGCAACAAGTTTTGCCTAAATACATGTCCAGGAAATGACCCAGAGTCCCATCCTAGAAGGATTTTCAAAATTATTGAATATTTGAATTAAAATATTTGAAGTTCAAATATTTCGGATTTTTTTTCCTCCACATGGCCACATGCCAAGTTGTATTTTTATGCTCAAGAAATGTAGGGCAACAAGTTTTGCCTAAATACATGTCCAGGAAATGACCCAGAGGCCCATCCTAGAAGGATTTTTAAATTTATTGAATATTTGAATTAAAATATTTAAAGTTCAAATATTTCTGGAATTTTTTTACTCCACATGGCCTCATGCCAAGTTGTATTTTTATGCTCAAGAAATGTAGGGCAACAAGTTTTGCCTAAATACATGTCCAGGAAATGACCCAGAGTCCCATCCTAGAAGGATTTTCAAATTTATTGAATATTTGAATTAAAATATTTAAAGTTCAAATATTTCTGGATTTTTTTTCCTCCACATGGCCACATGCCAAGTTGTATTTTTATGTTCCAGGAATGCAGGGCAACAAGTTTTGCCTAAATACATGTCCAGGAAATGACCCAGAGTCCCATCCTAGAAGGATTTTCAAAATTATTGAATATTTGAATTAAAATATTTGAAGTTCAAATATTTCTGGATTTTTTTTTCCTCCACATGGCCACATGCCAAGTTGTATTTTTATGCTCAAGAAATGTAGGGCAACAAGTTTTATCAAAATACATGTCCAGGAAATGACCCAGAGTCCCATCCTAGAAGGATTTTCAAATTTATTGAATATTTGAATTAAAATATTTAAAGTTCAAATATTTCTGGAATTTTTTTCCTCCACATGGCCTCATGCCAAGTTGTATTTTTATGCTAAAGGAATGTAGGGCAACAAGTTTTGCCTAAATACATGTCCAGGAAATGACCCAGAGTCCCATCCTAGAAGGATTTTCAAAATTATTGAATATTTGAATTAAAATATTTGAAGTTCAAATATTTCGGATTTTTTTTCCTCCACATGGCCACATGCCAAGTTGTATTTTTATGCTCAAGAAATGTAGGGCAACAAGTTTTGCCTAAATACATGTCCAGGAAATGACCCAGAGGCCCATCCTAGAAGGATTTTTAAATTTATTGAATATTTGAATTAAAATATTTAAAGTTCAAATATTTCTGGAATTTTTTTCCTCCACATGGCCACATGCCAAGTTGTATTTTTATGCTCAAGAAATGTAGGGCAACAAGTTTTGCCTAAATACATGGCCAGGAAATGACCCAGAGGCCCATCCTAGAAGGATTTTTAAATTTATTGAATATTTGAATTAAAATATTTGAAGTTCAAATATTTCTGGAATTTTTTTCCTCCACATGGCCTCATGCCAAGTTGTATTTTTATGCTCAAGAAATGTAGGGCAACAAGTTTTGCCTAAATACATGGCCAGGAAATGACCCAGAGGCCCATCCTAGAAGGATTTTTAAATTTATTGAATATTTGAATTAAAATATTTGAAATTCAAATATTTCTGGATTTTTTTTCCTCCACATGGCCACATGCCAAGTTGTATTTTTATGTTCCAGGAATGCAGGGCAACAAGTTTTGCCTAAATACATGTCCAGGAAATGACCCAGAGTCCCATCCTAGAAGGATTTTCAAAATTATTGAATATTTGAATTAAAATATTTGAAGTTCAAATATTTCGGATTTTTTTTCCTCCACATGGCCACATGCCAAGTTGTATTTTTATGCTCAAGAAATGTAGGGCAACAAGTTTTGCCTAAATACATGTCCAGGAAATGACCCAGAGGCCCATCCTAGAAGGATTTTTAAATTTATTGAATATTTGAATTAAAATATTTAAAGTTCAAATATTTCTGGATTTTTTTTACTCCACATGGCCTCATGCCAAGTTGTATTTTTATGCTCAAGAAATGTAGGGCAACAAGTTTTGCCTAAATACATGTCCAGGAAATGACCCAGAGTCCCATCCTAGAAGGATTTTCAAATTTATTGAATATTTGAATTAAAATATTTAAAGTTCAAATATTTCTGGATTTTTTTTCCTCCACATGGCCACATGCCAAGTTGTATTTTTATGTTCCAGGAATGCAGGGCAACAAGTTTTGCCTAAATACATGTCCAGGAAATGACCCAGAGTCCCATCCTAGAAGGATTTTCAAAATTATTGAATATTTGAATTAAAATATTTGAAGTTCAAATATTTCTGGATTTTTTTTCCTCCACATGGCCACATGCCAAGTTGTATTTTTATGCTCAAGAAATGTAGGGCAACAAGTTTTATCAAAATACATGTCCAGGAAATGACCCAGAGTCCCATCCTAGAAGGATTTTCAAATTTATTGAATATTTGAATTAAAATATTTAAAGTTCAAATATTTCTGGAATTTTTTTCCTCCACATGGCCTCATGCCAAGTTGTATTTTTATGCTAAAGGAATGTAGGGCAACAAGTTTTGCCTAAATACATGTCCAGGAAATGACCCAGAGTCCCATCCTAGAAGGATTTTTCCCCCTCCGCATCCTGTTTTTGGGCGGCTGTACCCCAGGTTAGGGGCGGCCCAAAACAACTTGGGGTTTCGACTCCCTTTCCCCGTGAGCGTCTGTTCCCCAGGTTAGGGTCGGCTGATTAAAAGTCCCAGTGCCAGGGTGGGACTCTAAACAGTCCTGGTACCACGGTCCTCCGGCGAGACAGGGGGTTGGTGATGGCTACACGCACCCGCCGTAAAACAGAAGTGCAGAGAGCTCCAGATGCGAGCCGATCCAATCGCCGACCCGATTTTCGGGGATCCAGGAATTGGAAACTCGGGACGTGGAACTGCAGGTCTCTCAACTTCGATGGGAGCGACCGCATTCTTTCCAACGAATTGCGGGTCCGCGGCCTCGAAGTCGTGGCGCTGCAGGAGGTGTGCTGGACGGGGAAGGACCACCGAGAGTACGGGGGTTATACTATGTACTGGAGCGGCGGCGATACACACGAGCTGGGGACAGCTTTTATCGTGCTGGGCGAAATGGCGAAGCGCGTGATTGGGTGGTGGCCAGTCAACGACAGAATGTGCCGGTTGAGAATCAAGGGCCGATTCTTCAATCTGAGCATCATCAACGTGCACAGCCCGCACATGGGAAGCGACGCCGATGACAAGGACGCTTTCTACGAGCTTCTTGACCGCGAGTACAGGAAGTGTCCAAAACACGACGTCAAGATTGTCATCGGCGACTTAAACGCTCAAGTCGGCCAGGAGGAGGAGTTTAGACCGATTATTGGGAGGTTCAGCGCTCACCAGCAGACGAACGAGAACGGCCTACGACTCATCGATTTCGCTACCTCCCGAAACATGGCCATACGTAGTACCTTCTTCCAGCACACTTCCCTATACAAGTACACCTGGAGATCACCAAACGACACGGAGACGCAAATCGACCATGTTCTTATCGATGGTCGGCACTTCTCGGACATAATCGACGTCAGAACCTACCGTGGCGCTGACATCGACTCGGACCACTACCTGGTGGTGGCAAAGCTGCGCCAACGCCTGTCCGAGGTCAACAAGATCCGGTACCGTCGCCCGCAGCGGTATAACCTGGAGCGACTCAAGGACCTTGAGGTCGCTACCCAGTACGCGCGGGAACTCGAAGCTGCGTTGCCTGACGAGGGTGAGCTCGACGAAGCCCCTCTGGAGGCCTGCTGGAGCCATATGGAAGCAGCCATCAACGCAGCGGCATCGAGCGCCATCGGGTACGTGGACCGAGTTCGACGGAACGGCTGGTTCGACGAGGAATGTCAGGCGATTTGGGACGAGAAGAAGGCAGCGCGGGACAAGTGGCTGCTGCACAACACCCGTGGGAACAAGGAGTCGTACAAACAGTTGCGAAGACAGCAAACCCATCTCTTCCGGGATAAGAAGCGCCGCTTGGAAGAGTTGGAGTGCCAGGACATGGAACAGCTGTATCGCTCCAACGAAACGCGCAAGTTCTACAAGAAACTCAGTCAATCCCGGACTGGCTTCATGCCGCGAGCCGAAATGTGCCGGGATAAGGACGGAGGAATCTTGACGGACGAGCGTGAGGTGATCGAAAGGTGGAAGCAGCACTTCGACGAGCACCTGAACGGCCCAGAGGCGGAGTACCAGGGCGACGGGAGAAACGACGTCAGCGGTATGGTGGACGGCGAGGACGAGCCAGCACCCACGATGAGGGAAGTTAAGGATGCCATCAAGAAGCTGAAGAACAACAAAGCAGCGGGTAAGGATGGTATCGGTGCTGAACTCATCAAGATGGGCCCGGACAAGCTGGCGGCCTGTCTACACCGGCTGATAGTCAAGGTCTGGGACACAGAACAGCTACCGGAGGAGTGGAAAGAGGGAGTAATATGCCCGATCTACAAGAAAGGGGACAAGTTGGAATGTGAGAACTATCGAGCCATCACTATTCTCAACGCGGCCTACAAAGTGCTGTCTCAGATCATCTTCTGTCGTCTGTCGGAGCGAGCAAAGGATTTCGTTGGGCCGTACCAAGCCGGTTTTGTGGAGGGGAAATCGACGACGGACCAAATCTTTTTGCTACGCCAAATCCTCCAAAAGTGTCGCGAGTACCAGATCCCGACGCACCACCTGTTCATCGATTTCAAAGCCGCGTACGACTCGGTCGATCGCGAAGAGCTATGGAAGATCATGTACGAGAACGGCTTTCCCGGGAAGCTGATCAGACTGGTGAAATCGACGATGGACGGGGCGCGGTGCAGCGTGAAGATTTCGGGAGCGATGTCCGACCCGATCGAATCGCGCAAGGGACTGCGACAAGGCGACGGTATCTCCGGCCTCTGTTTCAACATTGGGCTTGAAGGTGTTATGAGGCGGGCGGGCTTCAACATGCGGGGCACGATTATCAACCGATCCAGCCAGTTCATCTGCTATGCCGACGACATGGACATTGTCGGCAGAACGTTCGAGGAGGTGGCCAGGCGGTACACCGAATTGAAGCGGGAAGCAGAGAAGGTTGGATTGAAGGTGAATGTTGCGAAGACGAAGTATCTGCTGGCAGGAGGAACCGAGTCCCTTAGGGCTCGCATAGGACCGAGCGTGACGATCGACGGTGACGTGTTCGAGGTTGTGGAGGAGTTTGTGTACCTCGGATCGTTGGTTACGTCGGACAACAACTGCAGCAGAGAAATTCGGAGGCGCATCATCACCGGTAGTCGTGCCTACTACGGACTCCACAAGACCTTACGGTCTGGTCACCTTTCCCGGCGTACAAAGTGTACCATGTACGAAACGCTGATAAGACCCGTCGTCCTCTACGGGCACGAGACGTGGACGATGCTCGAGGAGGACCTGCAAGCGCTTGAAGTTTTTGAGCGACGAGTGCTTAGGACGATCTTTGGCGGCGTGCGTGAGAACACTGTATGGAGGAGAAGGATGAACCACGAGCTGGCGCAACTCTACGGCAAGCCAAGTATTCGGAAGGTCGCCAAGGCTGGCCGAATCCGGTGGGCCGGACACGTCGCAAGAATGCCGGACGCGCTGGATGCGCGCCAACCGAACCAGACTATCAATCCGGTGAAGTTGGTGTTTAATTCGGAGCCGGCTGGAACGCGGCGGAGGGGGGCGCAACGTGCACGGTGGTTGAACCAAGTGGAGGAAGATCTGGAAAGTGTGGGAGTTCCGCAGCGGAATTGGAGAGTAGCAGCCCAGGACCGAGTCCAGTGGCAGCGCATCTGGAGACAGCTCATGACCCGGAGGTTGTACGAGCAGTAAAAGTAAAAAAGTAAAGTAGTTGAATTAAAATATTTGAAATTCAAATATTTCTAGAATTTTTTTCCTCCACATGGCCTCATGCCAAGTTTTTTTTTTATGCTCAAGAAATGTAGGGCAACAAGTTTTACCAAAATACATGTCCAGGAAATGACCCAGAGTCCCATCCTAGAAGGATTTTTAAATTTATTGAATATTTGAATTAAAATATTTGAAATTCAAATATTTCTGGAACTTTTTTCCTCCACATGGCCTCATGCCAAGTTGTATTTTTATGCTCAAGAAATGTAGGGCAACAAGTTTTATCAAAATACATGTCCAGGAAATGACCCAGAGTCCCATCCTAGAAGGATTTTTAAATTTATTGAATATTTGAATTAAAATATTTGAAATTCAAATATTTCTGGAACTTTTTTCCTCCACATGGCCTCATGCCAAGTTGTATTTTTATGCTCAAGAAATGTAGGGCAACAAGTTTTATCAAAATACATGTCCAGGAAATGACCCAGAGTCCCATCCTAGAAGGATTTTTAAATTTATTGAATATTTGAATTAAAATATTTGAAATTCAAATATTTCTGGATTTTTTTTCCTCCACATGGCCTCATGCCAAGTTGTATTTTTATGTTCCAGGAATGTAGGGCAACAAGTTTTGCCTAAATACATGTCCAGGAAATGACCCAGAGTCCCATCCTAGAAGGATTTTTAAATTTATTGAATATTTGAATTAAAATATTTGAAGTTCAAATATTTCTGGATTTTTTTTCATCCACATGGCCACATGCCAAGTTGTATTTTTATGTTCCAGGAATGTAGAGCAACAAGTTTTGCCTAAATACATGTCCAGGAAATGACCCAGAGTCCCATCCTAGAAGGATTTTCAAATTTATTGAATATTTGAATTAAAATATTTGAAATTTAAATATTTCTGGAATTTTTTTCCCTCACATGGCCTCATGCCAAGTTGTATTTTTATGCTCAAGGAATGTAGGGCAACAAGTTTTACCAAAATACATGTCCAGGAAATGACCCAGAG
Source organism: Culex pipiens pallens (assembly GCF_016801865.2). Lineage (NCBI taxonomy): Eukaryota > Metazoa > Arthropoda > Insecta > Diptera > Culicidae > Culex > Culex pipiens. Next base: position 33,790,734 of record NC_068939.1, read on the forward strand.
TCCCATCCTAGAAGGATTTTCAAATTTATTGAATATTTGAATTAAAATATTTGAAGTTCAAATATTTCTGGATTTTTTTTCATTCACATTCAAAATTTCATACTCCAGGAATGAAGGGCAGTAAGTTTTGCCAAGAAACATGTCCAGGTAATGTTATTTGTTCGTTTTTTTGAATTTTTGGAATCTCTCTTAAAAATTGTTCCTGGGATAACCATGACAAGTTATCCCGCATGCCATAAAGATGGCCGCCATAGCGCTATAAATTATTCCTAGGATAACCATCTGTAGGATAACTTTTCCCACCTAATTTCGTGAGCGGTTTTTTTCAATTTTGTTTACCAAAAAATGCTGAAATTTCCGAAAATTATAACTTTTAAATTGATTTAAATTCCAAAACGGAGTACTTCATCAAAAATTTGGTAAAGAAAAATGGTACTATAAAATCCGAAAATCTGTAAATTTTGAAAAAAAAATTTAAATTGATTTGGTGTCTTCGGCAAAGTTGTTTGGCAGTTTTTTTACCGATTAAAAATTGTCTCTTTTTTACAAAAAAAAAAACTTTTTCGCAAAATCTATATATTTTTAGTTTTAAGATATGTTTTAGGGGACAAAAAACATATTTTGTTTAAGCTAGGGGACAAAAAACATATTTTGTTTAAGCTAGGAACATATTTCGTTTAAGCTAGGAAGGAAATTAAAACCATAAATTACTGCTCTGATCTCCCGTTGATAAGGACGCCTATGAAATGTTTAAGTGAAATATTTCATATTTTTGGTAAATTCAGATTTTAATTTTTTTCAATTGTTTTGACATTGACTACAGCCTCCAACCCAAGTAGCACTCATAACTTGTCGTCTGTTGAATAATAGTTAGACAGCTGTTTTTGATCAACATACGAGAAAAAATCTCAACATTGGTTAAATAACAGTTTGTATAACTACTTCTGTAACTGGCTTATGGGTAATTCTCTACCAACTCACACGAAATCGGGAAAAGTTGCCCCGACCCCTCTTCGATTTGCGTGAAACTTTGTCCTAAGGGGTATCTTTTGTCCTTGGTCACGAATCCGAGGTCCGTTTTTTGATATCTCGTGACGGAGGGGCGGTACGACCCCTTCCATTTTTGAACATGTGAAAAAGGAGGTGTTTTTCAATAATTTGCAGCCTGAAACGGTGATGAGATAGAAATTTGGTGTCAAAGGGACTTTTATGTAAAATTAGACGCCCGATTTGATGGCGTACTCAGAATTCCGGAAAAACGTATTTTTCATCGAAAAAAACACTAAAAAGGTTTTAAAAATTCTCCCATTTTCCGTTACTCGACTGTAAAAAATTTTCTAACATGTCATTTTATGGGAAATTTAATGTCCTTTTCGAATCTACATTGACTCAGAAGGGTCATTTTTTTCATTTAGAACAAAATTTTCCATTTTAAAATTTCGTGTTTTTTCTAACTTTGCAGGGTTATTTTTTAGAGTGTAACAATGTTGTACAAAGTTGTAGAGCAGACAATTACTAAAAATTTGATATACAGACATAAGAGGTTGGCTTAAAAACATCACGAGTTATCACGATTTTACGAAAAAAAGTTTTGAAAAAGTTACTTTTTGCGTTTCTCTTTGTTTCGTCGTCCGTGTCTGTCGCGGGTGACGATGCACGGCCATGATCGATGACGACCAACATTTCCAAAAAAATTTTTTCGTAAAATCGCGATCACTCGTGATGTTTATAAGCAAACCCCTTATGTCTATATATCAAAATTTTTGTAATTGTCTGCTCTACAACTTTGTACAACATTGTTACACTCTAAAAAATAACCCTGCAAAGTTAAAAAAACACGAAATTTTAAAATGAAAAATTTTGTTCTAAATGAAAAAATGACCCTACTGGGTCAATGTAGATTCGAAAAGGACATTAAATTTCCCATAAAATGACATGTTCCAAAAATTTTTACAGTCGAGTAACGGAGAATGGAAGAATTTTTAAAACTTTTTTTAGTGTTTTTTTTCGATGAAAAATACGTTTTTCCGGAATTCTGAGTACGCCATCAAATCGGGCGTCTAATTTTACATAAAAGTTCTTTTGACACCAATTCTCATCACCGTTTCAGGCTGCAAATTATTGAAAAATACCTCCTTTTTCGCATGTTCAAAAATTGAAAGGGTCGTACCGCCCCTCCGTCTCGAGATATCAAAAAATGGACCTCGGATTCGTGATCAGGGACAAAAGTTACCCCTTAGGACAAAGTTTCACGCAAATCGAAGAGGGGTCGGGGCAACTGCTGTGTGAGTTGGCGGAGAATTACCCTTATATGACTATTTAGTTTTGTGCCACACAAGTGTTAAAACACAGTCAGCTTCACTCTTTTTCAACTTTAACACACAACATAGGGAAAATTATCACATTTTTGGGAGATCAAGCACTCGCTTCTAACTCCATTCAATTTGTTGATTTCACTATTTAAACAACTTAATTTGGAACACTTTTGATGGAAACTTACTTGCTCACTTCCTATTGAGCTATTTATCACTTTATTTCACTTGAAAACACTTTTTATGAGCTTTAATTGAACGTCAAAGCGCTGATATGCCAAGATGCTGTTCCCTCATCTGCAATGTTTTACTCGAAAACAGTTTGTTGTATAAGAATAATATTGCACTGTTTGTTTCACTGCTTATCTAACATTGTCATGTGACGGCATCTTCTAAAAAATGGGCGTGGCCAACCATTATATAAATAACCTTAGGTGTTCTCGCTTTGTTACACAAATGTTATCGGAGAATAGATTATATAACTGATGCTCAACATACATATTCAACATAACATTACGTGTTGTTAGGTGATGTAAATTTGTACATGACGAATTTAGAGTTTCAAAAATGTTTATTTATTGAAGATTGTAATAGTTTTGATTGTTGACCGATTTATTTGTGAACATATCGCTGGTAAAAGCTACAAAAATTATCAGCTTATAGAGTTTATGATAGCGAAAACAACAAATCAAAATCATACCGATTTTCAATATTACTCCGTGGTACGGTAATCGAAATGACAGTTGAAACGGTTTGTTATAGCAAAGTTATATAGTGGAGCTATAAAAACTGACTTGAAACAAACTTATATAACTTCAATTCCAATGACAGCCTTCGTTGGAGTTAAGTTCTTTAGCTAACAAAACCGACAGGAGCCTTCTTATTGACGCTTGTGCCACTTTGTTTACTATGAAGCCCCGTGGAGAGATGTGGAAGCGCGCCTGGACCTGCCGTGGAGTCATCGGATCGAATCTTAGGAAAGAGGAAGTTCATCAAAAAAGGAAAATCTAAAAGTTCGCCATGCAGAGAATTTCTCACTTAGCACATGCGCGCCATGATTGTTTTTCTTTTTTTTTAAATTCAATTTCGAATTATTTTAAATAAATCTTGCAGAAACAAGCGTACTTTTTTTTATTAGCTTCGTCGTTGATTGAAATTCTAATAAGAAACGTTTGTTTACATGTAAGTAAGTCGAAGGTTAGATAGCTGTTTTCAATCTAACTTTCCTTTGCAGTGTGAGCTTTGATTTGACAGCACAGCCATAAACCACGCCCCCTTTTTTCGTTGAATCTCTTGTTAGATAGCACAGTGTTGTCAAATACATTTGTACAACTTACTCTGATAACTTTCATCTTTATTTGGCTAGTTATTCAACAAAAAAAGTGCGTTTTTTCCAGTTCACATGCATTGTAGAACAAGTTGTGGTAACGAGGCGGATTGGTTATACAACCAGTTAGGAAATACGTTTATCTGACAAAGTGTGTTGCTTGGGTAATCAAAAGTCTTAAATTGTCAAGATCTATAAGAATCTTTTAGAAAGGAATGAGGAAGACATCAACCGCATAGGTTGATTAATTTGTTTTTCTTAAGACTTGATTTTTCTTTCATTTTTTATATTTTTGTATGAGCCTCTCCAGTTTAGGTAAAAACTGTTTTAACATTTTTCAAACTGAAAAGCATTAAATTTCAACTTTTTCTCTAAGATTCAAACTATTCCCCACTCAACTGTTCACCCAGCACGCTCCCAGCAACAAGATCAACTCGATACCGCCCATCATCATCTAACCAGCTGGTTTTTAATTTATTTTCCCAGCAAACTGCACCGTGCATCCACACATGTTCACCAGAGTGACTCGTGCCCGGCCTAACGAAAAAGACCAACCACCTCCCCGAGCAGGGCGAGGAAGCGGTCGGAGATCTATCTCCGAGGGAGTGCAATTTTCGTTGGCAGCAAATTGCAACGGGATCGCATTTCGGGCGCAAAATCACCGTCATTCAAGCTGAACCAAGCCCGAGACCCGGGCTGCCAGATGAACGATGCAAGATTGGCTTCATAATAGATTCTTTTGTACAGTCATTCAATTACCGCTAGTCGTCGTCGAGCTACTCTGCCAGGGAGTCTATCGCTCTAACTGGTGCAGTTGATTTGTGTCGAGTGCCGCCGCCTCTTGGCACAAAACTTACAGAACATTCCATGTAAAATTGCATCCAGAAGTGATCGTGCGGGGTAGGGTGGAAGGGAGCGGTAAATGAAGCTCGAATTGAGTTTGATGGACTTTTCAAAAGCTTGATTAATGGCAGCCAGGCAGGCCACTACTAGACGGTGATATTGACGTGCGGCAGCCGATTTAAGTATCGATTTACATGTGGAAGCTGTAAGTATAATAGAAAAATACTGGGGCTGGGACAGCACAGCACTATTGCTGGTAGCTCTCGTATGCTAATTGGGTGCATTTGGCGCGCCAAAGGAGGTAGCAGCTGGAAAAATAGACTAAGCCTCTAAGCTGTCAACTTGGAGTTACCTCGTTTCGTCGTCAATATTTTGACAAGATGTCGAAAGTGATTATGAGTAATAAAATTAATCATTTGCATGATTTTTCATTTTATTTTTTGTGCTAGAAGTTGTGGAAGCACATAGAAATACCGACACATGCAGTTCAAAGAAAGGAAGAAATTATCAGACACAGAGTTTCTCAATCCATTCCATCCAAACTCATGTTTGGCCATTAGTGTGGAATTGAAAATTGATTTCTTCAGCAACATATTTTTAAGTCCCATTTAGGGTCCTGAACAACCTCCCAAAATTTGGAAGCGATTGGTTAAGCCCACGATTGGCGAATTTACAAAATTCATTTTTTTATATTTTATGATACTAACACCGTACTGTGAGAAACATTTCGAAATGCTTGGTCATAATCATTCTATTTGCCAACACTACCAAGTCAAGCAGAAACTTTCGAAAATTTTAATATGTTTTAGATATTGGGGATGCAACTCATCTTATCAATGTCTTCTGAAAATTTCTTCACAACGATTTTATGTTAAGTTCATGAACATATAAGAATAATCATGATTGTTTTGTGTTTCATGGTTCCTTTGGCAATGTTGGCAGAAAATGTGAATTGCAATACAATACTTTTGAAAATTCTGTATCTTTTTGTGACGCACTTTAGCATCATACTTCTTCGATGTTAGTTTCATAAAATAATAAAACATAATTTTTGTAAATTCAAAAATGTAAAAGTGCTTGATTTCTAATTTTTTTATACAAATTGCGTTTTTTTTAATGATTTTTTTTCGGAATTCTGAGTACGCTTTTTAACCGGGCATCCAATTTTGCATGAAGTCCCATTGACACCAAATGGCCAACCCATTACCATTGCAGGCTGCAAATTATGGAAAAATACCTCTTTTTTCGAATGTTCAAAAATGCATGGGGTCGTACCGCCCCTTCGTAACAATATATCGGAAAATTTGCTTGGAAAAAGTGTTTTTAAATGCATTTTAATGGTTTCACTTGTTTTGCAATCATTAATCTTCAAAAAATGAAAGGTTTGACGAAAACAAAAATTTCAGCGAAAAAAAAATTAAACATTAAAAACAAGGGGTTTCCAGCATCGTGTCAGACTGGTCACTAATCCGGAATTACTTCGAATTTGAGCAAGTAATTCTGTAATTCCGGATTTACTGAGTAACTCCAGAGTAATCCTGGTAATTCCTAATAATCTCAGTAATCCTGGTAATTACATGATTCTTGTTTGTGAAAACATACTTCAGAAAATAATAAAATATTGAAAAATAACTGTTAAAAAGATAATTTCGATAAACCTTCTATGATTCTATTTATTGCCTATTAATTTTCATGTAAGAATCCAAAGTTATAGCTAGTACGGAATCATTCGGATTTTGAGTAAGTAATTCAGTAATTCCAGAATTACTCCGCAATTCTGTAGTAATTCCTGTAATTCTGGAATTACCTAGTAATTCCATAGTAATTCGAGTAATTCCATAGTTACTCAGTAATTCGTGTATTTCCCATCAATTCAAGTAAATCGGCAGAATGCATTTTGCTTTTCCTTGATGCCTTTTATAATTGTAAGAAGTACAGAGCGGATTCGGAATGTCCGCAAATTTGGATGCTCTCTAATTCAAATGTATTCGGATGAAAAATAACTCAAACGTCAATATCAGTTGTCAAACTGATGTTGATATTTACCCCATTATTCGACGATTTCCAAGTAGGGCGTCCAAGTTTCCCGGAAAACGGAAAAATATATTATTTATTCCCGGGAAATTTCTGAAAACGTCATAAAATCTATGTTTTCTTTATATTTGTTATGTTTTTAAAACCATACTTTTAGCTCAACAGTATTAATAGGATAGCACTTTTAGATAGTTTTAAAGATATTTTTTTTTCTTTGTTGTGCTTTGAATTTTAAAAGCAAACGTCAAAATCAGTTGTCAAACAGATGTTGATATTTACCCAATTATTCGATGATTTTCAAGCAGGACGTCCAATTTTCTCAGGTTTTGAGTTTCCCGGAAAACGGGAAAAATATTTATTTATTCCCGGAAAGATTTTGAAAAAGTCATAAAATCTATGTTTTCTTTATATTTGCTATGTTTTTCAAGCTTTAAATTTATAGAATTAGCTCAATACTAATAATATCAATCTAAACAAGGATAGCAGTTTTAAGATAGCTTAGAAATTTTTTTGCTGTTCTCCGTTGTGCTTTGAATTTTATATGCACCACATTTCTAATTCGAATTTAAATTATTTTATAAATATTTATTTTTTAATTATTTCTATATGACATGACTAAAACAGCTTAAAAATTGGTTAAAAATGCATAAAAAAACAAAAATTACAACAAATAAAATGATACCAATTTATATAAAATTTTAGAAAAGTTTAAACATATTAATTGTAATACTAATGTTATTTCCAGGCAAAATTAAGATTTTTGTTTAATTCCGGGAATTTTGTACACTATTGCCAAGCACGTGGTTTTGTGCGTTTGACAACTGTCATTCGATCCAATTCCAAAGAATTTTCTCAATATGCTGGAAGCTAGGCAGTAATTCCAAGTTATTTTTTATAAATTTGAGCAATTCTAAGTGATTTCTGGAAATCCCAAGTAATTCTGGGAAATCAAAGTAATTGATGACATATTGCCAGTAATCCTGGTAATTCCATTTAGACTGGTCAGTAATCCTTGATGCTGGAAACCCCTTGATTGAAAATTTTCAAAAATTCCAAAGTTTTTTAAATCAACTCAAGCATGCTAAAAGTGATTCTAAATGCAGGGAAACGCATTTTAAATTGATTTCAAGTGATTGTAGGACTTAAATTTCTGTAGAAATTTTGAAGTTTTTTACAATAATATTTTCATTGCCCCCTGATTTTTTGGGACTACTATGAAGTGGAGGAGAGGGGGGAAGAAAAACTTTTTTTTACTCATGCCAAAAAAAAGCGAAACATGCAAAAATAAACCATCTCCTTAAATTATTACGGAACTATTCATGTTAAAAAGATTGCCTTCTTGTTTTCAAAGAACTGCTTGTATTGGAAAATCATTTTGTATCAAAGAACTGGGCAGATCTTGTTAAAAAATATGCAAAAAATCATAGATTGTTTTAATAACGGTGTTTATGAAGCGGACTTATTTTTTAAAAAAAACTATTTAAATTTCAAAGATCTGATGATCTGTATTTAAAAACCAACGAATTTGTTTGAAACGAATTATTTTATATGAACTGGTTATTTTGAAAACAATTCTAAAACTCTCAAAAGATAAAAAAAAACATATTTTAAAGTGATCATTATTGAAATTAGAAATTCTTCACAAATACAGCATGATTCGAAAAAAAAGTTCTCCGACCGGGCTCAACATTTTTCAGGGGGTTCCTTGGCAAAATCATTAGACCCATATTTTTTTGTTTGGCCATAAGGGTGACCTAAGCCGTGTTAGGGTGGTCCGAAAAAATGCCATTTTTTATTGCGACCGATATTTCGATTTTTTGAAAAAAACAGTATTGATTCAAAAAAATCATAGATTTTTTGCCCATTCTGGAAATTTCTGAAAAGTTGGCATTTGATGTTGCATATAACATCAGAAAAAATGAAAATAGTGTGTTTTTGCAAATTAAGTTTTAAAGACAAAAAGTGAAATTAAAAATCACAAAAAAAATTTACCGGGTTATTTTTCAGTGACGTTCTGCCAAATTTGTATGGAAAGTTATTTGAACAAACTAATGATGCAAAATGGCTTCTTTGGGCAGGCCGAAGGCACCAAAAAAGTTTCAGCCGGATAAAAAAATACAAAAAAACGAATTACCGAAATCTCAGAGAATTTCTGAAATGTAAAAAACTCACGCAAATATTTGTTTTTAAGCTTTTGATTTATTTTTCTTTTTTTTTATTTTTGTTTTCTGTCTTTCTTTTTATTTGGCAAAATGTCCATTTGGTGGAATGACTTTCTTATCAACATAAAACTTATTATTATTCAAAAGTTCTGAAAATGCATTTGGGACAATTTTGCTAACGATGGCAGAATAAAAGCCACATTTCGGATATTTTTTTTAATTTTGCGGTTTTTAAATACTTTATCAGAAGAAAACAATATTTGTTTTGAATATTAAGTCATGATAATTTGCTGTTGGTTTGATAAAATGTTGTCTAAGTTGAAGTATTATTCAGAATGATTATTCTGATCAAAGTGTATTTTTAATGTTCTAGCTAAAAAATCAAGCAGTTTTACACTAAATTTGGAAAAAAATCTCTTCCGAAAAGATTGACCCAAAGAGAAGTCAAATTCGTACAAATATTTTATAATGGTTTACAGAAAATTGTATCACCAAGCAAGTTTACCAATTCATATTTACAACTCCTCTGATAACATTTTGTCTAGCTGTCGGAGAGGTGATCAACATCTTATTTTGCTCCAAATCAAGCTGTCACTCCAGGCTGCAACAGCAGCAGCAGCAAGTGGCATCGCCACCAGCAACCTCGAAGAATGCACTCCAAATTGCAGCACTGGAAATTGCATCCCGTCCTGTTTATGCCATCACTGACGATGATGCACTCCACTTCAAACTGCTGCACTGCACTGTAATAAAAATCCTTTCCCTTCCTCACACAAAAGATAGCTTCGAAATAACTTCACAATTTGTACCAGTGCTGCTTTTTACAGAATCTTTCCCATAAATTTCGCTGCGCTTTCTCTCCCTCCAGCATCTCCAGCGCAAGCAAAAACAACTTCCCAGCAGAAGAAAAGTCGACCAGCAGCAAAAGCATAGAATCACTGCGTGAAATAAGATATCCATTTCAACAAATTTCTTTAATTAAGTTCAAACAAGCAAACTGTCGGAATGCTGACATGAGCTGCTTTTGCTTGCTCTCGGTTGAGGAACGGGTTGCATAGCTGAGGAGAATAGTCGAGGTCCAGACCAGACCAGCAGCAGCAGCACAGACAACAATCAGTGCAATCAGCCAGAAGCATCAGACGGCAGCAGTTCTCGGTCCTCATCCCTGGAACCCCCCCTCGTCCAACGAACCTGTGGAGCGGAGTGTTCCAGAGCGCAGTCATATTGCCCCCGTCATCATCATTTTCATTATCATCACTATTACGGACAGCATAATTGAAAAATACAACAGCACTAGCAAAGTGCATTCTCGTTCGAAAAAGGGGCGGGGGGTTTGGGGTATAATGCACTTTTCTGGGAGGGGAGGAAAATAATGTGGGATGTTTGCTACGGTGTACAGCGTGAAACGATCTCACGGTAGTTGTAACAGGTTTTGGGACATTTTCAGAGATAAGGAAATTTTTGCAAACTTGCGAAAAACAAAGTCCTCTGTGAAAGAATAATTAAAGAATAACAACACAACAAAAAGTTTTTAATTTGTAAAAAAAAATAATCCGATTTTTTTGTAAATCGTACTTAAAACTACATTAAAACATAAAGTGTATCCTGATAACGCTTTATTTCAACGTTCGCTGGAGTTATACATTAGATGTATGCACTTGATTTTGAATTTCTTAAAAAATGCAAAAAAATATTTTAAAATTGGGTAAAAATGGCTATTACCTATTTCCCTTTAAAAATGTGTCAAAATATATTTTTAATGGGTAATTTACAGAAGAAAATACATCTTAATCCAATGATTGTTTTCAATCTTTCTAAACTGAACTTTTTTCTACCGAGTTTGTAACTGTACGTGAGCATTCACAATCAAATTCATACCAACTTTATTCCCAAACATAAAAAGAAGCGTTCAAAACAAAAACGCTGCCTAAAATTAAAGATATAGCATGGCGAAAAAAGCAGAATGGTATAATAAATAGATTATGAATAAATAATTGAATTGTGAAATTTCAATGTTACTTAAATGATTTTGGGAATATATCTTATTTGTTCTAATCGACTTAATGGATATTTGAAGACAAAAAAGAGGAATTTGAAAACATGATTTTCACTTATCTTATTGGGGTGAAGCCGTCATAAATTTTTAAAGAAAATTGAACATTACTCTAAAATGCTCTGAATTTAGTTCAATTTTACGTATTTTTGCACAAAAATAAATCAGGATATGCCGGATGTACCCTTTTTTAAGCTCCTAAAGCAGCGATTCTCAATCTTTTCTTTACCATGTACCCCTTTTCTTTTTACTAAAGCTGCTGGTACCCCTTAGCAATTTTTCGTCTAAATAGTTTTATTATCATTTTAAATTTCAAAATATTTATTGTCAGAAATGTTTATAAAAAGTTGCGTTAAAATTAATTACTGAAAAAAAAATTGCTGACAATGTGATTCTTACGAAATTTCAGATTGAAAATGTGCGAATTTAATTTTATAACGTCGAGCCACGCTCAGCAAAAATACGTTTAATATTTCATTTGCAAATCCACAATTAGGGGAAGGTGGGGCAAGACGAACATATGGGGCAAGAGGAACAATCGCTAGTACACCCGCAACTTTTAAAATTTCGATTATTTCCAGTATGCGGAATTGTTGCTAGCAATGCAATCAGCTGATTCTACTAGCACATAACCGCCAAAACGACGTAAACGCCACGGGAAATAAGATTTAATGAGATTTTTTTCAAAACCTTTGTTTTTCCTTATAATATTTGGAAAGTGCAAAATAAGGCTTAGGGCTCGTTTTAAGGCTCATTTTATCAAAATGCTATTTTTTCTAGATCAGTAGTGTCCCTACCAATCAATTGCACCTATTTTAAAGTATGATTTAAATTTCTGTTATTTTTGTTGAGTGCTTTTAAAAAATCATGCTCAGGTGGGGCAAGTGTACCATATAGATTTATAGTATGGAATAAATTACGAATTGCTGCAACAACATATTTTATTGGGAAATACATACATAAAAGTATTTAAAAACTGATAAACAATTGTTAAAAAAAATTTCCATGCAAAATATAGTGATAATATGAAAAATTACTATACATCTTATTTTTTTTCGTAAAAACGATCAAATTTATAGTAAAATATTATTATTTAATTTAAACATGAAAGAAACGTTTCAAATACATTCTAATCTGTTGTATCTAAGTGATAACAGTTTAATTGTTAGCAAATTAACATATTGTTTCATGCATTGTTCCTCTCGCCCCAGAGGGTTGTTCGTCTTGCCCCACTAGTTGAGTGGAACGTACGGAAAATCAAAAATCTTAAAATCAATTTTTTACATTGAAAAACAGGGGTTTTTTTTTAAAACGTGTTCTATCAAAGTCCTAGTTGAGACCTGGAATAAGATGATTATAAAAAAAATCCGACAGATTTTTTAAAGTTTTTAATGGAATATAACGAGCATTTTCTTAGCTTGTTACACTTGCCCTACTTTGTTTGATGTTTAAAAATAAAGTTTTGGTTAAACATTCATAAGAAAAAGATTTTTCATAAAAGTTCCAGTTAAAATTCCCTTTAAACCAACTTAATAACATATTTCACCTACTGAAAATGGCAATAAATTTGAAGGTTTCAACCCATTGAAAAATATATTTTTTTTAAACTGTCCAAAATACATACTTGAAGATTTCCAAACCCTTATTTGATTTTTAATTTAAAATTGCCATCATCAAAAACTTATTTATTTTAATTATGTGCACCGTTTTCAAGTTACATATAATTATTGTCAATAATTTTATAAATAGAAAAAGTCTAACCTTTTTCACCCTAAACAAAAGGTTAGTTGAAAAATGATTCTTCTTTTTTTTAATTTTTGGAAAAATAATCTGTCATTGCTAAAGTACAGGCCACGACTTAATTAATTATATTTTTAGATTTATTTTAGTAAAATATTCTATTTAAAATTATTGAAATGATTTATATTTATGTAACATTTATGAAAAGGATCAACATTTCCCAAAATATCAAAAATTATTTTAAAAAACTAACTTAATCCACCTATGTGGTTGTTGCCTTCCTCACTTTTTACCAACATTTGGTGATGTGATGGGTTTGTACACAAATTTTTGACGGTTTTGTTCGAACGCGAATCAATTCAATACGGAACGTCCGATCGAGGTGCTCTTTGTTGCGTTGGATTCGTATGGTAAGTTCGTGAGTCCAAGGAAGGTTCTTACGCCAAAAAGTTACAACTTCGGCCACTCTGGAACCGATTCCGGAAAATTTGCAGATTGTATGGGAAAGGTTAAAATCAAGTTTTGATCACAGGAGGCTGAATAAGCAAAAAAGTCAAAAACGTCAACAAACGAAAAAAGGCAGAACGAAGTTTGTAACTGTGTAGCCTTGTTTCTCAATAAAGAAATACACAAATGTCACTTAAGCGGTCATAACTTGAGACTGAGCGTTGCCAGATCTTCAATGTATTGGACACAATGGAAAGGTCGTTTGATCTAACCATGGGTTAGATAATGGATCCGGACATAGTTTACATACATTTAAGTGAGATCCGGCATCAAAAAAGTACATAAATATCACTTAAGTGGTCATAACTTGAGACAGGGTTGCCAGATCTTCAATGTATTGGACTCATTGGAAAGGTCTTTTGATAACCTATCCAACGATGGGTTGGATAATGGATCCGGACATAGTTTACATACATTTAAGTGAGATCCGGCTGCAGAAAAGTACATAAATATCACTTAAGTGGTCATAATCATAATCATATTGGCCCGCCCGTGTGGATCAATCGGACCGCGCACTGGACTCACAATCCAGAGGTCGCCGGTTCGAATCCCGCGACGGGCGCTCTAAAATTCTTTGTGTAAATATGGGTATTCGGCGCCGTCGCTCCGTGCCATACTTTCATACACTTAGGAGCCCAGGGCGGCGAAGTCCTTGTAGATAAAAGGAAGACACTAGTGGTTGGTACTAGCAATGGTGGCCGACAGCTATAAAGTCAACTTCGTTTTTTTTTCGGTCATAACTTGAGACAGGGTTGCCAGATCTTCAATGTATTGGACTCATTGGAAAGTTCTTTTGATGACCTATCCAACGATGGGTTGCATAATGGATCCGGACATTGTTTACATACATTTAAGTGAGATCCGGCATCAAAAAAGTACATAAATATCACTTAAGTGGTAATAACTTGAGACAGGGTTGCCAGATCTTCAATGTATTGGACTCATTGGAAAGGTCTTTCGATTACCTATCCAACGATGGGTTGAATGATGGATCCGGACATAGTTTTCATACATTTAAGTGAGATCCGGCTTCAAAAAAGTACATAAATATCACTTAAGTGGTTATAACTTGAGACAGGGTTGCCAGATCTTCAATGTATTGGACTCATTGGAAAGGTCTTTTGATAACCTATCCAACGATGGGTTGGATAATGAATCCGGACATAGTTTACATACATTTAAGTGAGATCCGGCATCAAAAAAGTACATAAATATCACTTAAGTGGTCATAACTTGAGACAGGGTTGCCAGAACTTCAATGTTTTGGACTCGTTGGAAAGATCTTTTGATAACCTAACCAACGATGGGTCGGGTGATGGGTCTGGACATAGTTTACATGCATTTATGTGAGATCCGATTCGCAACTCTGACACTTTTTTATACTTAACTTTTGAACTACTTATCGGATCTTCAAAGGATTCAATAGTGCAGTATGGGGCACCAAACCGGATCGAATGCAATTTATTTGACTTAAATCGGATCAGCCAGTGCCGAGAAAACTTGGCAAGAATTTTGAGCACCAAGGGGAATACATACACACACACACACAGACATTTGTTCAGTTTTCGATTCTGAGTCGATAGGTATACATGAATATAGGTCTACGAGCTGTTTTTCAAAAGTTCATTTTTCGAGTAGGATTATAGCTTTACCTCAGTGAGGAAGGCAAAATGGGCAAAATCAGTAACACATTGTTCAAAATAGGAAAAGCCTGAAACTTTTACCAAGCTTTCAAACAAATTTCAAACAAAACATAATAAACAATTCTAAAAACTGTAAAATGGAGCTATATCAAAAAATATCGTAAAACCACATAATGATTGCAAATTCGCTTTATTTTTTCATTTAAGTTATTTAAAACATAGATCTTTGTTTCTGATTGTTAAAACACATTGCTTATTATACAACAAATACAATAAAATTTATTCGAAACGTGTCCACAAGAAACACATATTCCCAAACACTAACAATCTTTGGTTAAATTCTAACTTTCTTATAATCTGATTCTCTACATTTTTTATGAAATAAAACTCTTGCTTTTATGGTCATCACTTTTTATGACCATAAGCTTACATAAGCTATATACAATTTTGCAGTCTTTTCTGATCGCTTTGGTATCTTCGACAAAGTTGTAGGTTATGAAAAGAGTTTTTTTTAGGAGCATAATCCTTTTTTCAATTTTTGATAATACTAAAGTTCAGAATGAATAAACTGAATATCGTAGAAATAATTTTTTTAAATGTGATGCTTGAAAAAATATCAAAATTTCAAAAATCAATTAAGATACAAAATAAAATTTACTATAGAAAATGACTTAACGTACATTTTTTACTACGTTCACATTTTTCAAGTTGCAACATTTTCGAAAACTGTTCGTTTTTTTTTTGTAATTTGAAAATATTATATTATGGAAAAGCGGACATTGTAATTTGAGGTCCAAAAACAATTAATAATACACAATTTTTCAAGGATTAATAAATAACTTCTCAAATGCAGCTAGGAGAATTGCACTACATTTAGTTTTAAAAAAATGTGAATAATTTGAAGATTAGTCATGTTTTTCGTACAACGATTTTCCTTTTTCTGCCAAATCTTAGTAAATATTGGACAGAATGCAACAATTAAAAAAACATGCGGCTTCAGATAATCGACTCTGGACTGTAATACGAATCTAGAATCCATTCAAAATAGTACAATGCAATGAGAGAGTACAATTTACAATAATTAAACGTTTTTCCTGCGTGCATTTTTCTACGCAGAAAAAGAACTTTAACAAATCAGCTAAATTATTCATATTTTTGAATAAACCCCCGAATCTTTTTTTTATTACGAGGTATTTCGATGATAGATGATGAGTCCGTAATACAAAGTCAATCATTTGCTATTATTTAATTCAAAGTCTCACATGTCAATATTTTAAAGGTTCGTAGCTGTTCTGGCAGCATTATTTCTGGAGTTTTTTTTTTTTTTTTTTTTTAGAAAAGGTTCAATAAACCAAGTTTTCTGTTTTTGCTTTTTGGGTGTTTTTCAATACCCCTGACTCAAGGCGGTTTCAACCACACCCAAAAAGCAAAAACTGGAAATTTGGTTAAAAAAAATTCGGATTTATATTCTGGTACGTGTGCAAGCAGCGACACAGTAAAGCTATTCGTGTTATCCATTTTTACATTGTTATCTCAGATTAGGAACTTTTGGACTACCGCTACTACTGATAAAAGAAGCCACGCAAGCATAAAATTTTCAAAGAGAAATTTGGCTACTGCTTGCACCCTACCTTGCGACCTACCAACCACCACGCCAAACATTTCCCCCAAAAGAATCCCCGAAACAATCCTCAAACAAACCAAAACAGGCACCAGAATGCATGCAGATATCACAGTTAAAAAAAATATTGAAGCTGTGAAATTAAAATTGATCCTTAATTAATCGTCTTAAGACATCGAAGAAAATTTGAAAGAAACATTATAATGAAAAAAAAGCAAATTTTGAACAGTGCCACTCTGGTTTAGGGAGCCAACCTTTTGTTTGCCTTTTTTTTTTGTTTGCTCCACATAATCCCCACAAACCACTACAATCGAATTCCGACGGACCACACACCGACACACACACACACACCGCAGACAGACAGATCGGGCGCGCGTGAACGAAGGAGCGCACCAACCGGAAGGTGTCTCCCCTGTCACGGTGGGGGAGGGGGGAGAAGGGGCGCTGCTGTATCAGAGTATAAACACGACCGGCGTTGTATAACGTAAGAGAGAGAGAGAAGGTGGGAGAGAGATGGGAGGCAGAGTAAAATGTGGTGGCAGCCGCTCGAGACGACCTTGAAAATGAACGAAAGCGTGTGATGCATTCGACAGCGCGTGAAAGCCAGCAAGGAGAAAGGAAAAACAGGAAGCAGATGGTGGGACGGTGGGTGGCTGGCTGGGGGGGTGGTTTATATTGGTCTGGTTCTCATGGGAGGAAGGGAAAATCACGTATTATGAGGGGTTATATTTATTGGAACTTGATTTCTATTAAACATTCATTTTAATTTTTAATTCATTTTCTTGTAAAATGATCATAATAAACGTTACTTAATCCACCTTTAGGTGGTTGGTGCCTTCCTGTGAATAAAAAAAAACACATACAGACTTTTTATCAAGAACATACAGACACCGCCTTTGAAGAAAATGGCGTACATTTATCCAACGAGGTTCACCGAGTAGGATAAATACGAAGAGTGCTGAAAAAATCAAGTTTTACAACAAGTTCCATACAACATTTTTTGCAATTCTAAAAAACACACACTGAGTGAAATTTTATGTCAAATTTTTATTTTTTTTTTTTTGTCAATAAATCGTTTAAATCAATAAATGTTGAAAAGTGTTACTTTTCGAAACAAGTGCTAAAAAGTTCAACTTTTCAGCACCCATTTGAGTGCTTTTTTCCAGAACAAATCTTACTTGTTTAAGCTCATGAATAAATAAATAAGCATTGAATTCACATTAAAAATCAGCTTTTTCACCAGAAATATTATTTTTATAAAATCACAACTCAAAGCTTAAAAATGTTTGAAGCGATATATTGAAATATGTTTGCATTTTTTGGGGCAGCTTTTATAGCTACGTTTTGTTAAGGTGAGATGGTTGTGAATTTTGTCACACGAGATTGTGTAAACACGAGACAGAGACCCGCAATTCTTTTTGTAGAGAAATTCGCGACGGAAAGAA
This sequence comes from Culex pipiens pallens, assembly GCF_016801865.2. Lineage (NCBI taxonomy): Eukaryota > Metazoa > Arthropoda > Insecta > Diptera > Culicidae > Culex > Culex pipiens. Next base: position 33,808,421 of record NC_068939.1, read on the forward strand.
GGGCAGTGAAAGCTGTGAGATGAATTTGATATTACAACCCTGCCAAAAATCATAAGAATTCAAGAATTCAAAAGAATTCTAGCCAAATTTAATCACACAAAAAACTGAAAAAATACTTTAAAAATATTTGAGACAACCTGACTTACTCATGAGAATATCAGTGATATTAATATTTATATCAATTTTTATAAATATAAAGTAGTCGAAAATTTAACGTATTCTGATAAAGTTTTCTTTAAAGCCAAAAAAGGCTTGTTTCTATTCATAACATTCAAATTGCAACGGAATAAGAAATATGGTTCAGATGTCGTTTTCAAACTCTCTACAACCCAACCCCGCCTCCAGACGGACTTCAATCTAAAAAATCGCCAATAAATCAATTTTTCAACTATTTGTTTGATCCTAGACAAGCATTGAAAAGAAGAACTATTAAAATTTTAGGGTTGGAGTAGAGAGTCCAATTTCCCGGATTTACAAAATTTCCGGGAAACGGGAAATTTTCAACAAATTTCCCGAGAAATTTTCAAATTTTACTGAAAGCTGTCCTGATCTTGCTTCTGATTGATATTATTTAACAAAATTGTATAAAATAGCAACTTAAATGATCACAATAAGTGCGAGGGTTAATTAATGCATAAACCACCTGCATTAAAAAAATTAAGAAAATAAATAAATATTATAATAATATCATTATAATAATATTAAAAATATATAATAATACATTTAAATCTTATACATTTATAGGCTGTCTTACAATTCGTACACTCGATTAAAAAAACATATTACCGGTGGTTGGAGATTCGGGGGACGGCTCTCATACATGTGCTGAGCGATGAAAAGCAAAAGTGGTGAAATTTTTCGACCTAATGGGCAACTAGCGATTTGCCAAGAAAAAGTGAAGAGTGCTATTTTTTTGCTTTATTTCTAATTTAGGAGGAAAAAGTAAATTATTCTTGCCCACTAAAATGAAGATAATGACTACACGTATCATTCTCACGTGGCAGATTCCTGCGAGATTTGGTGAAATGCTCAATTTCGTTGAATTAAGTTTGGTAGACCCAAAAAAGGTACTAGGCTCAAAATAGGGACAAATTCCCTTATTTGTTGTGAATTTTTTTTTCTAAGCACAGTATTTGGACAGCGATTAAAATGAATCTATGCTTCAAACCCATAAAATTGCTATTAAATATAGCTCTATAATGAGACGACGTTGAAATAAAAAAAAAATCATAAAGAAAATATGGATTTGAAATCTTTTTTCCAGAACAAATCTTACTTGTTTGAGCTCAGAACAAATAAATAAGCATTGAATTCACATTAAAAATCAGCTTTTTCACCAGAAATATTATTTTTATAAAATCACAACTCAAAGCTTAAAAATGTTTGAAGCGATATTTTGAAATACACAGAAAGAGGTACCTTATTTTCAAATGATGTAACAACAAATGCGTTTTATACTTGTTTAGTTGTTTTAAATTCACTAGTTTTAAAAAAATGTAAAATTTGACGAAAACAAATTTTTTTTGCGAAAAAAAAAACACTTTTTGCGATAAATCGAAAAATTTCAAAAAATCAAAAATTGATTAAAACTTATGATATATTTACAAAACTGTCATAGACAAAAAAATAATTACAGCAATTTAGTTTTAATTTAATACTAAATTACATTCCTTCACACTTTGGATGCAAATATTTACACCGAAATCGAGCGAAAACAGCTGTAAGCGCGCGCCGCCCAGTTAAGCAATAAAAGATCCATAGCGAATAAACTTCCAGAGACATGTCGGATCTGCTTGCAGTCAAGATCGAAATAAAACAAACCCGGACAGTTGCACAATCGCGAGAATGTGCGGGTGTGGATTTGCGGTTTTGTTATGCAACTTTTTGGAAGCAACGCCAGAGGGTTTGAACCTGCGTACTATCGCTAACGAAGAGGAAGATCCCATACCCAGCAATTTGCAGTCTAGTCTACGTTATCAGGTATCGATTCTTCGCTGCAACGTTCGCAATAAATAAACCATGTTTTCCGGCAACCGATTGCAAGTGCTGGAATTTAGAAAATCTGATCGTGCAATGCTCCGCTGCTCGTTAAGCCTAGACTATCGGCTCGGTAATCTGCGGGCCGAGGTTCCGTTGATCCCTCGGGACTACAGTCCCAGTCGTCCGAAAATGGGCTGAAACAGGGCCGCCGTCAGATTGCATTCTTCTATTTTCCCGGCCGCCGGTAAGGTTGTTGATAATGGTAATTGTGTACAAATCTTGCAGGTAGTGGCCCAAAGAACCCCTCCCATCTCGTGTACTTTAGCGGATTATCTACCAGTGAAGAGAACGCTCGAAGTAAATACCTCCCTGCAAAACTGTGTGCTGCAGTACACACAGCTTCCCAAGTGTACAGAACATGATCTGCGGAACTCTCCCCAGAGGGCGTTGAGCGTGCACGCTGTGGAATCTCTTGTACAATTTATCTCCTTTTAATCAGCTGCCGCGGCTATAAATTTATACCGCGTCGAGGATCGAGCTGGGGCCAATTTTGTAGTAGTTTTGAAACAGCTGGCGCCAGACGGTCGACGGGGTCGGGAAATTGGCAAACCAATGTCAAAACACATTACACGTTACACACGATCGAGATCGTCTGATGTGGAGGGGCTGGAAGGGCAAACAGTCACCACCTCCGGTGGTCAATGACATTGTGGGGTTGACGGTGGAAATGCCCTTGAACCGAATCTGGACGGGGTTTATGGTTGTTGTCACTAACGATCAGCCCATTGATATCATGCTTTAAATGTTTGCAAAACATGACACTTAGTAACACAAATCCCTTATAAAGCCGTTGAAATCATCAGACGCTATCCCGATCAACGTAGAACTTGACAGACCAGACAGCTCAGCACATCACCGCCCAAAATCCCGCAGCCGCTCACAGTCAAGTTCAATTGATTATCCAACACCAGCTCTCTTCAAAAATTGCGGGGGCGTCCCGATCGTGGTCAGTTCCCGTCGCGAAAAAAAAACTTTTAATAAACCCGTCTGATTGAAGGAAATCGTCTGCAGTCTGTTGATCAGCCAAACCAAAAAAAAAACGACTAGGTGTGAATCAGTCACTCCACTCGAGCATCCCCAAAATTGTGAATTCTCGACTAAAAAAAATATTCGAGCGGCAAAAAAGTTCGCGCCAAAACAATCATCGTCATTGTGCCTAAAGTAAGAGTTTGTACGCGAGGGTACGAAGAGGGTGGGTCGGTTTCGGAACGACCTCTAGAAGTTTGGACTGACCGTTTTTTTTTTTCGTATGGGAGAGGAAGGTTTGGCTTGTTTAGTGGTGATGAAATAAAAATTTAAATATTCGCCCTGACACCCACCCCCAACCGTTTCCTCCTCTTTCATCAGTTGCTTAGGATTCACCAGAAGGAGGAGGGGAACGACGCAACCCAAAAAAAAGTGTGTGTTATTTATAATCCTTCCCCATTTAGAGATTCCAGCGTGGCCAGACAGCAGTGTAAATATTTAAATTATTAACCATTTTTTGTGGCTAATATTCACTTCTTTTTTTGTGTTTGCTTCGTCTGATCTGGTGTCATGGAAGCCAACACGTTTGGTGTGGTTTTCTGTTTGTACTTGGGCAGGGGGTTGAACAGGGTTGATGGGGTGTTGGAAGTGATGTACTATTACGATTAGATGCCATTCAGAAAGCTGCCCAGGCTGATAAATATATTGCTTGCTCTGGATCTACTTGGAAGGGAGATTGAATTAAAAGGTTGACGATTCTGTAGATAATGGATAATCTCAAGATTATTAGTTATAATTGATAATAAATAGTAGTAATCCCAAGATCCAGAAGTTCTCTTAAATTTAAAACCAACGCGAGTTTAATTTGAAGTTTTTGTAGAATGCTATCGTTCGCTACTATTTTTAATTTTCACTTGCGAAACATGTTTCTTAAAACAACGCATTGTTTGACGCTTGTTTATGCAGTTTTAATAAATCGGAAACTTTTGAACTTTTTGCATATTTTTTTAATTTTTTGAAATTGTTTTTTAAACTTTTGGATGATTGATTCAAATTCAATGATTAAATTAAATAGATATAGGGTAATTCTCCGCCAACTCACACAGCAGTTGCCCCGACCCCTCTTCGATTTGCGTGAAACTTTGTCCTAAGGGGTAACTTTTGTCCCTGATCACGAATCCGAGGTCCGTTTTTTTATATCTCGTGACGGAGGGGCGGTACGACCCCTTCCATTTTTGAACATGTGAAAAAAGAGGTGTTTTTCAATAATTTGCAGCCTGAAACGGTGATGAGATAGAAATTTGGTGTCAAAGGGACTTTTGTGTAAAATTAAACGCCCGATTTGATGGCGTACTCAGAATTCCGAATAAACGTATTTTTCATCGAAAAAAACACTAAAAAAGTTTTAAAAATTCTCCCATTTTCCGTTACTCGACTGTATAAAATTTAGGAACATGTCATTTTATGGGAAATTTAATGTACTTTTCGAATCTACATTGTCCCAGAAGGGTCATTTTTTCATTTAGAACAAAATTTTTCATTTTAAAATTTCGTGTTTTTTCTAACTTTGCAGGGTTATTTTTTAGAGTGTAACAATGTTCTATAAAGTTGTAGAGCAGACAATTACAAAAATTTTGATATAAAGACATAAGGGGTTTGCTTATAAACATCACGAGTTATCGCGATTTTACGAAAAAAAGTTTTGAAAAAGTTGGTCGTCATCGATCATGGCCATTCATGGTCACCCGCGACAGACACGGACGACGAAATAAAGAGAAACGCAAAAAGTAACTTTTTCAAAACTTTTTTTCGTAAAATCGCGATAACTCGTGATGTTTATAAGCAAACCCCTTATGTCTTTATATCAAAATTTTTGTAATTGTCTGCTCTACAACTTTGTAGAACATTGTTACACTCTAAAAAATAACCCTGCAAAGTTAGAAAAAACACGAAATTTTAAAATGAAAAATTTTGTTCTAAATGAAAAAATGACCCTTCTGGGACAATGTAGATTCGAAAAGTACATTAAATTTCCCATAAAATGACATGTTCCAAAATTTTTTAAAGTCGAGTAACGGAAAATGGGAGAATTTTTAAAACTTTTTTAGTGTTTTCTTCGATGAAAAATACGTTTATTCGGAATTCTGAGTACGCCATCAAATCGGGCGTCTAATTTTACATAAAAGTCCCTTTGACACCAAATTTCTATCTCATCACCGTTTCAGGCTGCAAATTGTTGAAAAACACCTCTTTTTTCGCATGTTCAAAAATGGAAGGGGTCGTACCGCCCCTCCGTCACGAGATATCAAAAAACGGACCTCGGTTTCGTGATCAGGGACAAAAGTTACCCCTTAGGACAAAGTTTCACGCAAATCGAAGAGGGGTCGGGGCAACTTTTCCCGATTTCGTGTGAGTTGGTAGAGAATTACCCTATAAATAAGCAATTCTAGCAATTTGACGATTTCATTGAAAGTATTGTTGATTCAAATGCATTTTAAAAATATTCGATTCATAGTTTTTAGTGCAAAATACATTTTCAAAATTGAAATTTGTTTCATTGAAAACATGATCTTTGAGTATCTTAAAAGATAAAATCAAACGAAATAGGAATTATCGATTGCAAATTGCTTTAACATAAATTTCAGTAATCATATTTAAATATCAGGAAACAAACGAATGTTTTTGCCTTCCTCACCTCAATGAGGAAAGGCTTTAAAATCACTCGAAAAATGAACTTCTTTATCTGACCTCGTGGTGATTCTGAGTCGAGGTATACGTGACCATACCTCGACTCAGAATCAAATTCTGAACAAATGTCTGTGCGTGTGTCTGGATGTGAGTCCGTGCACCGAAAAATATGCACACGATTATCTCCGGATTGGCTGAACCGATTTGGACCGTTTTAATCTCATTCGATCCGGGGTCCCGATTGGGGTCCCACAAAACCCTAGTTAATATTATGAAGTTTAGAATAGTACTTCAAAAGTTATGCTAAAAAACGATTTTAGCTAAACTTCGGAAGATTGAAAAAAGGGTGGTTTTTGTAAGAAAACCCGTCATGCTATATATTATTAGAAAGGTATTTGAAATACCTTTCCAACGCGTTAAAAAGATTGAAGATCTAACAACCCCATCAAAATTTATGAGCACTTAAGTGTTATTTATAGACTTTTTTGAAGCCGGATCTCAAATATTTTGATGAAAATGTTGTCCGGATCTATCATGTGACCCATCGTTGGATAGGTAATCAAAAGACCTTTCCAACAAGCCCAAAAGATTGAAGATCTGACAACCCTATCAATAGTTATAAGTGCTTTAGTGTTTTTGATACACTTTTTTGAAGCCGGATCTCAGATAATTTGATGAAAAAATAAGTGTTATTTATACACTTTTTTGAGGATGTGTAGTGTCTTTACTTTATGAATGTGAGGAAGGCACCAACCGCCTAAAGGTGGATTAAGTAACGTTTTCATGTAAGGCCGCTGCAAATATTTTTCTAAAATCTTGACGGCAAATCATTGGCTCAAAAAATTATAGGGCAAAGTATATTTTTTTAAAATAACGTGATCTTAATGTAAATAGATGTGCACCGCAAAATAAAAAAAAAATGAATTTAAAAGTAATTTTCCTGCATTGTTAATCATTTTTAAACATGCTTGAACAAGACAAACAAAAATAAAATTGTTAAAGTTCCAATGCATAGTTGCGTAAAAACAAAATAAAATCAATTAGGCTTAGCAGTTCTCTCAGATTTCGGTCATTCGATTTTTTTTTTGTCTTTTTTAATCCGACTAGAACATTTTTGGTGCCTTCGGTATGCCCAAAGAAGCCATTTTACATCATTAGTTTGTCCATATAATTCTCGAAACAAATTTGGCAGCTGTCTATACAAAAATTATGTATGAAAATTCGAAAATCTGTATCTTTTGGTAGAATTTTTTGATCGATTTGGTGTCTTCGGCAAAGTTGTAGGTATGGATATGGACTACACTTTTTGTGATTTTTAATTTAACTTTTTGCAATTAAAACTTGATTTGCAAATTAACACTATTTTTATTTTTTTTATTTTTTGATATGTTTTAGAGGACATAAAATGCTAAAAATTTCCAGGTTGTTCAAAAAATCTTTGACCGAGTTATGAATTTTTGAATCAATACTGATTTTTTTCAAAAAATCGAAATATTGATCGCAAAAATTTATCAACTTCATTTTTCACAAAAAATTACTTTTGTGAAATTTTTATAAAGGGCACCTGTTGGTACTGGGCGCACGGCCGGCGATGATCTACCGCAAAGCCCCTCGGCTCAGGCAGGAGCCCTACCATGACTTACTCGGATCCGTCACGTAGCTGGTAGCCGTCACCGACTGATCGTGTCAAACTACATGATACGAAAAAGTTGAAGCTGATGTCTACCACGTTCGCTGGTTTGCAGGAAGAATTTTGGTTTTCTTAATATTAATATTTCGGATGATATCAATTTGCGACTCGAGATAGTAATCTTGCATTATTTGATCAGTACGTTTGTTGTTTCCTTTTTTTGCATTTATGTGTAACTATATCTAAATTTTACAGTTTATTGAGCAGTTTATTAGAATACGGTGTGAGAAGGTGTTTCGAGCAGGTTTCTTACAACCTCAAAGTTATTTAGTTGACGTATGTTAGTTGACTGATTTCTCCGCTCATGTATTAATTACAGAACTATTATTTCAGCTTAGATATTGATTAGGCGGTGGTTTGGTCAGGGCTTTCTTCCCCCTGTTGCACTTTACGAAGAAATCGTTAGTTTATGAATTTATCGTACCGTATCAGTTATTAATTGAACTAAACTACCATCCAGGGTTGAATTCGCCATAAGTAGTTTACCGGTGGAGAGGAAACTAGCAGTTTAAGCAGGTCACCGAAACTGTAAGAAAACCTAGTTGAAATGGTAAACAGTTTAAATGCTCCTTATTCTCGATTGTAGCTTAATAGCAACATCATCAACAAATATATCGTCGTTCGCTAAAGAGTCGCTGACTTAGTATTTCCTCCCGGTGTCAACAGCACCGTTTTCAAGTTATGGCCAGTTTAATGAAACTTTTTTGAAAATAGTCGCACTTTCTCATTTTTTTTTAAATCAATGCACATGTTTGCCCACTTGTACATTGAACAACCCTTTTTATTGAAATACCAGCGCCAATGGTTGTCATCTGAACTTGAAAACATAACGAGAACAGTTGTCGCAATTCACCTCTTGTCGACGTCGTCGTGCTATCTTGTCTTACCCGCCATTTCTACGTTCCAAGAAAAACGCGTTTTAATGTTTGACCTTGAATAAACAAAAACTAGAGCACGCAATGTAAACAACAACAGACACGTTTAGTTTGGCTGACCATTCTGTGTATTGTCCCGAAGTTTGGTTGAAATTGGTTGCTGGAGTTCCGAGTTATAATTACAAATGTTTACGGTAGTCTAACTTGTACGTGCGTCAAACGCGTTCTGACCTGAAATCCCTTTGGCTAGTTGTCGCACTTACATCAATTTAGCATGACAAGATTGAAACTACTTTCATATGTAAAGGACAAAAATGCACGGATTTTTTCGGTTTTTGTTGAATATCTCAGGATTGAAATCGAATTTTGGGGATTTGTGAAGATCAAAAGGTGAGGCATTGTGAGCTGCACAAAATGTTGTTCTTAACCCAATTTGGCCCAAAATGCATGTACGACAAGTTAGCATGACGGCGACGATTTGTTTAATTTGCACCAGATTACGATTATTATTTTTTTAATTTTGATGCAATACATTGAAAACATTTTTTGACTTTTTCTGTTGTGTCCCTTTTTTAAACATCATGCTCATAAAAGACGATAAAAAATGTCAATTTCACTCAAATTTGTCCACACACAAAAAAAAAAATCATCCCAATTTTACTCACCGGTCAGTCTAATTTTATCCGTGCCCACGGGCGCTCGTCGGCGTCGGCGTCGCGTCCCAAGTAATATTACGCAACGGCTATAGTATTACATTATCCGGATCTTCGCTTTTTTTTTGCCGAGATTCTGCCGTTTTTTGGGTATTTAGGTCCGTCTGGCAGCCACTCCTTGGCCATGCCGCGCCGCCTCCGCGCGCAAACTTCGCGACCGCCAGCCGATTTTATGGGATTTGACCAAAAAGTGGCTAAAGTGAGGGAGGAATAAAAGCCGGGCAAAAAGAAGCAAAAAAAATAAATACTCACAACCAGCTGCATGTGACTTGGTGAATGATGGCGGGGCTTCGGTGGGCTTGGGGGCGTGAGGCACGTTCCGGGGTTGGAGTGGGGGGAAATTAGAATGAATTTGTTGCTGGAAACGCCACGGCCGGCGGCACTTGTCTCAGCTTTGGACTACGACGGTTGTATCGTGGATTGACAAGAAATGGTCAACATATTTTTTCTCTCACAATATATTACCGAATTTTGCCCAACACTCGGCCCACTGTCCATTGGCTCAGACAGATCTTTTTAAATATTTGACGAGTCCCCTGGACCGAAAAGACCAAAAGATGTGGTGGAGATTTGCTGACCATTTGCAGTCGTCTCTAGAGTCGGGCCAATTTGTCCGGACGGCCAACAGCTGAGATAGTCGGCGGACAGAGGTCGGAACAGCCGGGGGTACCTTTTTGGCGGCACTAGGCCAACCTCAACGGCAAACGAAGCTCACGATGATGATGATGATGATGATGATGACGACGCTGGTGTATGTGGACAGAGGACACACGTTTGCATGCATAATTTGAGCATGTTTAGCGCTGGAGATGGCTTTTGCTGGCGGCCTGATGTGGTGTCGGAGCAAGTGTTTGACCTCGCCCCACCTCTTGCACCAACCCTTGCGAGGGGACACACTTGACCGTCAAATGTTATGGACTTGAATGTTTAGATGTAAGTTATTTTTAGGGAGTGTGCTAAAATGTTTTGTTTTTTTTTTTTTAAGGAATGCTTAACATGAAAATGTATTCCTTCCAATTATTGTTTCGTTTTTTTACTACTCTATACAACAACTAATACAAGAAATGCAAAATTTCCCCAAAATAAAGCATTTCCCACAAATGTTCAAAGTTGGTGTTATTTCAAAAATTACCCAAAAAATTGATATTAGAGGTTAACCCTTTGTTCTGCTTTTTAAAAATAAATAAATCATTCATTCAAACCAGCAAATCATGTAATTAATGATGGAATAATCGCAAAAAAATCTTTTTGGCTAAAGATTTCTTTAACCGCGAACGAAAGAAAAGGCGAAATATGCAAAAGAAAATCGTAAAACTGTCCAAAGAAAACCAATCAGTCTAAGATTTTTAGTGAATATCATTATCAGTATCACTTTAACTATCGTTTTCGTTTTGTTTATAACCTAAGTTCATCTACGCAAAGTAACAGGTTATTTTCGATGTTGTAATAGTGATATCGGTGTTTTGCCGAATAATCCAACTGATGATTTTTTAGCTTCATTTTACTGATCTTTCGTGTGCGAGAGAGTCCCTTCCGATTCTTTCCTCTTGATGTGCGTGAAAAGATATTATTTTGATCACTGCTGATTATAAAGGTTGAATCTTTATCAAATTCATTATTCTAGTAAAACTTTGCCTAAGTTTAATTAAATTTTGGAATCTTATAATCATCAAATCAAGCAAAAAGTCCTGATGAATTTCATAATTTTCATGATAATAGACGCATTTTTCTGTGTCTTCAAATGTTAGAGCGTCCAATTTCCGGGAAATTTTTAACAAATTTCCCGGGAACTCCCGGGAATTCCCGGGAAATTTGAAATTTAACGAAATTTATTCTGATTGATATTTTGCAACAGAATTGTATAGAACAGCAACTTCAATGGTCAAAATGAGTCTGAGGATCATTCAATGGCTAAAAAATCATGCAACTTTGAGAAAATATATAGATTTTCTAATTTTTATGCTGTCTCTCAAATCGTACCAAATCAAAAAAAAAATTTAAGTATTTTTTGTTGAGCAGCATTTTTTTATTCAATGTGTTTGGACAGTGAAAATCTATGCTCCAGAACAATTAAATTGTTTTTAAATTTGCCTCAGTAACCATAAAGTTGAAAGTGAAAAAAATATGCAAAAATATAGTTTTTCATGGCAAATAACTTATTCCAGAACAAGTATTTTCAACTTGTAAATAAATAGATTATCATTGAATTTGCCTTTAAAATGTAATTTTTAGCGCTATTCAACTTGAAACACTGTTTCATGAAATTACTATTCAAAGTTTTAAAATATTTGGAGCATGTTTTTAAAATATAGTTGCATTCTTTGGATAAATTTCATATGATACGAAGTTATTTTTAATCATTTTTCATGGTTTATATGGTAATATAGCCCATGGTTATATGGTAATATAGCCTAATTATTTAATTAGATTAAAATAATTTTAATATTGTAAAAGTGGTTGAAATTAAACGATATTTTATTTATATTTAACCCTCTAATGCCCTTGGTAGCTCATGTGCTTTATAAATTTATAACAAACAGTAATTTCTCGAAAACTTTTAAACAAATTCTTAACGAACGACTCTTTTTGAATAATTTAATTATATCAATTCAATTTTCAACCAATAAACAAAAATGTCAAACAAATCTCAATTTTAATACTGGCCGGAAGAGGTGAATATATATATATTCATATATATGAATGAAATAACAAAAAGAAATAGTTTAAATAGGTTGTCGAAAATAAAATAGTTTATATTTAATCCAAAATAGCGTAATTTTTGTTACCCAACATATTAGCAAACAAAATTCCTAAATAATAAATAAATAAATATTATCTGAATTAAACCTTGACATAAAATTTACAGAAAAGCTAATTAGTTGAATAGGAATAATAAGGTTGAAATGAATTAAATTCTCTCATAATTATTTTTTGTATAATTTCAAAACAAGCTTGTATTTCGGGAATTCCCGGGAAGTTTACAAATTTCCCGGGAAATGGGAAAAAAAAATTCCGGGAAATCCCGGGAATTTTTTCGCGGGACGGGAAATTGGACGCTCTAATAAAGATAAATTTCTTCAAATGATATAATATTTATAAATAAATACCCTTCTTTAAAATAGCTTTAAGGTGAAGCCGTTGATCATTTTCGAAGAAATTTGATCATCGCTATAAAATATTCTGTATTAAATTCAATTTGATGAATTTCAGCACCAAAAGGAATCAGCATGTGCCGTTTGTTGCCAAATTGAAGCCACTGAAGGAATTTTTGATCTATATTAATTGTGCTTCAAAATTTATATAATTTTGTGGCACAGTCATTGACGTCCTAGTTGGCAATCATTGATTAATGACGATTTTCATAACTTTACAAGGAATGGGATAATCGTTACCAAAATGAATCAGCATGACATTGTGTAGGGCACTACTCTAAACAACTTGTTGAAGGAATTTTGTCAAAATATTCAAAGCGACGCAAAATTTATATCTTTGAACGAAAAATCATGACAATGATGGAAGTCTTCACGTTAAAGATTAGTGCGCTGACCACGGGGACGCGTTGTCTTGTTTTTGCATGTTCATTTTCATTTCTTTTGTGTAGCTGTTTGTGTGCTTGGGTGAGTGGTTATTATAATTAAATAATGGGGGGGTCATTGTGCTAATGAATATTGTTGCGTGTCAGTCGAAGTCGTGATTATTCAGGTTAATTTTTTTTTTGTGTGTGCTTTTGTGTCGCTGTTCGTATGGGGTGAGGGATTGTGGTAATTTTACTGTCTGCGTGTAAATTTATCAACTCACTATATGATTTATATAATTGTTTATATTATTCCTCATCCTTTTCCTTCCCTGTAACATACCATCTCCTCATACCATATATGATCAAATTGTTTAAATTAACGATACTTTCTAGAACAGCATGGGAACCATCTGGAGTATTTATATTTCAAATTACTGCAATTTTTTTACAGCTTCCTGGAATCATCTTGATTTTATTTATTATATTTATTATGTGTATTATATTTGTTTCATTTATTATTTTTACAAAACTACATGCTTATTATATAATACACTAAAGACTCACATTTACACGTACAAACTTCCAAATCATTTAATACATTACGCATTCAACCATTTTCATCGGCCCGATGAAATTCCCCTAACCCCCATTCCAAACCTCCCAAAAATATTCCGTTCACTTTTAAAAGTCGCATGGGTTCCCTGCACTTTTGCCACTAGTGAACAACAAAAACATCCCCTCCCAAATCCCCACGGGACTGTATGGGCGTAGCCTTGGAGCACAGTGTGGAAATTTACGTTCTAAGATATTTTTGGATGTACCGGGCAGCAATCAAATTGTCTAAGAATATTGAATTGACCATTGTGGCACCCCCTACAGTGTGGTGCAGACCCGTTATGCTATGCTATGCTATGCTACTCTTCTTTAAAATAGCTTTAAATGATGTTAAAAGATTGGTGAATCCTTAAAAGTAAAAAAAATCTTCCATTCGTGTTAAAAAAATCTGATATTTTCAAATCTAAATAAAAAATTAAATTAAAATAAATTTCTATTGAAAATTTGCTATCTTCTTGAAATCTTAAAAAAAGGATGGTTAATCACTTTCATTTTTTTTTTGTTATAGAATAACGCTTATAAATCCATTTCAAAACATAGAAAGGCTTTTTTTATTTTAACAAACTTTAATTTTTAAATTTTTGGGTTTTGGGTCTGTTATAGATCACAGACGTAAAATTCATAAATAAAATATATTATTGAAGAAATTATATTTTGCAAATGTTTAAGGGTAGCATAACTGTAATGATCATCGGTTGTTAACGATAAAATTATCGTTATCGTTAACGTTATTTCGATAATTCTATCGGCGATAATCTTATCGCCGATTAAGGATGCTAACTCATTTTTTTAAATCATTCTAAAATGGAATAATTAAACCATTTCATGTTAAATTTTCAATGCTTTCAAAAAAACAATATAAAAAAAAATCTAATTAGTTTCAATGTAAAATATGTTCTAAACATTGTTCACAAAATAGCGTATTTTTTCGAAAATACTAAAATTTGCATAATTTGCAATATGGGTATCAAACGAACCGAAACTTTGCATGCTTTTTCTCTTTATTAGTGTTCTTTTTAAATATTAATGTTTTCACAAATAACCGTATTTTTTCGAAAATACTCATATTTTTCGAATTTGTAATATGGGTATCAAACAAAGCGAAGTTCGGTTTGCTTTTTCATATGAATACAGTTTTTTAAATATAAATTCAATTCAATTCAGTTTTATAGGTGAATAATCAAATTACAATATGCTAGTTTTTAGTACATTACAGAGTTTTTGAGTTCATTTTAGGTGTGCATTGCATCCAAATTCATTTTTAAGCAATTGAAAGTGTTTAATAAAGTTTAATCAGAAATTTAAAATTTGTTACTGTCTTTTTCAAAAATATTCAAATTTTCATAATATGCAATATGAGTATCAAACGATGCGAAATTTAATTTGCTTTTTCACATGACTCGTTTTTTTTGTTGGAAAATTCAACAAAACATCACAAAATTGCGTACTTTTTTCGTAAGTACTAAAATTTTAAAAATATTCTATTTTGTATGCTTTTTCACATTATTCAAGCTTTTATTGTAAAATGCAAAAAAAAAAGAATCTCAAAAAACGTATAACGTTGGGGAAATTCTCGTTTCTTTGGCAGGTTAAGCACTCGCTCCTAACTCCAACCAATTTGCTGATTTTCACTATTTAAGCAACATATTTGGCAAAACTTTTGATGGAAGCTGGCTTGCTCACTTCTTGTTGAGCTATTTATCACTCGATTTCAGTTGAAAACACTTTTAATGAGCTGTAAATGAATGTCACAGTGCTGATATGGAAACGTTAGAGGCACGCTGGAATTAGATGCTGTTCCCCTTTTTGTATTTTTTTTGTATTACACAATTTGAATGAATGTATGAAGCATGGAAAATTTCACTTTGTTTCATATCCATACTGCATATTTTGAAAATTTGAGTATTTTCGAAAAAAAATACGGCAATTTTTGATAATTTAGTATTAAAAAAAAAAACTTCACTAAATTAAAAAAGCATATAAAATTTAAATTTGCTTGGTTACCATTTTCAAAATTTTGAAAATTTAAGTATTTTCAAAATAAAAATGCCTTACCTCACTGAAAAGAGAAGCCACAAATTTAAAAAATGTCCATAACTCAAATGATAAAAATAATCGTGAGACATATAATTTTATGTAAACGGCTCCGAATTACCCATGTGAAAAGTTGTTTTAATCCGGGTTTTTTTTTCAACAGAGGTGAAAAATTTAAAATATATTTTAAAATTTTACCGTAATTTTTAACAGAAGTTTAACATTACTAAAATCAAATTATTAGGTCCTTTCATTTTGAAAGCGATTTCATGTTGTCTCCATGCATTGAAACACCGTACTGACGCGTGTCAATCCACGTGGTTCTCCTGACAAACCTGCCACAGACAGAGTAAATCAGATGGCGTCTAGCACACTTGCGATATTCCCTCCAGGAAACTCTCTCACTAAAGAAGGTGTAAAGTTCTAACCCAGAACTGTCAACCCCTGGCACTTTCAAAGCACTTGGAAGCTTTCAAGCAGTGTGACCCAAATCAGTCAATTTACGTGTACTATTTTATTATGCATGAGTTACGGAGAGGTTTCTGGAAAACCCAAATTGGACGGTTGCCTACTTTCCGGGAAAACTTTAAGGTTTAACTTTATCGATTACCTCAGCATCTGCTGCAATCCGTCCACGTCAAGTGCAGCAAACCGCAATCAATTGACGGAAATTGACAAACTAGCAGAGCATGGCGTCAATTCCCAATGCAAAAAAAAGCGCAAACTTGAAATTAAATAAACCCCATCGGCTCGTGTGGATTTGCGCCAACTTTCCCAACTGTGTGCCGCGTGCGCCGCCTGGGTTGGAGTAAAGTCAAGTAACTTTGTTTATATAAATGGAAATTGACAGCGAGGGAGCGATGACGGTGGACGAGACCTTGAGCTTGTGCCAATTTATTAAATTTTTTTTTTCTCTGCTGCAGTTTTGTGCGACTTTTTTTTGCTGGGGTGTAAAATTTAGCCTGGTGCCGCGCAATCGGCGCAGTTCAAGTGCAGTGTAAACAGATTCAAAGTGTGGCGAAAATAGTGCTAGAAGATGCAATTTTGCAGCTGGCTTTCGGCGGGAACGTTCAACTTGAACGCGGTGTCAATCTAAATATTTGTTTGGTTTTGGGTGGATGATTTTAGACTGGAATTAACGTCTCTTTGGCAATCTTTAATGAATCGTCATTAGGGTTCCCAGAATATGAGCCTTTTTTTAAAAAAAAATCGCTGATTATTGTTCCTTGACCTATTTTACGACTCTGGAACAAATATGAGCAAAATCGGTCAACATTTACCCTTTGATACTCGACGGTGAAGTTTGCATGGAAAAAAAATAGGAAAAATGTATAAAAAAACCCAATTTTCTTACGGTTTTGTCTGCAGGGTGTGCTACTCCCATCCAAATATTCTCAAAAGTGAGATTCTTATTGGAAATTTATTGATCTACAACTTTGTAGAACATTCCCAACCCGATCCGTAAAGTTATTATCGATTTAAATCATTTTTGTATGAAAAACATTTTTTCCACTAACTCGAGTAGCAATGGGTTTATATTTACCAATTTCGCTCTAAATTTACACAGATGCTTTAAATAACCCAAAAAATCGTTTTCTCGCCTGTGGAGCAGTGGGTCATTTTTTAACTTTATAATTTGTGTTTTTTTTTATTTATTCTATTGAAATAAGGTGTATAACGAAAAAGCATAGCAATGTTGAACAAATAGATTTGAAAGTAAAATCTAATATTCAGAACTTTTAAAATTAAGTAGAACCGCAAATCGGGAAGAAATTATTTTTCAATAAAAATTAAAAACGATAAAACTTTCCTCAAAACTTCTGTTTTGAAACGTATTTTAATATTTTTCAATAACACTACTCGACAAAACAAAACTTGTGTCAAGGGATTGACGATATCTCATCCGTTCCTGAGAGAAAAGGCATCCCCGAATCCGATGCAATCGACAGAATTTGATTTTATGTCCACGCGGACTGATGCGAATCTGGTAAATTTTTTAACATAAAAAATCGAACAATTTAAAAAAAACCATGCGTCTCCTCCCAATTATATGAGCCATCTACAAGAATATGGAAGCGCCTGGTGCATAGCCATTTCCTTTAAGCACAACGGAAACAACCAATACAAATGTATAAAAAAATTGTCAAGTTCTCGGGGGGTCCACAGCTAGCATTTTTTGTACGATTATAAAAAATAAATATTAAAAGTTTAAAATTAATTTATTTAAAAAACATATTTTTTGATTTATTTGTTTACTAAAATTTTATGTATCTCAAAGGTCTATAGGTACTTCGGGATGTCCATGGTCATCCAAGGACTGCCTGGAGTTAAGATCTACGAGTCTACCGCCGTAACAAGCAAGAGGTCGTCGGATTTTGACCCCGGATCATGTGCGTATAGCATCAGTGTATATGGTAGACTACTATGTGAATGTGTTGGGATGTCCATGGTCATCCAAGGACTCCCTGGAGTTAAGATCTACGAGTCTACCGCCGTAACAAGTAAGAGGTCGTCGGATTTTGACCCCGAATCTTGTGTGTATAGCATCAGTGCATATGGTAGACTACTGTATGAATGTGTTGGGATGTTCATGGTCATCCAAGGACTCCCTGGAGTTAAGATCTACGAGTCTACCGCCGTAACAAGTAAGAGGTCGTCGGATTTTGACCCCGAATCTTGTGTGTATAGCATCAGTGGATATGGTAGACTACTGTATGAATGTGTTGGGATGTCCATGGTCATCCAAGGACTCCCTGGAGTTAAGATCTACGAGTCTACCGCCGTAACAAGCAAGAGGTCGTCTTATTTTGACCCCGAATCTTGTGCGTATAGCATCAGTGGATATGGTAGACTACTGTATGAATGTGTTGGGATGTCCATGGTCATCCGAGGACTCCCTGGTGTTAAGATCTACGAGTCTACCGCCGTAGCAAGCAAGAGGTCGTCTTATTTTGACCCCGGATCTTGTGTGTATAGCATCAGTGCATATGGTAGACTACTGTATGAATGTGTTGGGATGTTCATGGTCATCCAAGGACTCCCTGGAGTTAAGATCTACGAGTCTACCGTCGTAACAAGCAAGAGGTCGTCGGATTTTGACCCCGGATCATGTGCGTATAGCATCAGTGGATATGGTAGACTACTATATGAATGTGTTGGGATGTTCATGGTCATCCAAGGACTCCCTGGAGTTAAGATCTACGAGTCTACCACCGTAACAAGCAAGAGGTCGTCTTATTTATCAAAATCCGACGACCTCTTGCTTGTTACGACGGTAGACTCGTAGATCTTAACTCCAGGGAGTCCATGGATGACCATGAACATCCCAACACATTCATATAGTAGTCTACCATATGCACTGATGCTATACGCACATGATCCGGGGTCAAAATAAGACGACCTCTTGCTTGTTACGGTGGTAGACTCGTAGATCTTAACTCCAGGGAGTCCTCGGATGACCATGGACATCCCAACACATTCATATAGTAGTCTACCATATGCACTGATGCTATACGCACAAGACTTGGGGTTAAAATCCGACGACCTCTTGCTTGTTACGGCGGTAGACTCGTAGATCTTAACTCCAGGGAGTCCTTGGATGACCATGAACATCCCAACACATTCATATAGTAGTCTACCATATCCACTGATGCTATACGCACATGATCTGGGGTCAAAATCCGACGACCTCTTGCTTGTTACGGCGGTAGACCCGTAGATCTTAACTCCAGGGAGTCCTTGGATGACCATGAACATCCCAACACATTCATACGGTAGTCTACCATATCCACTGATGCTATACGCACAAGATCCGGGGTCAAAATCCGACGACCTCTTGCTTGTTACGGCGGTAGACTCGTAGATCTTAACTCCAGGGAGTCCTCGGATGACCATGGACATCCCAACACATTCATATAGTAGTCTACCATATGCACTGATGCTATACGCACATGATCCGGGGTCAAAATCCGACGACCTCTTGCTTGTTACGGCGGTAGACTCGTAGATCTTAACTCCAGGGAGTCCTTGGATGACCATGAACATCCCAACACATTCATATAGTAGTCTACCATATCCACTGATGCTATACGCACATGATCCGGGGTCAAAATCCGACGACCTCTTGCTTGTTACGGCGGTAGACTCGTAGATCTCAACTCCAGGGAGTCCTTGGATGACCATGAACATCCCAACACATTCATACAGTAGTCTACCATATCCACTGATGCTATACGCACATGATCCGGGGTCAAAATCCGACGACCTCTTGCTTGTTACGGCGGTAGACTCGTAGATCTTAACTCCAGGGAGTCCTTGGATGACCATGAACATCCCAACACATTCATATAGTAGTCTACCATATCCACTGATGCTATACGCACATGATCCGGGGTCAAAATCCGACGACCTCTTGCTTGTTACGGCGGTAGACTCGTAGATCTCAACTCCAGGGAGTCCTTGGATGACCATGAACATCCCAACACATTCATACAGTAGTCTACCATATGCACTGATGCTATACACACAAGATTCGGGGTCAAAATCCGACGACCTCTTACTTGTTACGGCGGTAGACTCGTAGATCTTATCTCCAGGGAGTCCTTGGATGACCATGGACATCCCAACACATTCATATAGTAGTCTACCATATGCACTGATGCTATACGCACAAGATCTGGGGTTAAAATCCGACGACCTCTTGCTTGTTACGGCGGTAGACTCGTAGATCTTAACTCCAGGGAGTCCTTGGATGACCATGAACATCCCAACACATTCATATAGTAGTCTACCATATCCACTGATGCTATACGCACATGATCCGGGGTCAAAATCCGACGACCTCTTGCTTGTTACGACGGTAGACTCGTAGATCTTAACTCCAGGGAGTCCTTGGATGACCATGAACATCCCAACACATTCATACGGTAGTCTACCATATCCACTGATGCTATACGCACAAGATCCGGGGTCAAAATCCGACGACCTCTTGCTTGTTACGGCGGTAGACTCGTAGATCTTAACTCCAGGGAGTCCTCGGATGACCATGGACATCCCAACACATTCATATAGTAGTCTACCATATGCACTGATGCTATACGCACATGATCCGGGGTCAAAATCCGACGACCTCTTGCTTGTTACGGCGGTAGACTCGTAGATCTTAACTCCAGGGAGTCCTTGGATGACCATGAACATCCCAACACATTCATATATTAGTCTACCATATCCACTGATGCTATACGCACATGATCCGGGGTCAAAATCCGACGACCTCTTGCTTGTTACGGCGGTAGACTCGTAGATCTTAACTCCAGGGAGTCCTTGGATGACCATGAACATCCCAACACATTCATACAGTAGTCTACCATATGCACTGATGCTATACACACAAGATTCGGGGTCAAAATCCGACGACCTCTTACTTGTTACGGCGGTAGACTCGTAGATCTTATCTCCAGGGAGTCCTTGGATGACCATGGACATCCCAACACATTCATATAGTAGTCTACCATATGCACTGATGCTATACGCACATGATCCGGGGTCAAAATCCGACGACCTCTTGCTTGTTACGGCGGTAGACTCGTATATCTTAACTCCAGGGAGTCCTTGGATAACCATGAACATCCCAACACATTCATACAGTAGTCTACCATATCCACTGATGCTATACGCACAAGATTCGGGGTCAAAATAAGACGACCTCTTGCTTGTTACGGCGGTAGACTCGTAGATCTTAACTCCAGGGAGTCCTTGGATGACCATGAACATCCCAACACATTCATACAGTAGTCTACCATATGCACTGATGCTATACACAAGATTCGGGGTCAAAATCCGACGACCTCTTACTTGTTACGGCGGTAGACTCGTAGATCTTATCTCCAGGGAGTCCTTGGATGACTATGGACATCCCAACACATTCATATAGTAGTCTACCATATGCACTGATGCTATACGCACATGATCCGGGGTCAAAATCCGACGACCTCTTGCTTGTTACGGCGGTAGACTCGTAGATCTTAACTCCAGGGAGTCCTTGGATGACCATGAACATCCCAACACATTCATATATTAGTCTACCATATCCACTGATGCTATACGCACATGATCCGGGGTCAAAATCCGACGACCTCTTGCTTGTTACGGCGGTAGACTCGTAGATCTTAACTCCAGGGAGTCCTTGGATGACCATGAACATCCCAACACATTCATACAGTAGTCTACCATATGCACTGATGCTATACACACAAGATTCGGGGTCAAAATCCGACGACCTCTTACTTGTTACGGCGGTAGACTCGTAGATCTTATCTCCAGGGAGTCCTTGGATGACCATGGACATCCCAACACATTCATATAGTAGTCTACCATATGCACTGATGCTATACGCACATGATCCGGGGTCAAAATCCGACGACCTCTTGCTTGTTACGGCGGTAGACTCGTATATCTTAACTCCAGGGAGTCCTTGGATAACCATGAACATCCCAACACATTCATACAGTAGTCTACCATATCCACTGATGCTATACGCACAAGATTCGGGGTCAAAATAAGACGACCTCTTGCTTGTTACGGCGGTAGACTCGTAGATCTTAACTCCAGGGAGTCCTTGGATGACCATGAACATCCCAACACATTCATACAGTAGTCTACCATATGCACTGATGCTATACACAAGATTCGGGGTCAAAATCCGACGACCTCTTACTTGTTACGGCGGTAGACTCGTAGATCTTATCTCCAGGGAGTCCTTGGATGACTATGGACATCCCAACACATTCATATAGTAGTCTACCATATGCACTGATGCTATACGCACATGATCCGGGGTCAAAATCCGACGACCTCTTGCTTGTTACGGCGGTAGACTCGTAGATCTTAACTCCAGGGAGTCCTTGGATGACCATGAACATCCCAACACATTCATACAGTAGTCTACCATATGCACTGATGCTATACACACAAGATTCGGGGTCAAAATCCGACGACCTCTTGCTTGTTACGGCGGTAGACTCGTAGATCTTATCTCCAGGGAGTCCTTGGATGACTATGGACATCCCAACACATTCATATAGTAGTCTACCATATGCACTGATGCTATACGCACATGATCCGGGGTCAAAATCCGACGACCTCTTGCTTGTTACGGCGGTAGACTCGTATATCTTAACTCCAGGGAGTCCTTGGATGACCATGAACATCCCAACACATTCATACAGTAGTCTTCCATATCCACTGATGCTATACGCACATGATCCGGGGTCAAAATCCGACGACCTCTTGCTTGTTACGGCGGTAGACTCGTAGATCTTAACTCCAGGGAGTCCTTGGATGACCATGAACATCCCAACACATTCATACAGTAGTCTACCATATGCACTGATGCTATACACACAAGATTCGGGGTCAAAATCCGACGACCTCTTACTTGTTACGGCGGTAGACTCGTAGATCTTAACTCCAGGCAGTCCCGAAATACCCATAGACCTTTGAGATACATAAAATTTCAGTAAACAAATAAATCAAAAAATATGTTTTTTAAATAAATTAATTTTAAACTTTTAATATTTATTTTTTATAATCGTACAAAAAATGCTAGCTGTGGACCCCCCGAGAACTTGACAACTTTTTTATACATTTGTATTGGTTGTTTCCGTTGTGCTTAAAGGAAATGGCTATGCACCAGGCGCTTCCATATTCTTGTAGATGGCTCATATAATTGGGAGGAGACGCATGGTTTTTTTTAAATTGTTCGATTTTTTATGTTAAAAAATTTACCAGATTCGCATCAGTCCGCGTGGACATAAAATCAAATTCTGTCGATTGCATCGGATTCGGGGATGCCTTTTCTCTCAGGAACGGAAGAGATATCGTCAATCCCTTGACACAAGTTTTGTTTTGTCGAGTAGTGTAATTTATTAATAAAAAAACACAATTTGATGTTTGATAAACCAAGTTTACTATCTTAAAAAGAATTGGATTGCGACTTACATTTCAAAAGGGCTTAAATCATATAATTTGACATTATTGCAATCGTAAAATCAAAACTCTTCACGGAACTTACACTTTTTTACATTGAAAATCTGATCATCGAGTTTCAATCGGGTCAATCGGGTAGAAAATAGAAACACTTATTTTGGTAAGTTTTATTCTTTGCAAGAGTTTATTTCAGCCATCAAAGGTCGGAACAGCAATGTCCAAAAAAGCAGACAACTTTCTCAACTTTTTGAATATTACTGTTTTCTATGATGGACAAAGATAAACACAATTTAAAAAAAAATAAAAAATCTCGCTTTATCAAAATTTAAAAAATTGAGTTTTTGATTTGAGTTGAAATATAAATCTCAAAATAGCTTAAGATTTTTGTGTGTATTTTCTATTATTTTTTCAAATAATCAACACTTAGCCAAAAACGTCCATCATAACCAGGAATCGATCAGGAAATTCCTCCGAAAGATAAAGATTTTCCGCCATGTCACAATTTAAAAAAAATCAAAAAAATAATATTTAGGATTCAAGACCAATATTTTAAAAAGGCCGCACATTCAAAATTTCACACATTTGAAATGCTGGTCTCGATTCCAAATTTTTCAAAGTAGTTATTTGTTTGACGCAGAGTCCCATCCCAGCAGGACTTTTAAATTTATTCAATGTTTGAATTAAAATATTTGATGTTCACATATTTCTGGAATTTTTTCGTCCACATGGCCTTATGGCAAGTTGTATTTTTATGCTCCAGGAATGTAAAGCAACAAGTTTTGCCAAGAAAAATGTCCAGAAAATGACCCAGAGTCCCATCCTAGAAGGATTTTTAAATTTATTCAATGTTTGAATTAAAATATTCGATGTTCATATATTTCTGGATTTTTTTTTCATTCACATCTACATTTTCATGCTCCAGGAATGTAGGGCATCAATTTTTTCCAGAACTTGGTCCAGGTAATGTTAATTGTTCGTTATTTAAAGTTTTAGAATCATTGTTAAGAATTGTTCCTGGGATAACCATGACAAGTCATCTCACATGCCATACAAAAAATCAAGATGGCCGTCATAGCGCTATAAATTATTTCTGGGATAACCATCTGTGGGATAACTTTTCCCACCTCATTTTTCGTGAGTCTTTTTGTAACAACTTAGGCCATTTCTACAAAAATTTTGAACGAAAAAAAATCGTGGGCGCCTTCAAATTTGACTTTTAAACTGAGAAATCAAAAAATGTCATAGAAGTGGTGTATTTTTTTCTTTCAGAGTATTTTTTTCGGAAAGCCCGTCAAATTTCCTACAAGTTTGTGCTTGACCACACAGCAAAAAAAGTAGTAATCCAGCTGCTTGTAAAAGGCCTGGGTGTAAAATAAATATTGCATTATTTTATGCAATTTTATGTAATTTTACACCCTGAAATATGTAGCCCATCAGTATAGGAAACCTACTTGACCGAAATGTCAAGCTCATAAATGCGTTTATCCATACAGCTTTTCATCGGTCTAATGGCCGAGTGGGCTAAGGCGCCAGTCCTTACTGTTGGTGCTGGGCTTGAATCCCGTCGGTTGCATTTTTTTTTGTGTTTGCAAAAATTGTACATGCAGTGTGTAATATTAAGTGTTTATTTTGACGAAGGTGATGTGCATGCTTTTGCATGCGATTTTACCATCGGATTTTTTGCTGTGTATATAAGCGTAGGACAACATGTCTACAATGTTTCATTTTTAATCGGAGAGGGTCGAGCAAAAAGTTCCTAAAAAATTCTTGTTTTGGACTGGAATTGCTTGGTTTGGTTTTTTTAAACTTATAATAATTGGCATATTTCATAGTTTTGTAATTTTTTCTTCATTGTTTTACAAATTTTAGCCACTATTTCCGAATTTGGCAAAATTATCCAAAGCCAAGGTTTATAAAAAATCTTTCCAATTATTTTCGAGAATTTTAAATTTGATCAAATTTTGTTTTGAAAAAAAAGTATAATTATTAAAAAAATATTTTCTAAAAGTCGCCTTGATCTTCTTCGTTATCGTTGATTTGATTTTTCAACGTAAAAAAATAAATTAAAACATTTGAAAAAATGTATTCAAAATTTGAATGTGTCAAAAATATGGCTTTTGTCCTCAAGATTCTGATCTGACTTCAACACAATTCCGTTTTCAAACTAGGCCATCTACCTACGAAAATCCGCGCTTCAGTGACACACATCCCATTTCCGCAAATCAATTCCAGTTCAAAATAGGCAAATTCAAATCTGCCAATCTTCCACACCAACCAAAAGTTAGTTTAACTGACTAGCGCAACAGACGAATGCATTTTACAGCAATCCGCAACCGGGTCACCGACAACTACACAAATCTGCCATCCAAATCATCATCCGCCACCGTCACCTGCGACTTCTGCCCTGTAGCGTTCGTCGATACGATGCAACTTGTAAGCTTCTAGTTGCGCTTGATGTGCACAGCAGAACAGCACACACACAAAAAATCGAGAATCAAACATCTCGGAAATTGCACATCGCTGCAAATTGCTTCCTCGATTACGACGATATGCCATCGAGGGGTTGATTGGTTGGGAATTTGGGAGGGTGGGGTAAAATGAGCTTCAAGGAGCATTCAATTTAATTTCTTATAGTTCGAATTATTTTTTTTAATGTTTAAGGAGTGGTTTAAATAGTTTTTACTATTTCAAATAATTCCCATTTTTCCCACCCTTCTTATTAGGAAATCCACGTGAGACACACAACGTGAAAAAAAACAGTAAGTGTGAAATGCATTACACACATGAATCGAAAGTCTGCAGTTGCCGTACTCCTGCATTCCCCTCTTCAAGCACCGACTTCAGTTGTAGTGTAAAGTCTCGGAATATTCGAAAAGTGCAGAAACGTGTTCCACTGGGGTAGAAAGGATGAATGAATTTCCCCGAAGCTCTATAAATACCACTCCACTTTACACTCTCGTCCCAGTCAGGACGAATTCAAATCAATCGTCTCGCGGGGGAAAAGTCCCAACCGTGGGGCGGTAGGGCAATAAAAACTACCTTTACAATTCACACACACACACACACACACACACGCCAGTTTGCAAAAGAGATTTGATAACATTTCACACGTCGTTCCGGCGAGTGATTTCTTGCACCGATGTAGCTTCTGGCAGGGATAATGAGAATTTAGATTGAGATTTTATCTGGCTGCTTTCACTGGTGGGGGATTTTTCCTAGCGGTGGGAATTTCCCAAAAGAGCTAACCTAGGACTTTTTTTTTGTTGCAACTAACTAGAGGAGGAACGGAAAGTGGTTAGATCATGACACTTTTCTTTTCAACCGCTGATTTACTATGCTGAACCACGAGAGCCGCAACTCGGAAGAAGTTGGGTTGGGCTCACCGGAACGAGAATGTCTTTCATGTGCAGCCATGAAAGGCCAAAAAGGGGGTTGGAAACAGCTAGTAGAACATGTGTCGTAATCCACGTGGGGAAAGTTTGAGAAAAAAAAGGACGTAGTTTGAAAATATAAGAATTGGGAAAATAATATCAAAGTAAAAACAATTGAACGTTGAATCTAATCTGTTGAAGGTAAAACTGATTCAGTATATTTTACCTTCGTACCTCCAAAACTAAAAGGGGAAAAATTAAACAAGATTTTTTCCTCTTGTGGCTTTTGCAATCTCAAAACTCGTTTGAAAAATCTTAAATGTTCAAACATCCAGTACATTTTCAAATATTTTAACCTCGTTGATAGAGACAAAGAGTAGCTCTCTACGATTTCGCAATTTTTTCGTGGTTTTAAATTTTCTTTTCTTTATTCGGATGTAACTTTGTTCATGCATTCCCTGTGGAAAAGGGGTAATTTTGCATAATTTGTTTTCCATACAAGTCTCCATACAATTTTGGGAGCAAATGCATTAGAGCAATTCTCTCAGATTTCGGTCATTCGATTTCATTTGTATTTTTTAATCAGGCTGAAACTTTTTTCGTGCCTTCGGTATACCAAGAGAAGCCATTTTGCATAATTAGTTCGTTCATATAATTTTCCATACAAATTTGGCAGCTGTCCATACAAAAATGATGTATGAAAATTCAAAAATCTGATCTTTTGAAGGAATTTTTTGATCGATTTGGTGTCTTCGGCAAAGTTGTAGGTATGGATACGAACTACACTGGAAAACATTATTTACGGAAAAAAAATGTGTGATTTTTAAATTCACTTTTTGTCACTAAAACATGATTTGCGAAAAAACCCTATTTTTATTTTTGTTTTTTTATGTGTTGTAGAGGACATCAAATGCCAACTTTTCAGAAATTTCCTGGTTGATCAAAAAATCATTGACCGAGTTATGAATGATAAAATGAATGCAGTTTTTTTTCAAAAAATCGAAATATTGGTCGCAAACATTTTCAACTTCATTTTTCAATGTAAAATCAAATTTGCAATCAAAAAGTACTTTTGTGAAATTTTGAAAAAGTGCACCGTTTTCAAGTTATAGCCAGCGTTAGGTAACTTTTTTGAAAATAGTCGCAGTTTTTCATTTGGAAAAATATTTTTGAAAAGCTGAGAAATTTCTGTATATTTGGCTTTTTGGACATTGTCGATACGACCTTTCTTTTAATAGGACCTTTAGTTGCTGAGATATTGCCATGCAAAGGTTTAAAAAACAGGAAAATTGATGTTTTCTAAGTCTCACCCAAGAACCCACCATTTTATAACGCCGATATCTCAGCAACTAATGGACCAAGTTACAAAAACATCAAACAAATTAATTACGCTCTTTTGAAATGTTAGTCTTGTTTTAAATTTTTTTAAAATATAGTTTTTGAAAAGATCGAAAAATTTCACGAATGTTTCATATTTTAACATTGCAAATCGGACCATTAGTTGCTGAAATATCGACATTAGAAAATGGTGAGTTGTTTGGATGAGACCTAGAAAACATCAATTTTCCGGTTTTTAAACCTTTGCCTTTAAACCTTTGCATATCTCAGCAACTAAAGGTCGTATCAACAAAGTTCAAAAAAGCAAAATATAGAGAATTTTCTCAGCTCTTCAAAAATATTTTTTTCAAAAGTAGGCAAACATGTGCACTAATTAAAAAAAAATACTGAGACTTTTTTCAAAAAAGTTACCCAAAGATGGCTATAACTTGAAAACAGTGGCCTTTATCAAAATTTCATTGAAGTACTTTTTGATTTAAAATTTGATTTTAAATCGAAAAATGAAGTTGAAAAATTGTTGCGACCAATATTTCAATTTTTTGAAAAAATCTGTATTCATTTAAAAAATTATAACTCGGTCAATAATTTTTTGCACAACCTGGAAATTTCTGAAAAGTTGGCATTTGATGTCCTCTAAAACATATCAAAAAAAAAAAAACAAACAAAAATAGTTTTTTTTTTTGCAAATCAAGTTCAAGTGACAAAAAGTGAAAATAAAAATCACCCAATTTTTTTACCGTGTACCATCTTTTTTAGTGTAGTCCTTATCCATTCCTACAACTTTGCTGAAGACACCAAATCGATCGATCAAAAATTTCCTTCAAAAGGTACAAATTTTTGAATTTTCATACATCAATTTTGTATGGACAGCTGCCAAATTTGTATGGAAAATTATATGGACAAACTAATGATGCAAAATGCCTTCTTTGAGTATACCGAAGGCACCAAAAAGGTTTCAGCCTGATTAAAAAATTAAAAAATACAAAAATTAAAAAAGAATGATCGATTTCGTAGAGAACTGCTCATTAAATTCTTTATCTTGAGAAGAGACTTTCTGATCGATTTAGTGTCTTCGGCAAAGTTTAAGGACAATTTCAAACGTTCAACTTGCTTCGATAAAGTTGTAGGTTGTTATAGGGACAATTCAAATTAAGTTATTTTGCATGTTTAATGTACACGGAGAAAAAAGAGTTCCCAAAATCGTGAACAAGCGTTCATGAAAATGAGAACCTCGAACAAAGTGTTCAAATCTCATGAGCAGTTCTCTAGGATTTCGGTCATTCGATTTTTTTTGTATTTTTTAATCCGACTGAAACTTTTTTGGTGCCTTCGGTATGCCCAAAGAAGCCATTTTGCATCATTAGTTTGTCCATATAATTTTCCATACAAATTCGGCAGCTGTCCATACAAAAATGATGTATGAAAATTCAAAAATCTGTATCTTTTGAAGGAATTTTTTGATCGATTTGGTGTCTTCGGCAAAGTTGTAGGTATGGATACGGACTACACTGGAAAAAAATAATACACGGTAAAAAAAATTTGGTGATTTTTTTATTTAACTTTTTATCACTAAAACTTGATTTACAAAAAAACACTATTTTTAATTTTTTTTATTTTTTGATATGTTTTAGAAGGCATAAAATGCCAACTTTTCAGAAATTTCCAGGTTGTGCAAAAAATCACTGACCGAGTTATGAATTTTTTAATCAATACTGATTTTTTCAAAAAATCGAAATTTTGGTCGTAAAAATTTTTCAACTTCATTTTTCGATGTAAAATCAAATTTGCAATCAAAAAGTACTTTACTGAAATTTTGATAAAGTGCACCGTTTTCAAGTTATAGCCATATTTAAGTGACTTTTTTGAAAATAGTCGCAGTTTTTCATTTTTTTAAATTAGTGCACATGTTTGCCCAGTTTTGAAAAAAATATTTTTGAAAAGCTGAGAAAATTCTCTATATTTTGCTTATTTGGACTTTGTTGATACGACCTTTAGTTGCTGAGATATTGCAATGCAAAGGTTTAAAAACAGGAAAATTGATGTTTTCTAAGTTTCACCCAAACAACCCACCATTTTCTATCGTCAATATCTCAGCAACTAATGGTCCGATTTTCAATGTTAATATATGAAACATTTGTGAAATTTTCCGATCTCTTCGAAAAAAATATTTTTGGAATTTTCAAATCAAGACTAACATTTCACAAAGGCCAAACATTCAATATTACGCCCTTTTAAAATGTTTGTCTTGATTTGAAAATTCCAAAAATATTTTTTTCGAAAAGATCGGAAAATTTCACAATTGTTTCATATATTAACATTGAAAATCGGACCATTAGTTGCTGAGATATTGACGATAGAAAATGGTGGGTTGTTTGGGTGAAACTTAGAAAACATCAATTTTCCTGTTTTTAAACCTTTGCATTGCAATATCTCAGCAACTAAAGGTCGTATCAACATAGTCCGAATAAGCAAAATATAGAGAATTTTCTCAGCTTTTCAAAAATATTTTTTTCAAAACTGGGCAAACATGTGCACTAATTTAAAAAAATGAAAAACTGCGACTATTTTCAAAAAAGTCACTTAAATATGGCTATAACTTGAAAACGGTGCACTTTATCATAATTTTAGTAAAGTACTTTTTGATTGCAAATTTGATTTTACATCGAAAAATGAAGTTGAAAAATTTTTACGACCAAAATTTCGATTTTTTGAAAAAAATCAGTATTGATTAAAAAATTCATAACTCGGTCAGTGATTTTTTGCACAACCTGGAAATTTCTGAAAAGTTGGCATTTTATGTCTTCTAAAACATATCAAAAAATAAAAAAAATTAAAAATAGTGTTTTTTTGTAAATCAAGTTTTAGTGATAAAAAGTTAAATAAAAAAATCACCAAATTTTTTTTTACCGTGTATTATTTTTTCCAGTGTAGTCCGTATCCATACCTACAACTTTGCCGAAGACACCAAATCGATCAAAAAATTCCTTCAAAAGATACAGATTTTTGAATTTTCATACATCATTTTTGTATGGACAGCTGCCAAATTTGTATGGAAAATTATATGGACAAACTAATGATGCAAAATGGCTTCTTTGGGCATACCGAAGGCACCAAAAAAGTTTCAGCCGGATTAAAAAATACAAAAATTAAAATTGAAGAAAAAAGACCGATTTCGTAGAGAATTGCTCTCATGGTACGATTTTGAAAAACGTACCATGAAATTTGAACACTTTGTTCGTGGTTCCCAAATTCATGAACGCTTGTTCACGATTTTAGGAACTCTTTTTTCTCCGTGTAATATTTGGAAAGTACCATACAAATCAATCGTCTTTATAACAATATCAACTTCTAGATGTATAAATATGTTTCAGTCCTTATTTTTGTGGTATGGCCTTGAAAGCTTTTTTAAAAACTTTTTTTTTCAAAATATTAAACAAAGTGTTTGCTCACATCTTGATGAGACAATCTCAATTTATTTAAAATTTCTTTTTTTATTTTTTACCTGTTTTTTTTGTAACGTAAAACAATAATAAAATATTAAACCATGTTTTAGAAACTTTTTCCAAACAGAGAAACTTTCTTAAAAAAGATTTTTGAATTATGATACGAATGATTATTTTCTTACAAAAATTGCAATTCAACAAGGTTTGAAGGAATAATCAAAGACATATTTTTGCAACTTTTTTATATTTAAATTCATTGGGATTCATTTTGATAAATTATTAGCAAATTATTATATCGTTTACAAGTTGAATTAAATTAAACAAATTAAATATATCGTTTAAAAGTTTAAATCGTATCACAATATGAAATAATTATGTCGTTTAATGATTTAATCCGTAAATTTAAATAATTTTTTTAGGCCTTAGACTTGAAAACATTGCTGCACAAATCCTAAACAAAATCATAAAAAATGTTGGGCTCTTTGAAAACGATTGCAAAAATATCACAAAGCGGCTTTTTAGATTTTTTATTACTATCAAACTTGAATGATAAAATATTCTCAAGATTAAATAATTTTATCCTATTTATCTTTTGTACTTTATTCTTTGTCCAATCGTTGATTTAGAATCCACTTTTAAAATTTGTTTTTTTAATTTTTTACTGTTTTCTGTTCTTAATACATACTTGTGTTTTTGTGTTCCATTTGATTGTATCTGTGGATTAAGTTGTTTTTGTTGTTGTTATTTTGTTTTACAAACCATTTAGGGAGGTACAAATTTTACATGCAAAGACTTCATGTAAAATCTGCTAATGTCGAAGGCAAAAAGAGCAAAAAATAAATGAATAAAATTATTTCAACTTTAACCTTTGACTTTAAATTTTAAATGAAAGCTAAAATTATGGTTGTACAACTGTGAATTCTTCTACTGTGATCTGTGTACTATAATTTAAAAACATTATTAGATGTGCCCAGTTTGATTTACAATATCAAAATAATCGTTTACAATGTTATCTAATAAAAGCTATTTTTTTTTTTGTGAAATGCTTTTTCCTAACTAAAATATTTTTTTTCACTTTCATTGGTTATAATTTTTCAAGCAACGTTCCTGTTTATTTTTTTCAACACAATTTTATCCTTCTTAACTTTTTTCCCAAGCACGCCACTGGCGCTTTTCCGGTTTCCCTTTGAACCCAACCCAACACCACTGACATTAATTCTGATGGGCGGTTTCTTGGCAAGGGCCAAGATTTCCTCTCCCCGGTTGTGTGGAACATCCTTGCGGCGAAAGTGCATTCTATCCTAGCATGGCCTCCTAGGACACAACACACACACACACAAGTTCTTTGAAGCAGAAAAGGAAGAAATTCTCATTTTCATTTTTCAAACAGCCCAAGACGGTGTGGCGCGGTGTTGACTTTGCCCGGAAGTGCGCCCGCTTCCCCGCCCGTCCGTCCTCCCAGGGCCGGCCGGGAATCTAGGTTTTTCATCGTTTTTCCCCACTGAACCAGATATTTCTGGTGTTTTATTTTTCTCTCTCTTCGGTTTCGAGCCCTTGCTGCCCTTCTGCATCTCTTGTGCGAAGCGAAAAAAAAAGGGTTGGAAAAAGTCAGCCTCTGTGTGAGAATCAGAAATTAGGGCAATATTCAGGCCCTGCAGGGCTTCCGAGCAGTGTGCGAGAGTGTTGAGGCAGGTTCGGTTTCGTGTTCAAGTGAGAGTTCTTGTGTAGGCCCCCGGGGGGGATAATAGTAATCCTGGTGACAAGGACGACCAAGGTACTGGCATCGTTTGCGCAAATTACTTGCCAGAGTGATTTTTTTTTCTCTCTCTGCAATTTGTATAATGGCCCACAAAGTTGCAGCAGGTTCTGCGTTCTGCACAGAAGAGGCGCTGCTTCATTATTCTGGCAACAAAGTAATGAATCACCGCTTGCACACAGCCACCACACTTTATTTACTTATTACTTACGAAAACACGCTATAAATAATGCGTTTAAGGGTATAAATCACAAGAATCCCGCGCCCGCGAAAGCCAAACATTCGAAACCCTACGCCACCGTGAAGCAACGTCCAGGGGAACCCTTGGCCACTGACCGTGGCGCTGTTGATCCGGTGATGTAATACGACGACGACGACGATGAGAAGACACCAAGTCCGCCCCCTCATCTGGATGGCCGGCAACTCTGTTCAATCGAGAGGGAGAGATCCGTTGGAAGTTTGGTGCGCGTCATAAGAAGTCTTTTTATTGCCACGTTTCAAGTCAGGTTGGGTTGTACAAATGGATAAAAAGGCAAAGTAATGGCCAAACTGACACTTTCGAGAAAAAGTCATATTTTGCTCAAATGTTTAGTAATAGAGGTTTAATTTAAAATTTGACCATTCAGTTGTAAAATTAAAGAATTTTGAAATATTTACTAAATGATAGGTTTTTGAAGAAAAAATGTACAAAATTTTCACTACTATTTGAAAACAATATTATCACAAATTGGCAATCATTACACTAGTATTTTATTGGCATGTGATTTTGCTTGTAAAAATTATGTCTGCAAATTGTATTTTTTTTAAATAATGAATTTAAAAAAATATCTCCGTGACAAAAGTTTTGTGAATAACAAATACTTCAACATATTCTAAATTTAACACTGGAACGCCCAACGCATGCCCAACTTACACGGACGCCCAAGCCTCCCAAAAAAGTTGGAACGGTAACTTCAACACGCCCGTTCTCGGGCATAACTCAACCAATCGGGACAATTCTTGTTCCCAGTGATTTGTAAGAATGTCTAGATGATCCTAAAATTTTGCAGAACTTGATTTGAACAAATCTGTAATTTCTGCGACTGAAAACATCGTTCCAACTTTTTTTAAACGACTGCCTCCGCGGAATTTTCGGCGAATTTTTTTTTACACCCGAAAAAAAAAGTTGGAACGAAGTTTTTGATCGCAAAAATTACAGATTTGATCAAATTAAGTTCTGCAAAGGTCTAGAATCATCTAGACATCCTAACAAATCACTGGAAAGAAGAATCATCTTGATTGGTTGAGTTATGCCCGAGAACCATTGAGTTACCGTTCCAACTTTTTTGGAGCCTTGGGCGTTGGAATGTTAAACAATTAAATGCCCTCTTGGGACACGGATAAATCTGGATTAGTAGTTCTTATATCAAAAGCCATGGCCATGGTTTCAACATTTGAATGAAAAAAATGTTGTAAAATGCAATATACATCAGTTGTTTTGCAAATATAAGTTTCAAAAATTTGTAAGTATTGACGAAAATTTTATTTTTCTGAGAAACGAGGTGCGCAGATTTATTTGTGTTTCACAGACATTTGAGCTTGTTACAAACATTTCCAAAAAACTTCATTAAAATAATATTTTAAAAAACTCCAACCGAAACTTATTTCGTTACACAGAAATTAAAAAAAAAACCACCAATAAGTTTTTGCCGTG
Organism: Culex pipiens pallens; assembly: GCF_016801865.2. NCBI lineage: Eukaryota > Metazoa > Arthropoda > Insecta > Diptera > Culicidae > Culex > Culex pipiens. The sequence goes on from NC_068939.1 coordinate 33,843,146, forward strand.
CTGAACATTTTAAATTCATAAAAGTTCAACATATTTTTATACAAGCCCAAACAAGCTAGATATCATGCAAAAAAAGGCATTTTAGATTGTTTTGAGTTGGTGAGACATCTATTTCCATTTGAAATTTTTCAATTTTATAAAAAAAACTTGCCCCCCAATTTTACGAACCAATTTTGAAGAGGGGCGACATAAAATTTGAAAAATATTTTCAAATGCCTAACTAATATTTTAAATTCAACCTTGTTTTTTTTTTCAAGAATCTCCCTTGATTAACCTACAATTAGCAAGAGCAAGAGCACTTTTCTGAATCTGTTTTTTTTTATTGTTTATAAACATAAATTTAATGAATTTCAGATGAAAGCCAAACTTTCAACAATTAAAATTCAAAACAAAGTTAAAAGCATAAACCAATTCTAAGTTACATCCAACTGGACGTGTTATTTTTTGTACAAAACAATTAAAGTTTCATATATCTCAGTATACCTTAAAAACGTTTATTTATTGTTTTTCTTTTAAGAATAAACTAACGGTAACTAAAATACAGCATCGGAAAAAAATGTTTACTATTTTTTATAAACCATTTTATTTCAAAATTTGTGTCCACGATTTCGCAAATCAACTTTTCTTTGTATTTTTTTATTTGGATGAAACTTTGCCCATGCATTTCCTATGTTAAAAGAAGCCATTTAGTGTCTTCGGCAAAGTTGGTAAACGGTAAAACGGAACAAGAAAAACGATTTTTTAATTTTACTTTTTTTCGTTTATAGTTTAGTTTCCAAAAAAAAAAAACAATTTTTTTATTTGATTTTTTATGTTCAAAAAGACTTCTGGAGTGTTTTTTTGAAAACGTCCAATAAACCAAATTTTAAGTTTTTGCTTTTTGGGTGTTTTTTAATATCCCTGTCTCAAGGCGGTTTCAAAAACACCCAAAAAGCAAAAACTGGAAATTTGGTTTATTGAACCTTTTAAAAAAAAACTCTAGACCTCTTCTGAGTTATAGTGCGTGCAGGTGCCAAATCTTGTTGTATTTGCATTTCAATTCATTTATTTTTTAATCGTGTTATTTGAAAAATATCGATAACCCGGACAAATAAATGTTTAGGCAAAATTGAATTTGCAATCGAAAAGTACTTTATATCTATTTATTGTTTTTTTTTTTATGAAGTGTACAGATTTTAAGCAAAAGCTACTTTTAAGTATACATTTTCGATTTCTTTTAGCTTTTGCATTTACAAATTACTCCATGAAAGAAAAGCACCACTAAAAATATATTTGAAATATATGAAAAAAAAAATCCTGCAATTTTCTCTCTTTAAAAAATAACTAATTAGTTCTCCCATTATTATTTTTTATTTTTTTAAACATTAACGCAAAAAAGTTTTTTGGCGCTTTGAATTTCGGGAATTCCCGGGAAACGGGTAATATTTTTTGTCAGGTTATCCTGGGTATTCCCGTGAAATTGGACGCTCTACTCCAAATAGATATTTTAAGTAATTTCAGAGATTGTTCCACATTTGTACAGTTTTTGAAATATTCAAAAAATATTAAATATAAAAATTGAAACGATAGCAAAATTTCGCAATATTTTCTTTTTTTGACATTGAAAGTCGATCCGAAACTTTCCGAGAAAAGATCAGTTAAAAATTTCAGGCTAATTAGGTGACACTTCGAAAAAGATATTTTCATCGATTCGAATTTTTTGTGAGGCTGCATCTCAGAAACTAAATGTACGATTTTCAAAGTATTTCAAGAAGTATTCTTAAAATGCATAAACAAACACGAAAATAACCGAATAATCGAGTGTTTTTTGAAGGTTTTTTTTTACCTAAAAGTAGCTATGGCTTCGAATCAAATGCAGAAACCTGGGTGCAGAATAGTGGTTCGCAAAGGACGGTTTCCACGCGAAATCAACCACTCAAAATCCGGACCATCTCCGATCTTAATAAAACTTGCTGGATCGTTTGTCCTACTCAAATCAACAACTCCTGTGCACTCAGTTTAGTAATTCACAATGGCATTTGAATTTTAGGGATTCTTTAGTTTTTAAATTATTGATAATTACGTTTAAATTGAAAAAATCATATCTTTTGAAACAGATGTTCAAAACATCGATCGAAAGTGTGTTTTAACGAAAATCGTGCGATCTTTTCAAAAAAAATATTTCCAAAAGTAAAAACATTCATTTTCGATCAAAAAACAGCCAAAAATCAAATATTCTTTGAAAATCAGGCTGAATACACCCTTTGATTCAAATTTTGCCATTACCATTCGAAAGAGCGGACAATTTACCACGGCGTTTGACAATGATTATTAAAAAAAATACTCAAAATTGACATCTTTGAACCACCCTGACGCGACGCGAAAATAGGAAAAAAAACTATTTTGCAGGTATTAACAACACTGACGAGTTAGATAACCATTTTTCCATAATAAAAGTGGTTCAGGAAATGTTACTTTAAATGCACCTTTTTTGGTTATCTTTAGTAATTATTTCGTTCCTTTTATATTTATTTGAAACTGGTACGTCAAGGAAAAACTCAAAAACACGGAAGCAGAACTTTATTTTATGTTTAAAAATGGGATCTGTTACGAAATTTGCCATAAAACATGTAATTTAATTTTGTGGAAAAAAATAAAAAAAAAAAACGAAAAAAGGTTTTATTTACAAACCACTCGAAAACGCTATCGCTCCAACTTGGTGTCAATGGAAGAAAAGTGGGAAATTGTCCGCTCTTTCGAATGGTAATGGCAAAATTTGAATCAAAGGGTGTATTCAGCCTGATTTTCGAAGAATATTTGATTTTTGGCTGTTTTTTGATCGAAAATGAAAGTTTCGGCTTTTGGAAATATTTTTATTGAAAAGAGCGCACGATTTTCGTTAAAACACACTTTCGATCGATTTTTTGAACATCTGCTTCAAAAGATATGATTTTTTTCAATTTAAACGTAATTATCAATAATTTAAAAATTAAAGAATTCCTAAAATTCAAATGCCATTGTGAATTACTAAACTGAGTGCACAGGAGTTGTTGATTTGAGTAGGACAAACGATCCAGCAAGTTTTATTAAGATCGGAGATGGTCCGGTTCAAAATCGTATTTTTATGGTCGATTTCGCGTGGAAACCGTCAAAGCGGCCTCAATTTAGAACTGTCAAAGCGGAACCAATTTACTGTTCGCTAAATTATACCAAGAAGTGGCAAGTATTGTGATCGATCTATTATTTATTTTGTCAGGAAAGAAACGATGCCGTCGATCTTTTAAGATATTCGAAGTCAACACATCTCAAGAAGAGGGTTGGCATAATTTGTGGTAGACATTTCAATATGTCTCACGCAAAACCTAGATTATGACGTTTTTGAGATGTTAGCGACAATAACTATGAATGGCACCTGTCAAATAATATTAAATAATCTTACTCCGATATTATCACTACACTTAAAAGATACATAATCTCAGAACTTTCATTCGGTTCACAAAAATCCACCCGCTTTTGACACAACTTTTCATCACGTGGAAAACAGAAAAGGGCTCTTTTGGCCGGCCATTGTTTAGTCTACGAAGAAAAAAAAGCGAAGCACCTAATTTTTCAGCGAAAACTTTAACATCAACGGATCCTAAATGTTTTAAAACAATTCACTTCAGCAACACAAAATAAGTCACGCTTGAGCTTGAACATAGCCTTCAACTTAATTTATGTTTACAGCTGTAGTGCAGTTGTATTAGTGAGAAGCAGTGGGGAGTTTTCAAAAATTACGTTACGCATTTTGTCTTTTCAGCACCCAGGCAGGAACTAGTAGGCTTTGAGAAGTGACGATGAAGAACAATAAGTGCACGCCGACGTTGAATAAAAAAGTTTAGTTGGAAATTTGAGGAGCTTCGCCTCTTTTTTTCTTGAAGAAAGTAAGTACTATTTCTAGAGTTTTTTTGTTGTTGTATAGGTCCTATAAAATATGAAGCACAATAGCTTAAAGGACTTTAAAAAAAAACTCTCGATTTGTGTAATAATTTATGTCTTATTTGTTGACAAATTTCTTCTCAAAAAGTTTTCAATATTTCTAAATTTATCCAGACTTCGGTAATGCGAATTTATTGTAGTAACTTTTCCCAAATTGTTCGTTTTTAAAATCAATTAGGTTGTTTTTAAATATTACTATTTTCCCGAGCTGTTGTAACAAACCATCAACCATCCCGAAGGCATCAAAAAGATTAGAAACCCCGAACCTGGTGATATTTTTTATAATCTTAAAAAAAAACTCGTGGTGCAAAATGGCTTGCATGGACATTGAGAAGATATGCACAAAATTTCAGGCAAATATAATTGTTCTCAACCAGTATGCAAAAGTTTCTCAATAAATAACAAATTTTGCAAACACTTCTCAAAATGCACTTGACAACAAGGCGGTATACAGACAGCCTCAGACACTTGGACCCAGTAGAGGACCATAAAAAACCAAACTTAAATCCCATACGCGAGCATTACCATATGCACAAATTGGTACGTTTGTGTACGTACAACTCCCCTACTGTATGTGTGCCGACTCGCCAAACCAAGCCGTGACGACGACGACCGGGAAGGGAAGGGGAATTCGTGGTTTACACTTTTTTATGATTTTAATTATTTTGCTTGACGCGGCCTGGCGACCTGCCTGCTTGGTTTTTTTTTCTTCATTTTTTTCCCCCACTTTACGCGCGATTCCTTTAGGCCTTTCAATTTCTTGAAGACCCAACCTCCTTCTGGAGGTGGTACGGCCGATATTTCGCCGGCATTCCGGTAAAGTGCATCCAGTCCAGGCTGTGCTGGAACAGGGGGCATTCCCTGCGCTGCAAAGTGCAACGACTGACAGCAGTGGCGGCGGCGCGCGCGACGCGTTATTGTGCAGAATTAGGCGTGAGTGGTTTCGGGTAACCCTCAGCTGTTTTTTTTTTTTTCGTTTAAAATATTTAAATAAAGTTTGAATCACAAAAAACGTACACTAAATTTGCATCAACTTTTTGTGATTATGCCGAAATTTATGAATCAACTGATTTCTTGATGAATTGCTCAGACATTATTCCTAAATTTTTTAAAAATAAACTTACAGTAAATTTAATCCCAAAAAAAGTTTGACACCAGTGACTGTTAACAATATTCTTACAAAATTGTTAGGAGATAGATGACGCAGGCTGAGGGTTAATTTTACCGCCAAAGCATACACGCAGGGGACGAGACTTGGCAGAAGAGATTACGCGATCCGTTGCCGTAATATTCCCCAGTTTATTTACCTAGTTTATTACAAACGCGAGACCAGCGGCAGAGGACCAAGGGGGTGGTAACGGTTGACGATGAGGACGTCCCCCTACGACCCCCGGTCGACGTTCACCGACTTTCAGCAGATTCCGTGCCAGATTGTTATTGCCCAGGAAAACAACTTATTATTTACTGCCCGTATTGCCCCGCTAGGTGTCGCGACTGCAGCTTCTTCTTGATTTTTGTATTTGTTTTTTTTTTCTTCCTCTCTCTCCCCCGTCTTCTTAAGTGAGGTGAGATCTTTATAGACCCCCGCGGGATCACTTGTCCGACCGTTACCGTACGACTATTACGACGATGACGGGGTTGAAATACGATGTTTGAACACCAATTAAAGTTCATTGTCTGCCCTGTGGAATTAAACTTGTGTCAACATCTACAACGGAGCGGAACGAATGTGACTAGCCAGTATCACCCTAATAGAGCGCGTTTGAGAAAGTTGACACCGACCGAGAGCAAATTGAAACAGCTCCCCAGTGGCAACCTCTTGGTAAAACATGACTTTTTTAATTACTACAAATTTATTCACAGCAAACGTCGAAGATCATGTACTAAAACCAGTCCCTGTCCGGTGAATGGCAAATTGTGACTGTTTTCAAGCAATTTTGTTTGCTAGATGGCTTTGCAGTCGTGGAAACTAGATAGTGTAATTTATTTATGGTTTTATTTTATCTCGAAATAGGTTGAGCTGTGAAAAGTCTACGAGTTAATTGAATCTAAGCAAAAATATCACTCACAAATTAAGCAATTCTAAGCATGCTCAACAAACCAGCCTTAATCAATCATACTTCAATTTCATAACTTGAAAAGCAAACTCCAGAAGTGTAACTCGATCAGTGCGATCAACTTCCCACATATTTCAAGGATTTCGTCCCGTGACCATCATTTTTCAAAAAAATTCCCAAGCAACTGTAAACATCATTAGTAATACGCTGTCACATTCGCCACCTCCTCTCCTCCTCCCGTTTCCAACTGAAGCAAAGTCCAGCTAACGCTAGCGCGAGAGTTCATTCAGCATCGCTCGATCATCAGAAGAACATTGATTTATGCACTTGTTTTTTCCAGCTCTCAGCATTGCATTGGCGACACGAAAGCGCCTCCGCTGCAATTTGCACTTTCTCAAATGTGACTTCTGTGGCCCGGTTGTTAATGGTTTCATTATAGCTGCTCGTTAGTTAGGAATAATACCGTAATATTTTAACAAAAAAACTATTAAAATTTCATTTTTTTTACTTCATCTCACGTTTAAAAAAAAAACTCTTCCTCTAAGTATATTATAACTTTTAACGCTTAGTAGTTTTAATACAGGTTTCCTTGATTTTACTCATAATTTGGCGCGTCGAAAACCCGGTTTTTATTTCTAAAAAATCATATCTCAGAATCCTGTTGATGGATATTCACCATTTTTGGATATGTTACGTAAAACATCCTGAAAATCACAGAAACATGTGTATAGCTGTGAGCTCTTAGGTCCCAAAACCTTAAAATCAGCAAACAAAGTTCTCTTTTGATCTGGAATTTGATTCAGCTATGTTTTAAAAATGTCTTGGTATTTTTAATTGAAATCCCGACTTATCACGTTTTTTTTAAACGTGGCCAGCTAAAATTGCCGTTCCGGAAATAGGTATTTAAAAAAAAAAGTTGTATTTTTGCGAAATTAGTTTAAAAATGCCATTTTTTTGACAACCTTTTTTGGATAGAACCTCGCTTATCACCAAGCAAAAAAAAACGGGTTTAATCTTGGGCAAGGTCCCAGCCAAATTTGAGCCAAATCGGAGCACTTTTGATCTGAATCCTGCTGGTTTGACGTAGAATCGATGACCGAAGGACCTCAGTTGTTACTGTACTTCCTAAGGATGAGGACCACCACCCGTTACAAATTGTTTTGCAGTTCGATGGTAAAATATTTTGAAATTAAGTTTATTCTAGCATTTAACATCAAATTGGACGAACCGCATATAGGAAAAAAGCGTGAAACCTCGGGGATAAATTTTGCCAAGAATTGATGGAAATTTTGTAAATTTTTGAATGTTTCATAATTTTTAAAATGTAACAAGGATTTAATGATACATTTTGTCTTATGTTTTTTTAGGTTAAGCTCGCAAAATCTTTATTTTTTTCTAACTCCTTTGCATTGGAGCAAAATTCTGAACCCTAGCTTTTAATTTATTTTTTTGTTTTTCTATTTAATTTTTTTTACAAAAATGAGCGTGAAGCATGAAGTTGTAAATTATATTCCCACAATAGTGATTTATGCAAAATTAATCATATTTTACGCTTAATTTTAGGATGGTGCAAAATCAGCTACCGTAAACCGGGGTGACTTTGACAGGATTTAGATTTTCCCGCAAAATGAAGAGTAAAAATTAAATAAGTACGGAATGGTATATGGAACCAAACTGACCTTGTTAGATAAGCGTTCAAAAAACTTCAAGAAGAAGTTTTCATAAAATTCTGAAAAGTTTAAAAAGTTGATTCACGGTGTGTTTCGTAGAACAAACTTTATACAAAAATTTGGTATGTTTGATTTTTGGCTCTTTTCTGAAATTTTGCGTGGCATACCGAAATATTTCGTCAAGGTCTAGAGCAACTTTTTTTGAAGATTTTTTTGAAGATATAGAATATTTCTTCAAAAATGTCGCTGAAAATCGGTGCATTCATGTTTATATCCATCAAATTTCTTTTTAATATGCCTAAGGAGACTCTAACTTACATATTTGACCAATATTTCACCTCCAATAAAAAGTTTCCGATCCAAATTTACAAGATTTTTTGATTTCTTTGAAATGACTCCAAAATCAAAGCTAGAAAAACCAAGACAACTAATACAAATCTTTTCTTTGCAATACATACAGCAACGGATACAAAGTTGAGCATTAAACAATGCAAAACATAGATTATTTCATTAATAAGCTGTTTTTAACTTAATAGGCTCTCCAAATTATTTTGTCAATCCTCTGCCATATTAAAATATTTACATTGTAGAGAACAATTCTAGATTAAATTTTCAAAAGGTCCTATCTGCATAGGAAACCCATGAGGGATAGGTTGTTTTGAAAATTTAATCTAGAATTCACAAAAAAAGTATCAGTTTTGGTTCAATATAGACAGTGAAATGCCCAATTTCCAAAAAATAGTAACTTTCTCCAAAATTTCTGGATTTAAATACCTTTCACATGATGAACACCACCTACTCAGATGATTGTATTGATGATTTTTTTTTTGTTTGAACATTGACAAATTTCATGGAAATTAAAACAATCATTTCAAAAACAGAAGGCGGTGTTCATCATTCACAAAATTCATATTAAATGAGAAAACTTTTGATTCGTTCACCGAGTTAAGTTAAAAATTTGATATAAATCAATAATTTTGCAAACAAAACTATTTTTGACTAATTTTTTGCAAAATTCTGACTTTTTATAATTTTCCTAATATTTGTATGTATATTGTCAAAAAGTTTATAAACTTAGTCGAAAAAATGTAAACATAGACTATTATTCTTAAAAATTATATCAGGAACCTTAAAAATGGTACATCTGACGCAAAAATAAAATTTTAACGCCTTAAATCTAATTATAACAAGAAATGCTATGACTACCAAAGTCACCCTAGACTCTATTGAAAGAACTTTTTTCCAAAAAGATGCATGGACATTGTGTGGCCTACCCCAGCACATGTTTAAATAATAATAATCGTGAGTCAAACCTTTTCAGTAGGAAAACATTCAAGAAACAAATTGAATTCCTATCAATGTCACCCCGGTTTACGATACCTGAGTTAACTAAAAGATTTTTTGAAAATATTAAATATATGTTTACATAAAATTTTAAAATCCATTTTAAGATGCGAAATCATATTTGCAATTGACTTTTTTAAACGCATTTTTCAAATCGAAAGCATGTTCTGAAAAAAAAAATATTTCGAAAAATTTTCGGATCTTGCAGTTTGAAAATATGTAACGTAGGGAAAGCACCCTTGCAAAAAAGTCACAATCCACAGAAACAGTTTTCATATTTGAAAATGTAAAAAATATGTTTTCTAGCTTTTTAATTGTTAGGCTTGATAGACAAACGGAATTAGTTTTATCTTAAAGGGCAAACAATTTCACACAAGTTTTATTTTCACTATATACTAATTAGGTAACAGAGGCTAACTCACTTTTCGCAATGTTTTATTTATAATGTATCTCTGTAACCATCAGTGCAATCATCTTAGTCTAAAAAGATAAATTGAAGTAATTTATTCATTTATTTTTTGCCAAGCTGATTTTTCTTCATCTGTAAATACAATTAAATCTGCAGTGAGGTTTATCTTTTTTGATGTAAATATTTTGCACAATAGACATAGTTTCGCCCAAATAAAAAAATTGAAAATCTCGAAAAAAATAATCAATATTTTCAAAAATTACAAACTTGTCCAATAAATGAGGTAAAAAATAAACCAAAATTTGAGAATTATAGTTATAAGACTTTAATTCACCTTCACTTGGGAATTAAAGACTACTCTTTCAAAAAGTTATTAAGAAATTATTTGTAAGAACAATACTTGAATAAGGAAAACTTGCTCGGTGCGGTTTTCAAATAAATCGTAGACGAACCTGGACGTAACAAGCATTTCCTTTCCTTTCCTAAGAAAATTACGGAAATCGCAAAAAACTACCTCCACATCACAATAGGCCTGCTAAAAATATCGCGCGCCTAGATGAAACAATGCTCGACCTTCATCAAGCGGCAAGATTCGGTCACCCACTCAGGTGACACCATCAGGCAGTGCACGATTCAGCGCGGAGGGTTCCATTAAACCATCGCGTCAACTTCTCTCTCCCTACGCAAGTACACCCATCTCTGATCCCATTTACAGACCCAGAGGAGAGGTCGGGGGTGGTAGTAATTGCACGCGCCACAGAAACAAGATATGAGCACGAGTACATCGGCGTCGCCGTCATGCTCTCTTGTCGGACGTTATGGGTGTTTTGAAGGGATTCTACTAGATTGCCATCTTCCAGGTGACGACATTGTCGATACCGTTGAGAGTTTTGATTAAAAATAAATCTTTTTAAACAAGAGATCATGACTGCGACTTCATCGAGAACAGTATACGAGAGAGAAAATTACCTTCCGAGTAATCAATAACGCCAATTAGCACCGTAATGGCCAGCACCAGCTTCACGTCGATTCCGCCACTTCGGTGGCGCCACCGCGAAACCGGTGGCCAATCTTGCCTTTCTTCTTCATCTTGTTTCTTCACGCCACCGCCGGCGTCACACGCACAGGGTGTCACCTCACGATTACTTCTTCGGTGGCGTCCCTTTCGGACGCCATCCTCTTCCGCACTTTTAAACCGATTTGCACTGCTGCTGCTGGCAACACTGGTGCCGCCGCCATCGTTGGTTCGTCGCTGGAAAGGGGACACTGCGAGGGCAAGGGAGGACACCAAGGACGGCAACGGGTTGACCCACCGCTGCCACATCCAGCCGCCGGACTTTGGCCGCCGTGGTCCACTTTGGGGACTCCCGGCGGGGGCTTGTTGCTGCGGATCGTCAACACTGGTGGGACCACTTATGCTAATACTGCTTCTGCTACTGCTTCTGCTGCTGCTACCGGTTCTGGGTTCTGGCCACGGAACAGCAGACGGGTTATTTGTGGCACCGGTGCCGCTGTCGGCCGTAGCACACTTTACATAATTTATGCCGTTGTCTAAATTTAGCCCAACTGACGACGATGTCGGTGGCGGTGATGGAACGCTCATTTTCACAGGTCTCGGTAGATTGGCGGTTCCGGGGCCACATCTTCCGCCTGATCCACCCGCTTCCGTTCCGTCTATCCCAGCCGCTCCAGTTCAGGCGTTCATTCACAAACAAAAACAAACCGACTCTTCATCGCAGTCTCTGTATCTCGGGAACGCCACTTGGGCCGAGTAACGGTAGCCACGTTCGCGAATCATAATTTGCTCTCAAAACAGCGCAATCACAACAACAACAACAGCAAGTTCAGTCGGAAAAGCGGCTTTTCCAACCGCGCGTAAGATCTATGTCTAAGGTTTATTTTGGAAGGTGGCAACTTTCGTTGATCATCACTTTGTGTGATGATGGGGATGCTGCGGCGTGGTTTCGAGATGGATTGGTTTCGCTGGTACGCGGTGATGAACGATGAGTGCCGGGTTTTGCGAGGGGGTGGCTCGAAATAAGGTCGGTGACCTCGAACCGAAATTAGACGATTTAATGCTTGGAGTACAGATTCTGAAAGTGAAAGAAAAAAATGAAAACATGAATTGATGTTTTAAAACTTTTGAGAAATCGACGATATTTATTTATACACAATTCAAAAGCCGTCATAGCTTTGTACATATCTACTTATTTTTGAGAATTCAACGGAAATTTAACGACACTCTAAAGTCTGCTTAAAATACAGGCAAAAATCAAATTTAAAAAAAAAAGAGAGTTACTGTTTGAATTAGCAGCAGTTCAAATTAACTCCCTGACACAAAATTCAAATGTGTTCAATTAGGTCAAATAGAAAAATAAATGTTAGATGAATTGCGATTCAGCTAACATTTTACTGAGATTGAAGAAATATTTTTTTTAACATCAAAATGCAGGACATCTTTAACGACATGTAACCAAAAAAAAAAGTAAAATATTTATTCAAACTTTTATGGTAATCTATAATAATCTATAATCCCAAAAATATTCATGGAAAGTTAGATTGTTTTGTGAATTTTTGATAAGGTACAATCTATCTATATATATAAAAAAATTCGACGGTTTTGTTCGAACGCGAATCAATTCAATACGGAACGTCGGATCGAGGTGCTCTTTGTTGCGTTGGGTTCGTATAAGTCCAAGGAAGGTTCTTACGCCAAAAAGTTACAACTTTGACCACTCTGGAACCGATTCCGGAAAATCTGCAGATTGCATGGGAAAAGTTACGTGAAATTTTTTGACACTTTGGCTCAATTTTTGAGGGCAGAATTACATGGAAAAACATATATTTGGACAATTTTCGAATTTCGTTAGGGTGGTTCCATACACTTTTTGCTTGAAAATCAGACATTTTCAAATGAAGATACCTCAAGTTTAAATAAAAATACCCCTGGGATTTTGATTGTGCTTGGATTGGCAAGCCCAACAACTTTCTAGAAGTCAAAAAAATTCTCAAAAATATTCCTGAAAAGTTAGATTTTGAAAATCACCCTAATCGTAAACCACCCTAATTTTCAACCAATCCAAAAGTTAACCCTTTCCATTTGCAACAACTCTTCTGAAGACACCAAAGCTCCAAAACTTCACCATTTTTCGGAAAATCTATTTTCCACTTATAGTACTTGAAACTTTATTACCCAAAATATTTCTTTTTTTTTTGCAATTTCAGTTTTGCTTACGTTATATGCCATTTATTCGTCGTTTTTGCTAAATTTTACAGACATAAAAAAAAATATTTCCAGAGTTACAATTTGTTTTATTTCAATGTTCAATTCGAAGTTTCAATCTGGAGCAACACGAGAAAGGGCGGATATACATGTTGACAGCTAGAACTATTTTGCAAATTCCGAGCCAACAGGTAACTTTTTCACAAAACTCGATGTGTTAAACAATAGCTGACCATTCATCCACCTTCTACCGCTGCGGGTTTTGTTAAATTGTTACCTGTTATCTCGAAATTTGCAAAATAGTTCTAGCTGTCAAAATGCTTATGCGCCCTTTTCAAATGTTGCTCCAGAAATACACTTAACCCTCTACTGCAAAATTTTTTTTCTGAAATTTTTTATTTTTCCCTTTTTTAGGAGGACATTTTTAGCAAAGAAAGTCAAAGTCAAACATGCAAAATATTGTTGTTATTGCGGATAAATGTATTTTAGATTGTTTTCAGTTGATAAGACTTGAATTTTCATTAAAATTTTAATGTTTTTCAAAAAAAAATGTTCTGTCCAATGATTTTTTGCACCAATTGAAATGGGGGGCAACGTAAATAAATTTTGAAACATATTTGCAACAGATTGTTAACCATTTTCAATTTAATATTTCAAACAATCTACACAAAAAAGATCTATTTTTATGAACAATTGTCCGCAAGGGGGGAGAGGGGTCTGAAATTAAAAAAAAAATAGATAGGTTTATAGATGGTCCTTTACGAAAAATATAAACTCAGGCTGTGTTTTTCCTATATTTTATGAAAAAAATAAGCATGCAATAATTTTTGTCATATCCCAAGCCCATTTTAATGTAAATTTCGATAAAATAAAGGTGAAAACATAGAAAAAGTTGCAAAATATGGTGCTAAAATAAGCCAAACACAAACATAAATCAAACAAGATAAATACTTATCCAAATACTGGGGATTCTTTGACAAAAGATATTTTATGTGAATTTTCCGAGGAATACGATAAAAAATGTTGCGAGATATAGGCTATTTTCAAATGCTAGACTAAAGTTTCCGTACAGTAAACAATTTTCCTTCAAAGCTCATCTTATAACCTTTCATTAACGTCCAAGAAAGCACAAATCGGTTGAAACGGCTCGGAGTTATATTTAAAAAAAAATCGAAAATTTACGAAAATTAGAATTTTTGGGACCATTCTATCACGGCGTACCTCACCCAACCAAACCAAAAACTACGAGTCTAATTATTTAGACCAAAGAACCTAGGAAAAAATTGTGCCCGATCGTAGCACTTTTTTATTAATTTATGTTCTTTTCAAAAAAAATTGCTTTATAGCAGTGATGTCAACCATCGCGGCGCTCATTTTTGGTTCGCGGCACATTTTTCGTTTGTAGTGCTTTCCAGTTACGGAATTCGACAAAATGGTGGGAGGGCCTCGTGGCGCGGTGGTTAGCGGCTTCGGCTGCCGATCCCTAAGTTGCCATGGGGCGCGGGTTCGATTCCCGCCTTATCCTCCTGGCCTTCTATTAGATGGGGAAGTAAAACGTCGGTCCATTTGCGTAAAAGGGGTTTTGGGTGACTCACCACACATAACCTTCGGACGCCTAGAAATGTGCAGAAACTTGCAACAGAGACCACAAAAGACCCAGGGGTCGTTAAAGTGGATTGCTTTGCTTTTTGGTGTTCGAAGCACTTCGACGTCGTCGTGCTATCATGTCGCACCCGCCATTTTGACGTTCCGAGAAAAACGCGTTTTAATGTTTGACCTTGAATAAACAAAAACGAAAGCAAGCAATGTAAACAACAACAAACACGTTTTGTTTGGCTGGCCATTCTGTGCATTGTCCCGAAGTTTGGTTGAAGTTGGTTGCTGGAGTCCCGAGTTATAATTAAAAATGTTTACGTTAGTCTAACTTGTACGTGCGTCAAACGCATCCTGACCTGAAATCCCTTTGCCCTTTGTCGCACTTACATCAATTTTCAGGGAGTGACAAGATAGCACGACAGGATTGAAACTTCTTTCATATGTAGAGTGACAAAAATTTTCGGAGCTTTTTTGGTTTTCATTGAATATCTCAGTATTGAAATCGAATTTTGGGGATCTGTGAAAGTCAAAAGATGAGGCATTGTGAGCTGCACAAAATGGCGTTCTTAACTCAATTTGGCCCAAAATGCACGAACGACAAGTTAGCACGACGGCGACGACTTGTAGAACTTACCAACAGTAACATTTCTTCAGAACATTGTATAGCAATGTTACAATGTATAGCAATACATTGTATAGCAATGTATACAAGAAGATTTAAGACCTCAGGTACAATGGTTCGCGATGCTTTCGTTTGCTTAACGCATTTTTAGTTGTAACTTTTTTGTATTCATCAAAAATCAACACTATGTTCAGCAAAGTTGTACGATTTGGTGTGTTCTACAAGTCCTTCAAACACAACTTTGTCAAGTTCCGTAACTAAACAAAAAATGTGCCATGAACCAAAAATGAGCGTCGCGATGGTTGACATCATTGCTGTATAGCAAAATAACGTTTTTAAATCTTTTTTGTAAATTTAAATTACAAAAATATTTAGCCACGTCGCCTTTTTTGCGCGTTAACATGCCTGCACAAAAAAGCTAACATTTCCTGGTCCTTGCGTCTGCATTCCTTACTCATCATTCTGGAAGATCCGGGAGAACATGCTTTCGATATCGATATGCAATATGATCCGTTTTTGTGGAATGTCCCTCTGCTCCCACGACACACTCCACCGTTTCTCGCCCGTCTCTTCAAGTGTCAATCACTTGTTGCGTCATTCCGACAAACTTTACGTTTCCAAAAAAAATAAAGGGTTGTGTTCATCCAACTAATGTTTGTTATAATATTGCTAAAATACTGAAAAACTCTTTTCGAAGGGATTGTCAACCCTGTCCTCTGACGAGTAGGACATACGTAGCCCCCGAAGAGGGGCCGGCCTGAAACCCGATAGGCCAAGAATTTGACACACATGTCACCAAAGTGGGGGAACCACATGTGGAGGAGGCCGCAGCGTTGGACCACAGCATGGCATGATGTGCGAACCGGCATGGTTTACGTTTGGCGCGTTCTGATCTCATGTATAGTAGGAAGATATTCCTGAACTTAGCAAAAAAAAAGTAATTCTTTCCAGGAATTGATTTTTAAAATATGATTATTGTAATATCTTTGTTACAAAAAATAGTAATTTTACGCTTCAAAAAGCAAGGTCCAATCCTCACAGTCGGCAACACTGTCCTTGAATCAAAAACTGCATCCCAAAAACCCACATTTGCTATTCCATTACGATTCTAGTGTTTCACAAAGTCACACAATCACCACCGACTGTGAGAGAACAAACCCAAACATTCAACTGCAACTGCACAAATGTAGACCAAACTGCAACTTGTTCCATTTGGGGCTCAAGTTCGGCCCAAATGCCCGACGACGACGACCTACAGACGGTGGTGGTGACTGTAACGTTGACCAACTTGCAATTCAATTAAAAACCTTTATAAACTGAATGCATTTTTAAATGACGAAGGGGGGGAAAAAACAATCACCACACACTGGTGCAGTGGACAGGGTTGGCACGGTAAAGGGGCAAGACTAGACGTGCAATGACCAACCAGAGGGCTTCGGAAGACTGAGGGTTGAGCAGCAGTAAAGTCCAGCATGGGACCATGGTCGTGGTCCCGCGGCGAACGATTGTCTTCTGGCGCGAGCTGCCAGGGAATCTAGTTCTGCAGAGACGTCCTAAAAAAGGGGGTATTTCCGGGAAATTACGAAGGAAAACCTGGAAATTGATTTTAATTTTATATTTGTTTTAGCCCTTATGTTTCAACTCGTGATATCTCTAAAATTATTGATGAGTTTTTCAATGCTAAAATAGAAAACTTTTGTGAATTTTTTTGCGATTTTTACAAAAATATTTGCGTTTAGCCAAATTTTGCGTTAATTCACAAAAGATTTGCCGAATTCATTTTTTTTTTTTTGAGAAACTGTGTACGTCCCTGCCATTACAACTCCGTGGTCAAACTGTTCCAACCAAAAACAAGCGAGCGAGCGCCAGTTTTCTCGTGTAAGTTGTGGAATTTGTAAATTCATTTATTCTGACTGTCGTATTACACGCCGACCAAAAAAAACGAGCCAGCCAGCTTCACCGACCTGTGTAGAGCACGGCGTGCAACCCAAAAGTGCAGTGTCTGGTGAAATATGAGCCCACAGCTTTGTGCAACGAGGAGTTGCATCTCCACCAGAGTGCAGTGCTGCCAGCGCGCAAAAAGTCGTTGTCCTGGAGCTTGGATGCTTGTGATAAGATTAATGGAATTGTACCGAGATAAAGTTAGATTACGTGGAGGAGGAGGAGGTGTGCATCAGGTGCATCGGTCGAGCACGCTAAATTCCGTTATTTATAACCCCAGGACTTTCATTGACCTCTTGCTCTAGTTTCCAGGGGGGGACGATTAAAATAAAAAGCGTTATGTTTTGGCAAAATGCACTTTCGAAAGTCGGCCTCGCAGATTTATTAATTAGCTCAAGTCCCAGCACACGAAAAACCGCTTCGCGGCTGGGGCACGATTCTCATTAGCATTCCTGGTGGTGGTGGTGGATTGAATTTCACATGAACTGCAGTTAAAAACCAACCAATCTTTGACGACCATTGGACGGTTTGGGTAGGTCGAGAGTATGGCTGCCCGCAAACCCCCGCGACTTGCGTATAAAAATTGAATTTTTCTCAGTTCGTAATTCAGCAAGGGGGTGCCACTTTTATAGCGGGTGCAGTTTTATTGCACTTTCTGCACTTTATAAATTCTGCAATCGTAGCAAAAACAGATATTATTTAGACCTACGTAAATGGGTAGTTAAAACGCCTACAATGTAATGCCGTTCTGATTGAGAGAATTATTTCTTGATGGCTTGGGGTCAATAGCAATGCAATTGTTTGTTCAAGCCAATACACAATTTGTTTTTTTTTTCTATAAAAATCAGGAAACAATTCTCCACAAAATCTACCGATTTCATGGGTTTAGATATTTTTTATTAAATACTACTTCAACACTTATGAGCAGTTCTCTCAGATTTCGGTCATTCGATTTTTTTTTTTGTATTTTTTAATCCAAATGAAACTTTTTTGGTGCCTTCGGTATGCCCAAAGAAGCCATTTTGCATCATTAGTTTGTCCATATAATTTCCCATACAAATTTGGCAGCTGTCCATACAAATATGGCCGGGTCCGGTGGTTTAGTGGTTAGCGTGGTAGCCTCTAAACCCCAGTATGGCCTGGGTTCAATCCCAGACGGACCCGGTGGCATTTTTCGAGACGAGATTTGCCTGACCACGCCTTCTATCGGATGGGGAAGTAAAACGTCGGTCCATTTGCGTAAAAGAGGTTTTGGGTGACTCACCACACATAACCTTCGGACGCCTAGAAATGAGCAGAAACTTGCAACAGAGACCACAAAAGACCCGGGGGTCGTTAAAGTGGATTACTTTGCTTTTTTTTGCCATACAAAAATGATGTATGAAAATTCAAAAATCTGTATCTTTTGAAGGAATTTTTTGATCGATTTGGTGTCTTCGGCAAAGTTGTAGGTATGGATATGATACACAGTAAAAAAATGGTGATTTTTTATTTAACTTTTTGTCACTAAAACTTGATTTGCAAAAAACACTATTTTTAATGCCAACTATTCAGAAATTTCCAGGTCATGCAAAAAATCTTTGACCGAGTTATGAATTTTTTAATCAATACTGATTTTTTCCAAAAATCGAAATATTGGTCGCAAAAATTTTTCATATTCATTTTTCGATGTAAAATCAAATTTGCAATCAAAAAGTACTGTAGTGAAATTTTGATAAAGTGCACCGTTTTCAAGTTATTGCCATTTTTAGGTAACTTTTTTAAAAATAGTCGCATTTTTTCATTTTTTTTTAATTAGTGCACTTGTTTGCCCACTCTTGAAAAACATATTTTTGAAAAGCTGAGAAAATTATCAATATTTTGCTCTTTTGAACTTTGTTGATACGACCCTTAGTTGCTGAAATATTGCCATGCAAGTGTTTAAAAACAGGAAAATTGATGTTTTCTAAGTCTCACCCAAACAACCCACTATTTTCTAATGTCGATATCTCAGCAACTAATGGTCCGATTTACAATGTTAAAATATGAAAGATTCGTGAAATTTTCCGATCTTTTCGAAAACAAATATTTTAAATTTTTTTAAACCAAGACAAACATTTCAAAAGGTCGTAATATTGCGTAACATTTCAAAAGGGCGTAATATTGAATGTTTGGCCCTTTTGAAATGTTATTCTTGATTTAAAAATTTTCTAAATATTTTTTTCGAAAAGATCGGAAAATTTCACGAATGTTTCATATTTATATCGATATCGACATTAGAAAATGGTGGGTTGTTTGGGTGAGACTTAGAAAACATCAATTTTCCTGTTTTTTTACCTTTGCATGGCAATATCTCAGCAACTAAGGGTCGTATCAACAAAGTCCGAAAAAGCTAAATATAGAGAATTTTCTCAGCTTTTCAAAAATATTTTTTCAATAGTGGGCAAACATGGGCACTATTTTTAAAAAATGAAAAACTGCGTATATTTTAAAAAAGTTACCTAAAAATGGTTATAACTTGAAAACGGTGCACTTTATCAAAATTTCACTAAAGTACTTTTTGATTGCAAATTTGATCTTACATCGAAAAATGAATATGAAAAATTTTTGCGACCAATATTTCGATTTTTGGAAAAAATCAGTATTGATTTAAAAATTCATAACTCGGTCAAAGATTTTTTGCATAACCTGGAAATTTCTGAATAGTTGGCATTTGATGTCCTCTAAAACATATCAAAAAATAAAAATAGTGTTTTTTTGCAAATCAAGTTTTAGTGACAAAAAGTTAAATAAAAAATCACCATTTTTTTACGGTGTATCATATCCATACCTACAACTTGGCCGAAGACACCAAATCGATCAAAAAATTCCTTCAAAAGATACAGATTTTTAAATTTTCATACATCATTTTTTTATGGACAGCTGTATGGAAAATTATATGGACAAACTAATGATGCAAAATGGCTTCTTTGGGCATACCGAAGGCACCAACAAAATTTCAGTCGGATTAAAAAATATAAAAACTAAAATTCAAAAAAAAGATCGATTTCGTAGAGAATTGCTCTTATTGTAAACCGAAACATTCGATTTTTCAAGGCTGGTACAAATAGGTTGGCTGGTACACCTCCCCCCCCCCCCACCTCCCCTTTAAAATTGGCTCGAAAAATAAATAGGCAAAAAATTTAAAAATTTAAGTTTTTAGTGTTTAAAAATTTATGTTTTTAGTGTTTTTAAATTGTCATTAAAATACCCCACAGATTGAAGAGATGTTTTCGTCCCATTAAAACCTAAAATTTAGAATGTTATTTATTGGCAGTGAATCAATTAAAATTCAATTACCTATGTCGATTGAATCGTATTCAGGAAGCCCAAATCTATTATACCTTGGCAAAACTGTTTACGAAACGCTTACTGACTTCAATTTTAAAAATGAGATGTGTTGTCAAAATTTAAAATGATAAATTCCCTGGGCCCTCGAAAACATATTATCAAATTCTTTAACATTTAACACTTAAAATTTTAATATCAGAAAGTTGTAAAAATTACTTTTTTTACCATTGCATAGTGGTCCAGATCGCAAAATTAAGTGGAAAATGGATTTTTCGACCAAATTTATAGAAAACATCTGAGCAAACCTTCAAAAATCATTTTTTATATCGTGGCAATTCAGGGTTAAGTTTTAGAGAAAAGTGATGTAAGAGACACTTTATGAGCTCTAAAACACTATCATTTTTATTTTTTGACATGTAAATTTGGACTTAAGGGTCAAAAGTTACAGCCATTTTAAAGTAAAAAAGATGCAAATTGAAAACTTAAATATCTCGAAAGAAGCAAGCCAAATTTTAAGCTCCAGGTTTCATCTCAAGGGTGTTTTTTCTTTACACTCGAGATATCTTCATTTGAAAAAGTCTAATTTTCAAGGGAAACCCATATGGGACCACCCTAGCGAAATTTGAAAATTGTCCAAGTATATGTTTTTCCATGTAATTTTTCCCGCTGAATCTGAATCTAAATTCCTCAGAATTGGGCAAAGTGTCGAAAAATCGATTTTGGACATATTTCGAGTTTTCATTTAAAATTATCACTAAGTTAAAATATAACCAAAAATCGATATTTTGATAATTTGAGTCAATTCTGAGGGCAGATTCAAATTCAGCGGAGCAAAATTACATGGAAGACATATATTTGGACAATTTTCGAATTTCATTAGGGTTGTCCCTTGAAAATTAGACTTTTTCAAATGAAGATTAGAGTTGCACCTGGCGCTTAAAATTTGGCAATTTTCGAATTTTGTTAGGGGTGTCCCATATGTGTATGGACCACATGATTTTTTGAAATGTCTGTGCACTTGTCGTACAATCGAATAAATCGACATGGAAAACCATTAGATAATCCATTTTAGGCAATTTATGACCACTGAAAAAACAAAAGCTTCTTATTTAAAAAACAATAATTTACTTATTTTATCCAAATGTCTGTGAAATACAAACAAATATGGCATTCCTGGGTATCAAAAGCTGTCAATATTGTTTGAATGAAACAGTGATGCACAGCATTTTCTATGGTCATATGGAAGTCCATACATAGACTGCTAAAACTGACAGAAATATTAAAGCAACAAGAATAAACTTTTTTGAAAAAAAACATAGAGTTATTCAAAATACGTTCGAATTTTGACTTTTGGTCGTCACATTTGGTAAACAACTGCTTACGTTTAAAAGTTAAAGAACTGTTAAGGTTTGGAAGACTGAAAAAAAAGCTTACAAAAACATTCCAGAAACAAAAAAAAATCGATCCGATTTGTTTGAAGGAAAGGAAAAACTCACGGAAATATTACTGAAACAATAATACAATCCAGACTCGATTATCCTAAGGTATGGAAAAATTTCACTTGTCTTATTTTTTAATGTCGAGTTAGGTATGACCCCTGCACTACGCTTAAGTAATGTAGAATTTTGAAATCCAAGATGGCGGCCAAATGACGAAAAAACGCATTTTGTCTAGAGGTGGGCAAAAAAAGAGCGAGCCGCTCAAAGAGCCGATTCACTGAAAAGAGCGAACGAACCGTGGCTCACAAAAAAAGAACCACGGTTCTTTTTTAAACTCCGGTCTTTTGAAAGAACCGTTTCAAGGCGGCACAGTTTCGTTATGAATAAATTTATTGAATTTCCAAAAAAAAATGTTGTATTAAATTTCTTTTTGAGAATTGAAAAAAAAAGCAAATATTTCAAAGCTTATAAAAATACATTATCTGAACAAAATGAAAAAAAAATCATTACACAACTGATTGTACATTAAAGTATTATCGGAATACAAATTTGAGCATAATTTGTAAAATATTACCAAAAATCTACTGAATAGTATGGAGATTTTGGAAAAAATCCTTTTGTCCGATTAAACTTCAGCGTTTGTACAAAAAAGTTCACAGAATATTTTCTCCAAATAAAATATCTGCATTAGTTCAATTCTTGCAGAAATAAACGCAGTTTAAAATTAATTGCAATTTTTCCAGCATCCTAGATTTAAGTTGGATGACATTCAATTAATCGAATGTTCTCGACATAGAGACCACCAAGGTTTTCAAGAGCATCTTCTCGTTTTCAGTTTTAATTTTTATTAATTAAATAATTTACAAAAGTCCAATGTGAAATAACTTATAAAAAACCCTTTTCATCAACATTTTGTAAAAAAGCGAAAGAGCCGTTCAAAAGAACGGCTCTTTTTAATGAACGAACGAAAATGAGCAGCTCCTAAAAAAGAGCGGTTTTGCCCACCTCTAATTTTGTCAATAAATATGAAATTGACATTTCAAAATTGACTAAAATAAGGTCGTCTAATTTTGTGTTCAAAGTAAGAAAATTGACAAACAAAAATTGTTCGTGATTCAATTATCCAAAGTCAAGCTATCGGATAATCGAGTTTGGACAGTAATTATTTGAACAGTATTGTAAAACTCACAAGGAATATTTCGAAAGCAAGGATAAATTGATTTAGAAGAACATAATTTTTTTTTAAATATGTTCCGTATAGGTACGTAAATACAAGGCCAAAGTCCAACAAAAAAAAAATAACTTTTCCAAAACATTGGCAAAATCACATAAAACAAGTAAAATCATCTTATAATATTAAGAGTACTCCTTTCCAATGCTTTTTGAGGATTTAAAATTGTATTGTATATTGTCCAGAAGCCATGGTTGGTTCTTAGTGGTTTAAGGTGAAGCTGTCAATTATTTTTAAAGAAAAAATGATCATTACTCTGAAAAAACTATTTCGACGACTACAAAAAAGGGTGATTTTCAACATAACAATTGTGTAGAGTGGTGCCATCTTCTTGAAAGATGGTGTCTGTATTCTGATGACAAAAATTTTGCAAATTTTTGAAAGCGAAAAATTTCTCTTTCATACGAAATTACCAAATGAGAGGAAGACACCAACCACCAACAGGTGGATTAATTAACGATTTTAAGTTTTTTTATTTACAATTTTTCTCGAAAAAACTGCCAATTCCTTCACAGCCAGATTCTGTCCTATTACCATCGTTTTCACAGCAGTTCTGCCAGCTCGGTCATTCCAACCAAAACAAGTTCTGACCTCGGTTACTATCGTCTGTAGCAGAAGTAACAAAAAAGAGAGAAAGATCCATTGGCACACGAGCAACGAACCACGCGCCAAACTCGCGCGTTCTCGCGAATCGTCTTCGTCGTCGTCTTCGTTTCGCTCGATTCTATAGTTGCTTCCTACTTCATGTGCCTAGTAAACGTAACTGAGCCGCCGACCGATCTTGGCCAACATTCAGAATGAATCACTCAGAGAAGGTGGAAGAAATGTAGCCGCGGTCACGCATAGTTGCTCATCTTATAAAGAATTGAAATAAAAAAGAGAGAACGAGCGATTCTGACACACAAGATTAACATTTGACCACAACATAAAATGGGTGAAATGACAATTGATGAACATTGAAAGAAACATTTTTTTCTGGAATTTAAAAAAAAACTCAAAACAAAAAATAATGATAAAAAATTTAAAAACAAAATCATTCGCGACATCGATGACGATGACAACGTGGAAGAAGGAAGTATTTATAGAAGTAAAAGAGCCCGAGGATGTATCGCGGGCGGATCAGCACAAAAATTAAATAAATAAATTCGAAAAGAATGCTAAATATTTTGCACGAGTGGCGCGCGCGTTTCGTTGCGCTGACTAAATAGTTGAGTCGCGCGCGCCTGACACCGACGGCGACGGAACCAACACTAGAATAGGAAAAATCTTTTCTTTATTTTTTCCATTTTTTTTTCTGCTTCGCTCCCTGAGAATGCGTGTGTGGGTTGACACGGTTTTGCCACCGTCGGGAACATGTGGTGATGTGTGTGTGTGATAATTACCGCTGTCGTCGTAGGGATTATTCGAACGACTCTAAGAATGTATAATTAGCTGTTATGAAAAATTTGTAAACAACCACCATCACCACCAGATGGGAGGGAGCAAAATAAAGTTATGGCCAACACTCGCCACACTCCATGGGATGCTAGGCAGATTCCAGGAATCTTAAGTGGGTATTACGAGAATTGCTTATATAATTTTCCGGTGGTATAAACATTTGTCATAAGATTGCCTCAAATATATTTGTATTATATTCTCATGATGGATTTAGGCTATTACGAACTATATTCGTGGTCATAATCATGTGGGAGGGCAACAATATTTAAAAACAATTTATTTAAAACTTTACTTCTCTTGTTCTTTTTTTCTTGTTTCATTTTTTGTATTTTTATTTGCTTTATCTTGTTTAGTCAATGTTTGTTTTTCCTATCTAGTTTTTCATGTTTTGACAATCACTTTTTAATGTTTTTCTACTATACACATTTTAACATTTTCTACTATACAACGATACCATTATCAATTTTTTTTTTTAAGGTCTGGGACAATACAAAAATTACTGCATACTTATTTTTGCAAATAACAAAGAAATATTAGTGAAAAACACAGCCAGAGTTGACCCCAGAAAAAATACATTTTTAAACACATTAGCAAAGTCACATAAAACAAGTCACACCTCCAACCTAAAAATTTTCTCAAATTTTAAGAGCTTTTTCCAATGCATTTTAAAGATCAAAAATTGGATGAAAAAATGATTTTTAGCGTACAAAAAAAAAACAAATTTTAATTCAAAAGGAATCGCAAAATTGTAGGTTATCATCACGCGTTTCATAAAAAAGGAAACTTGAAAAAAAACGAAAACCGTATACCGGGGTGACATTGATAGGTTGATTTTTTTTTCTTCAAATGAAAAATACGAATTAAATACAAAAGGTATGGAACTATAATGAGCTTGGTAGTAAAATGTGGGGCTAAAGTAAAGGGAATTTCTCACAAAGAATAATTGCAATAAGTTTCATAGTTTTAAGTGTTATTGAAACATAAATCAAAAATGTGTTAAGATTTATAGGTTTTTTCAGCAGAACGAGTTTCTTAGTTACTTAACTAATTATTTGGCCAATTTTACTCAAAGAATAGTCAAAATAAGTTTCTTAGTTAATGGTTTTAAGCGATATTGAAACATAATTGAAAACACTCTTCAAAAATACAGGCATTTTCAGCAAACAAAATTTATGAATTTTGCTACAAAATAAAATAACGTATTCATAAAAACATTTTTCAGTATATTTGATCATACTTGAAATTTTTTACGTATTAACTTTTTACAATTTTTTGTACATTTAAAATAAAAGTTAATAAACCTTGTTGAAAAAGCATATAATTACTTTTAATTTAGTATTGTTTTAAAAGAATCATAGAAAGTAACATTTTAATGGTAAATTTGAGTAATCAATTCAATTTGCTCACTTTTTGATTAAAATTTGTCACAAAGTCACCGCGAAAAAAAAAAACTTTTTGGAAAAACGTATAGGGTCATTATGTGTTTCAAAAATATAAATCTTGAGACGAGTCTTACTGGTTAAGTAATATTTGAAAAATGAAATTAAATCCTATGATTGTTACTTATTTTTACGTTTAATTATTATATATTTTTCATTTTAGAGATTTTCCAATAGGGTATATTTTGCGCCAAAGTTAAGGATGGTAAAAAATCTTCCAAACCCATTCCAAATTAACTTGAAGCTAATTTTTTAAAAAATTCCAAATTTTACAATTGTATTCTTTTGCAAAAAAAAAGTCTAATGGGTATTTTTGCATTAATAATCAAACAGTGCACATAGAGGAAATAAACCCATTAAAGTCATACAAAGCATTTTGAGCTTTTCTCGTTACTTTTGCAGTTTGCCGCTATTCAAACAAAATCAGATACATCTAATATAGAGAGTTGCTTGCTCTCTTGATTTCAGCTATTTCTTACTTTGAAAAAGTTAAAAACACTTTGGAAAAAATTTCATTCATGAGCAAAATTCTGATTATCCGATAGTAGATGCTTTTTACAAACTTCAGTTTTCGAGATCACAAATCGAAATAATACCTGTAACCTGGGATTAATATATATTTAAACAAAAATTATGGAAATTTGGAAATTATTGCCACTTACAGAACAATAAAAAAACTAGAGTATTATGAAGAATGTTTTTGTTTTAAAAGTTTTAAAATGTGGTATAATTGTAATTTAGTTTAATTTTGATAATTTTTCTCTAGTCGTTCAATTTTTTTGAATAAAAAAAATATTTAAAATTTGTTCAAAACTTTCTGCTCTGTTCAAGAAAAAAAAAGAAATAAACCAAAGGCAAACTTATGGAAAATCGGACGAGCTTTCCGGTAAAAATATTTACGAGACTGAAAAACTAAGTCTGTCATATAGAAATTGCCAAAAACCACCAGAAAACCTATATTTTCAACATTTTTATTTTTAAAACCGCTGTTTCTTTACAAGGATTGGACATAGGACAATGGTCAATATGGAGACTTTTATGTAAAATTGTCTAGGGAATCGATTCCCACTATCGGTTTTTAAAAATGTTGACGTTTAGACCACTTTTCAAAAAAACAGTTTTAGTAAATGATTTTTATATGTTTTTAGGACAGACATACCATCCTGCATTTTTCGTGAGCCTTTTTGTAACATCTTAGGCTATTTCTCAAAAAAATTGAAGAAAAAAAATCGTGACATCGTGAAATTTAATTTTAAACTTAAAAATCAAAAAATCTCATAGAAGAGGCTTGTATTTTTGTTTCAGTGTATTTTTTTTTTTCAGAAAGCCCGTTCAATTTCCTACAAGTTTGTCTTTGACCACTTTTTGATACGATGTAACGGCTCCAAGATACAGTAATTTTTAAATTGCAAAATACAAAAATATATAAATACCTTACGCCCTTCTCAAATTTTATTTTCGAGTACTATTGGTTCCATATACACAAAAATGGCTTATATAGGCCTAGGATAACATGTCTACAAAGTTTCATTGAAATCGGAGAGGGTCGGTTACAAAGGTGCTGTTTCTTTAATAAAATAATTATTGAATGAAATACATACTAAAAATTTTAACAATAATAGTTTTTAATCTCCGCGATAATGCGAAATGTTGATGAACCTTGAAGGAAAACTAATTCCAAAACTATATATTTTTGAAAACTTAAAGAAATTCAAAATGAATATCCCCCAATAAATAAGTGAATACTAAGCATAACTTATAAAAGAAATAAATACAAATTCACAAAATACAGTGGATTCTTTGGCTGCTTTGATTTTTAGTTCTATAATTTGATACCTCCCGCTCTCGACGGTCCCTTCAATATCGTAAGCGAGAGAGTCCACTGTACTCCTAAAAATTTAAAGTTAACTTTCCAAATTTCAATAGTTGTTTGTCATGAGGCTGTTGCAAAGTTGTTGGCAGTTTTTTATTTGAATTTCAAGTACAAAAAGATGAAAAAAATCAAGATGGTTTCCCGTGCGTTTAGAATAATTTAAGCATGTTTGGGTTTATCCAGAAATCTTTTGAATTTTGTGAAATTGTAACTAAAAGCCCACCTGCAAAAAATATAAATTCCTTAACTTTTAAGTCTATTTGCAAACGTTGCTGCCCATAATTAAAGCCAAACAGCAGGTCCAAAAAGCAAGTTCAACAAATGCTAACAGACAATATTTACATGTTTACATTTGTAGCTAATCGGGATCGGTGTTCAAACAGCAAATTCCGCTTACAATTGCATCGATTTGTTATTACAACATAGTACAAGTTGCGTGTACGCGTCCTACAAAAATATCACGCCTTGTGAAAACATTTACTATTTTTTGCCAAACCCAAAACAACTAAACAAACAGAAATTGACCATCCACTCGTAAGCAAAACAGTAACAAAATTTACTATCAACACGCGTGGAATATACACACACACGCTTACACACAAATCGGCCCAGAAAACAAAACAGGTAAACAAAAAGTGCACACATTTCAATATTAAACAGATATATAAATTTTTGTCGCCTCTCAGCGAAAACAACTCACTTGAGTAAACATTTGCAACCGACCCCTGGCCCTTCCTGCCACCTTCTTTTTTTTTTCGTCACCCCTACTAACGTTTTGCTGTTGCACTTGATCTGATGGTTCTCACTTACTTTCACAGACGATGATGAGTGTGTTTTTTCACGTTACGCACACGATCCTACAGACACACATTTTCGAACGTGTTTGTTTTTCTTCTTCCCAAATTCGAAAGCAGAAAAAAAAAACAAAAAAATACGAAAGTGGAAAATTCACCACACGCGATCTTTTCCAAGCGTATTTTCTTCTCTTTCCACTTTTTTTCCTTTAATCTTCTTCACTTGTTTACTTCTTCTCTCTTTTGCGAGACGATCACTGATTTTGTTTCTTCTGTTTGAATATTTCACTTGTTGTTAGGTATTTCTTCTTCTGTAGTTTAGAACTTTAAATAATATTTTTCCCTATTTATTGTTAAAATTGTTTTATTTTTATTTTTTCCTTTCAAAAGTTTAACGTTTTTCCACAAACTTTTCCCCGCAAAAAAAAAAAAAAATCTCGCGCCACGACGAACTTCCCCAGTACACAGACGAGACAAGAAATCGACACAACTTCCGCTCTGCTCGACGACGAACGAAAAAGTGCTTCTGCTCCACGGAACGGCCGGAGGAAAACTGTGCGATTACTGGCTGGCAGCACGCTAAAAAGAATCAACAGTCGCAAAGTCTCCCGGCGCGCGACGACGACGACGACGACGGGGTCTCAGGGCTCAAGCTCAAACCACGCTCCGGCTCAGACTCAGCCGCGGCGAGTGAGTGCGGTGTGCGAAAATCGGCGTTTATTCCCTCGGGAGAGCGGCTCTATTGTTGGGTTTTGAAGAAATGTTCAAAATACGAATGCACAAGGTATTTTCAACATAAAAGTCCAAAATCTTCAAGAAAAACTACAATTCTTCGCGTTGTCATCAAACCTTCGTCAACACAAACAACAATTTAACAAAAACAAACATCGACCAAACAAAACAAGCAAGTTAACAATAGGGTCACCCACCCTACTACGAAGACGGCGACGACGGCGTACACATGGTTGGCGGTGATGACGATGACGATGATACTCACGCCAACGTGTGTGCGCTCTTTTTCTCCCGCTCTGGCTCTGGCTCGCTCTCCGTTCTCTTTGGAAATATTACTACGGCGGCCACATGCCGGATAAACGGAAGGATCGAGTCACTGGGGACGGAAGGATCGACGATGCTGGCAGGTTGATTGAAGAAGGGTGGAGGGGGGAGTATTACGACGACGACTACCGTCGATGACGATGACGGTTGTGGTGGCAAGTGAGCCGGGCAAGAATGGTTCAGAAATTTTCAAATTGAAGTGATTTTTTTTGTTATAAATAAATCTAGGAAGTACATTCACAGCAGAAAATAATTGGGTAATTCTCTGCCAATTCACACAGCAGTTGCCCCGACCCCTCTTCGATTTGCGTGAAACTTTGTCCTAAGGGGTAACTTTTGTCCCTGATCACGAATCCGAGGTCCGTTTTTTGATATCTCGTGACGGAGGGGCGGTACGACCCCTTCCATTTTTGCACATGCGAAAAAAGAGGTGTTTTTCAATAATTTGCAGCCTGAAACGGTGATGAGATAGAAATTTGGTGTCAAAGGGACTTTTATGTAAAATTAGACGCCCGATTTGATGGCGTACTCAGAATTCCGAAAAAACGTATTTTTCATCGAAAAAAACACTAAAAAAGTTTTAAAAATTCTCCCATTTTCCGTTACTCGACTGTAAAAAATTTTGGAACATGTCATTTTATGGGAAATTTAATGTACTTTTCGAATCTACATTGTCCCAGAAGGGTCATTTTTTCATTTAGAACAAAATTTTTCATTTTAAAATTTCGTGTTTTTTCTAACTTTGCAGGGTTATTTTTTAGAGTGTAACAATGTTCTACAAAGTTGTAGAGCAGACAATTACAAAAATTTTGATATATATACATAAGGGGTTTGCTTATAAACATCACAAATTATCACGATTTTACGAAAAAAAGTTTTAAAAAAGTTGGTCGTCATCGATCATGGCCGTTCATGGTCACCCGCGACAGACACGGACGACGAAACAAAGAGAAACGCAAAAAGTAACTTTTTCAAAACTTTTTTTCGTAAAATCGCGATAACTTGTGATGTTTATAAGCAAACCCCTTATGTCTATATATCAAATTTTTTGTAATTGTCTGCTCTACAACTTTGTAGAACATTGTTACACTCTAAAAAATAACCCTGCAAAGTTAGAAAAAACACGAAATTTTAAAATGAAAAATTTTGTTCTAAATGAAAAAATGACCCTTCTGGGACAATGTAGATTCGAAAAGTACATTAAATTTCCCATAAAATGACATGTTCCAAAATTTTTTACAGTCGAGTAACGGAAAATGGGAGAATTTTTAAAACTTTTTTAATGTTTTTTTCGATGAAAAATACGTTTTTTCGGAATTCTGAGTACGCCATCAAATCGGGCGTCTAATTTTACATAAAAGTCCTTTTGACACCAAATTTCTATCTCATCACCGTTTCAGGCTGCAAATTATTGAAAAACACCTCTTTTTTCGCATGTTCAAAAATGGAAGGGGTCGTACCGCCCCTCCGTCACGAGATATCAAAAAACGGACCTCGGATTCGTGATCAGGGACAAAAGTTACCCCTTAGGACAAAGTTTCACGCAAATCGAAGAGGGGTCGGGGCAACTTTTCCCGATTTCGTGTGAGTTGGTAGAGAATTACCCAATTAATATTTGATTGTTAGATGAAAATTTACTTCTTTTATGTAAAAATTATATAAAAGTGAAACAAGCAAAATCGTGCAAAAAACACACTTATTCAACAAATAATCGGTCCACATCATTAGAAGTTATAATCGAATGATTTTTTGGAATGATTAAATTTACCAAATAAGTATTTGAAAAATCTTTCTTTGCCCTTCTGACTGAATTTAAAAAAAAAACAGACCGTAAAGATAAATTACAAATTTCAGCATATCAAAATGCTTAGCTTGGAAATTTTCACAAAAAAAAACTATTCAAAAGCCCACTAGATTTAAACAATTTTGACATTTATAAATTTTATCGATTAAATCAGAATGTAAAAAAGAGTATTTTTAGCAGAAAAATAACGCAATTTCATAAAATTACATGCTAATTTCTCCAAAATCCAAAGTTAAAGTTTGTGTGCTCTACCCATTTTTTATTCGAAATTTTAGAGGACGAGTTATTTTGAAGAAGACGTGAACAGTTTGACGCCAACATTTCAAAAAGCATCATGTACAAATCATGCGTATTGAGAAAATCGCATTTAAATGTTGAGCATCATTTTTCAATTCCCATTTTAATATTAATGCAAAAAGGGAACCGTGGTGTAGGGGTCAGCGTGGTTGCCTCTCACCCAGTCGGGATGGGTTCGATCCCAGACGGTCCCGGTGGCAATTTTCGAGACGAGATTTGTCTGACCACGCCTTCCGTCGGATGGGGAAGTAAATGTTGGCCCCGGTCTATCCTAGAGGGTTAGGTCGTTAGCTCAATCCAGGTGTAGGTGTCGTCTCCCTGGGTCCTGCCTCGGTGGAGTCGCTGGTAGGCAATTGGACTAACAATCCAAAGGTCGTCAGTGCGAATCCCTGGGTGGATGGCAGCTTAGGTGTAGAGAGAGGTTTGCAATTGCCTAAACAATAAAGCCTTCGGCCACCTAGTTTCGAGTAGGAATCTTGCAATCGAGAACGCCAAGGCAATGCTGTAGGAGAATAATTAGTTTTTTGTTTTTGCAAAAGAGGATGTTCTAATGATAACAATCGATGACAAACATTGCTTTTATTGATACTTAATCATCCATATTCAATAAAACAGGTTGACAGGGCTATATAAACAGGCACTGCCGATGCCAGAGATTTTGTTTATGTTACTTTATTTAAAATCATTATTAAACAGACTTTACTGAAGTAACTTTTGCTCATTTTTGATGGAGAGAGCTTATTAGGAGAACTTTCAGAATATGCAATAACCCAGAAAGTGTCAAAATGTACATGATGCCTTTTGAAATGTTGCCATCGAGTTGTTTGTTTCGGTTTGTGTCGTGTTTTTTCCGGTTTCGTTTTTGTCTGTGTACCAACAGGAAAACGGATTTGATTTTGCACTTTTGTACGAGTTGTGCGGCCGATGTGTCTTGCGTCCTCCGTTCGTTCTGCGCGAGGCTATCGGATTTAATCATCCTCATCTCCTGAAAAAATGAACATCAACGGCACTGAAAAAATGGGAAACAAGACAGGTGCAGGGATTACGGGTCCAGGAGTTAGTGTGTTTTTGGCAGAAATTTATGCCATCTTAGAATGTGCATCCATTTGTATTAGAAGTCAAGACTGCTTTAAATGTTCTAAAATCACCAACATGCCAGTCTAAGCTAGTATGGGAATGCAGAAACTTTTAAAACATGTAGCATCTGAAAATCTAATACATCTGTACTGGGTTCCGGGCCATTGGGGTATAGATGGAAACGAAAAAGCCGACTTTCTTGCTAGAAATGGGTCAGAAGTACATTTCATTGGTCCAGAACCCTTCTGCGGGGTCTCAAAAAGCGTATTAAAAATAGAGTTTGTAAAATATGAGGAAAATACGATTCAGTTGAACTGGACGAAAACACAATTACTGAGACAATCTAGGGAGTACATCACTCCCTCTACTCAAAAATAAAAAATAAATACTCAACCTAATCTAATCTAATCTAACCCTACACAGCAAAAAATCCGTAGGTAAAATCGCATGCAAAAGCATGCACATCACCTTCGTCAAAATAAACACTTAATATTACACACTGCATGTACAATTTTTGCAAACACAAAAAAAAAGTTGCAACCGACGGGATTCAAACCCAGCACCAACAGTAAGGGCTGGCGCCTTAGCCCACTCGGCCATCAGACCGATGTAAAGCTGTAAGGATAAATGCATATATGAGCTTGACATTTCGGTCAAGTAGGTTTTCCATACTGATGGGCTACATATTTCAGGGTGTAAAATCACATAAAATTGCATAAAATAATGCAATATTTATTTTACACCCAGGTCTTTTACACGCAGCTGGATTACTACTTTTTTAGCTGTGTAGCGCAGCCAGTCTTTCGAGGGCATCCTGGAAAATGCCTTAGGTTGACTAACGCCTAGCATCCTCTTGTCATTATTAACAATTGCAGTGACCCAATGCAATAAATTGCTTTGAAACATCACAAACGTTAAAACGGCCAGGCCTACTGCGTAAAGTTAACCGCAAAGATGATTCGTTGAATTGGATTGAGTATGAACACGAATGTTCATACAACAATACAGTTCTGAATCTACAGGGGAGGAAGAAACGTGGGGATCCCCCGCTCACGTTCCTGTTTGTTAGAGCAATTAATCGTTGGGAGCACCATGCTAAGAAGTGTTGGTGCTCCGGAACCCTCAGGGATGAGACATTGTATTTCCACAAATGCCTAGAACACTATTTGCCGTGGTTATAGCGCCACAACTCGCTCTTCAAAAAAAAACCACTCAATCTGAACAATAAATATCTCATTAGGCTTCATCCATAAAGTACGTCACGCTAAAATCGACCAAAATTTACCCCCCACCCCTCCCCCCCTTTGTCACGCTATTCCTATACTAATAACATGCAATGTCACACTTGCTCAGACCCCCCTCCCCCCCTAGAGCGTGACATACTTTATGGATGACGCCTTATATATATATCGGGCTTATAACAGGACACTGTCCGTCTAGATATCATTTGAAAAAGCTAGGTCTTAGTCAAATAGATATCTGTCGGTTCTGTGACTGTGAAGCCGAAACATCAAAACATACAATAATAGTAACGTGTCATCCTGAAGTCTTCGATAATAAAATGGGTATACCGCAATAGATCAAAGACGCAGTGGTCCCAACCCAAAAAAAAAGTCCAATGATTTTTTTTATGAACATCACCTTATTCTTTAAAATAGCCTTTTTACCATTTTCATTTTAAAAAGAACCGCTAATTTTTATGAGCGAGCAAAAATGAGTGGCTCCTAAAAAAGAGCTGTTTGGCCCAAGGGGCTGGGAACTCTAATATTACTTAGGAATACTGAGTATACTAACGATATTCCAGTATACTTGTTAGTATACTAACCGAAAAGCAATAAACGGTTAGTATATTAAGATACTCTCAGTATATTGGTAAGTATACTGGAAATATGTAAAGAAAATAATAAGTATACTAACATATATTTTGATATACTGGGTAACATAATAATTATAGCTCTAAGAGTTTCCAACCCCTTGGTTTGGCCACCTCTTGAATCCGGATATATTCCGTTTTAAAAATAAAAATAAAAAAATGTAAAAAACTAAAAAAAACTAAAACACGAGCCATGGTCTTAACATTTGGAAAGAGTCCTTAAATATGAATAAACTCCTGTTTAGTTGTTTTCAATAATCATATTCCTAAAAATCTAAGTATTGACGGAAAAAAATACAAATAAACTTTTTTCTCGCTGTACATAGGAATTTCATTAAAAAAAAACTAAATATTCTAAAACCAGCACAAACATGCTTAATATTCTGACGGGGTAGGGGGCGGCGAAATAAGCTTTAAAAAATATTTGCAACGGCATATAAGAGAAACAATAACTTTTTTAAACAAATTATTGTGATAATCAAATGCAATGGGCGTATCCAAAACCCAGTACATTCCATACACGATTTTTCAAAGTCCTCGTAAAAAACAGTTCGATAATCAAATCTCAAAGAAAAACATGTTTTCTTGTTTCAAATTGTTGAGCTAGCATATTAGCCTAAAATACTCTCAAGTGACTTGAACACTTGAAATCAGGCCTGTCTAACGTACAGCCCGCGGGCCGGATCCGGCACGTGAAGCCTTTTCATCCGGCCCGCGACGACTTTTCAAAATAGTTCTATGACCGGCCCTTAATGCATTTCATGAAAATAAATTGAGTGTCTAAATTTAAAAAAAATAAGCTTGAGATCATATTTTTAAAACCATAACAAAAATTTTATTTGAAACATTTTGTTTCTTTTTTTTTGCTTTTGCTATTAAATGTTGCTAATTCAACGTATTATTTGGATTTTGCCTTTGTATATTTTCAAATGTTTTTTGATTCAAATTCAAATAATGTTTGAATTTAATTTTTATGATATCTTTATTGATAGTTCCAGTATCAATTATTAAACTGAACAATGGTGCAAGAAAACGAAATTATCCATTTCGTAAAAATGTTAAATATATGAAAGAACATGGATGTTATTTCCAGTTTTTACTGTGTTTACTGTGTGTATGTTTAATTTACTTTTTTGAAGAACTTGATGAAAATTGTTTTTTTATAAATCAGTTAACGAAAACCCATAAATGATTGTTTAAACAGATTTTCAAAATTTTTTAAATGTCTCATATCGAGTCAAAAAATCAGGGAACAAAAAATATATTTTTTCATAAACTTTAATATTTAGAGATGTTTGAAGAATAACTAATTGGAATCAATTAAACTTATAATTTTCCATGATTTTCTATTGTTTTGTGTGTTTACAATCATTTTAAATATTTGAGTAAATGTGCAAAACAATGCAAAAAGTGTGTGTGTGTGTTTTTTTTTTTGCACTGAAGATTTGAATCCAAATTTCGTTTCAATAAATTTTATCATGCCCCGTTGATAATAAAAATCGACATTTTTTAAGTTGATGTCAGTTAACGCCTCAGTTTCGTCAAGGTATGATAGATTTGTGTTTCCTGAACACGCTCCAATTGACAGAATTAAATTCTAGTTGATTCCCTGCCTATAAATAAAATTATGAATTTGGGAACCAATTCTATGGTATTATCTTAAGCAACCATATGCACCTTCATTTATCTATTGGGATAGCAAAAATAAGGGGGTGCGCATGGTTGCTTGTATAAGGGAACGCATGGTTGTTCAAAATGATTCCATATCATTTACACTCAAATTTACAATTTTATTTATTTGCAGAGAATTCACAAAAAAATCAACTCTGTTGATTGGAGCGTGTTCAGGGATCCCAAATATATCATACCTTGACGAAACTGAGGCGTTAACTGACATAAACTTCAAAAATGTTGAGTTGTGATATTTAAATAAATATTTGAGTTAAGGAAATCAAGCATAAAAAAACTTGCCACGACCAATGAAATCTGAACTTTTTCAACTAAATGATATCAGGATATTTGATTGCAATCGACAAAACCAATTTCAATACAATTCTAAACAAAACAAATTAAAAATAAATTTAATTAACTGGATTTATCTTTCTTAAAATCAAGATATATTAATCATATTTGCAACACTTGTTTATTTATTTGTTTATTTTATGATTTATTTATTAATTTTATGAAAAAAAATATAGTTTACTTTTTCCACTATTATCAAACATTAGATCTGGCCCGCCACTGCCTTCAGAAAAATCAGATCTGGCCCGCAGGGCCATAAGGTTGGGCACCCCTGCTTTAAATCCAAGATGATGGTCAAAATGATGGTGATAGAATATGGAGAATATGCATTTGGTATATCTGACATCATATTAATATAGTTAAATTGCTGATGATTTCACAAACCACTTCATCACAAAGCCAATAATGATCGTTTAAACTTCTGACTTACTTTTCACTCACGTGCACCGTATTTTCTGAGTGATATTGGCATTGCTTAAAGAATTATGTATTTTGAATTTATTAAATAATCAAATTTATGAAATTTTCTACTACTACTCTACTTTTGTACTATTCGTTTATTTTCAACGAGATTTTATTTATTAACTTTCAAACACAATATTGATTAGAAAATAAACGAATCAATTGCGTTTTTTTTTTAATCACTCCATAATTCTATAAAAGCGAAAAATAAATCAACAAACAAAGTTTGAAACAAATGTAACGTCGAAAGTCAGCGTTAGTCAAAACAAAAAAAAAATCTAAGTCATATCGCGCGCTATGCTCAAACACTCTTCTTATGCTACCAGACACTGATCATACCTCCGGAGGGTTGAAGAGAGGGAACCAACGACGAGGTGGGGGTGCCAGCGGGGGTCACAGATTATGAAAACATACGCTTTACGTGTGGTATCGTCATCATCGGCACTATCATCGTCATCGTCTCGGCGATGGGATCTTGCTGTTTCTTTTTTTTTTTGTGAGTGTGGCACACGAGAGAATTCGCAACAACTCTCCGGGAGGTAATTTTGCGATATTTTTACGGAGAGCTGAAGGGTGAGAGAAGCATGGTTGTGGTGTTCTCTGAGTGGTTGGATGTTGTGTTTTGTTTAGGTTTAGTCACTCACTTTATTTTGTTTAGTCGAGCGGTAATAAACACATTATGAAATAGTGAACAGACGTAAGAAATAGTACATTTTGATTTAACTAAAAATGCTTCTATAAATTTTCAAAAAAAAAATACTGCGTCATCCATAAAGTATGTCACGCTCTAGGGGGGGGGGGGGTCTGAGCAAGTGTGACATTGCATGTTATAAGTATAGGAAAAACGTGACAAAGGGGGGAAGGGGGGTAAATTTTGGCTGATTTTAGCGTGACTACTTTATGGATGAAGCCTACTAAAACTAATTGAAGTATGGGAAAACTCTTCAGAAGTAAAATACCATTCATTTTTTTATCATTAAAATTAACATGTAATACAATAAAAGTACACTTTAAAAATATACTGAAATTCTATGCAACTTATTCATTGATCTGAAATTAAAGTGTTTTAATTTGTCAGTGTTTTAGTGTCTCGTTTTTATACAGACAAAGGTTTTTTTCATTAATTTTTTTATTGTGAACTGTTTGAATTATTAAGATTTTTTTACTCGATTTTTTATAAATCAGTTGTCTTAACGAATCAATTTATCATATATTTACGACAAGCCTAAAACTAAGAGAATGAGAGCCACAAAATTGTAACTCACTCTCAAACAGAACTCAAAAGCACATGGTTTGTCGGATGTACCATAGTATTGTTTGTTTTTTGAGATTTGTAAACAACTAAAACACTGTACTTTGAATCATATTTTATTGTGATTAACAAAAAAAATATTGAAATTGCTTTGTTCTATTTTCGTCATGGTTTCAGAACGATTCACCTACCAATATTGGTTTGATCAACACGCACACCAGCACTACAATCTGTCTGGTAACGCACTGGCCCACTTCCCCACTGTGTCCCCCTCCCTCCTTTCACCACCAACCCTAAACACCCGGAAGCCACCCAAAGAATGGTAATTTCACGCCTGTTGCGCTCACGTTGCGATTTGGATAAACATGCGTTCCGTGGCAGTTCTTACTTGGACAAGGAGGGGGGAGGCATGGTGGCCACCGTCATAGTTCCGCGAAGCCCTCCGGAGCCGCACCGCAGACACGACGCAGCCCTTGGCCCTCGGGAAGAAGAGCCGACAGACCGCGGTAAGCTCGTGACTTCACGCCATTCCAAAGGCCACCCCTGGCTCCCCTGGCTCCCTCTCGTTTTGCAGGGATTGTCCTCTGGGCACCACCCTTCGCTCGTTGGACGTCGGCCCATAGAGTAATCGACTAGCAAGGCTTTATTTATTTGTCTATTTGATTAGCACTTGGATGTTCTTGAGGCGGTGGGGCTGGACAAAACAGGGGGTCGGCCGTACTCAACGTAGTTGGTCTATATTGAAATTCTTATTTCTAGTTATTTTTCTGAATTTGTTTGAGCTACCATACTGCGTATCGATGCATGTACTTTCTTCATGTTACAACTATTCTTTTAAAATAAATAAT
Organism: Culex pipiens pallens; assembly: GCF_016801865.2. Taxonomy (NCBI): domain Eukaryota; kingdom Metazoa; phylum Arthropoda; class Insecta; order Diptera; family Culicidae; genus Culex; species Culex pipiens. The sequence goes on from NC_068939.1 coordinate 33,882,178, forward strand.
GGCACCATCTGCGCCCCTGCGATTTTCGTGATTTTCGTCTAAGGTGTAACAAGAGGTTTCCAGCATCAAGGATTACTGACCAGTCTAAATGGAATTACCAGGATTACAGGCAATATGTCACGAATTACTATGATTTCCGAGAATTACTTCGGATTTCCAGAAACCACGCAGAATTGCTCAAATTTATAAAAATAACTTGGAATTATTGCCTAGCTTCCAGCATATTGAGAAAAATCTTTGGAATTGGATCGAATGACAGCTGTCAAACGCACAAAACCATGTGCTTGGCAATAGTGCGTCCAACCCGAGAATTCTCAGCACAAAATTCCCGGGATTTTTATATGTTGTACGGGGAATTACCAGAATCAAACAAAAAACATTATTTGATCTGGGAATTACATTAGTATTACAATTTAAAAGTTTAAACTTTTCTAAATTTTTTCATTAATTGGTATCATTTTATTTGTAGTCATTTTTGTTTTTTAGCCATCTTAAACCAATTTTTTAAGCAGTTTTAGTCATGTCATATATAAATAAATAAAAAAAAAATAAGATACTTATTTAATTTGAATTAGAAATGTGGTGCATTTAAAATTCAAAGCACAACAAAGAACAACAAAAATTTGTTTAAGTTATCTAAAAACTGCTATCCTTGTTTAGATTGGTATTAATAGTATTGAGCTTATTCTATAAATTTAAAGCTTGAAAAACATAACAAATATAAAGGAAACATAGATGACTTTTTCAAAAACTTCCCGGGAATATTTAAATATTTTCCCCGTTTTCCCGGAAACTTAAAACCTGGTTGTGGTTTGGTTGAGCGTTTTAGCAGAATGCATTACTGTGAATACAAAGAGACGAGTTGTTCCTTTTATATAGCGGAATTAAAAGGAACAACTCGTTAAAACCTGGGATAATTTGACGTCCTGCTTCGAAATCATCGAACAATTGGGTAAACATCAACATCAGTTTGACAACTGATTTTGGCGATTTTGGCTTTAAAACTATATAAAAGTGCTATCCTTGTTAAGATTGGTATTAATAATATTGAGCTAATAGTATGATCCCGGGAAAATTGGACTTGGAAATCATCGAATAATGGGGTGAATATCAACATCAGTTTGACAACTTATTTTGACATTTGACAACTTATTTTGACGTTTGAGTGCATTTTCATCCGAATACATTTGAATTAGAGAACATCCGAATTTGCGGACATTCCCAATCCGCTCTGTACTTCTTACAACCATAAAAGGCATCAAGGAAAAGCAAAATGCATTCTACCGATTTACCTTTAAAGAATTACTAGTAGTTACTTCACAGAAAAAAAATATTGTAACATTCATCAGGAAATGATGACAGATCTTGCGTCATAAAAAAATGATTAATTTTACCTCAGAAAATGATGAATTTTCATCGGTTTTGAGAAATATTCATCAGGTTCACATTTTTACACATTTTTAATGTAATATTTCTCAAAAAAAAGGGTAATATTCAACCTACCAAATTTTCAACATTCCAAAATTCAACTTTTTTTCTGAGTTGAATTGATGGGAAATGCACGAATTACTGAGTAACTATGGAATTACACGAATTACTACGGAATTACTAGGTAATTCCAGAATTACAGGAATTACTGCAGAATTGCGAAATAATTCTGGAATTAATGAATTACTTACTCAAAATCCGAATGATCCCGTACTAGCTGGTTTCTTAGATGAAAATTAATAGGCAATAGGTTTATCGAAATTATTTTTCAACAGTTGTTTTCTTTTTTTTTTCATTTTCCGAAGTATGTTTTCACAAAAAAAGAATGATGGAATTACCAGGATTACTGGGATTATTAAGAATTACCAGGATTACTCTGGAATTACTCAGTAAATCTGGAATTACAGAATTACTTGCTCAAATTCCAAGTAATTCCGGATTAGTGACCAGTCTGACACGATGCTGGAAACCCCTTGAGGTGTAATGTCATTAAACTGATCAATAATACGAGGTCCACTTATCGATATCATGTGATGGAAAGGTGGTACAACCATTTAGTTTTTGAACAATATAAAATAAAATATAAAAATTTAAATTACGAGCCTACGAGTATTAAGTTTTTTTTTCATTATAAATCAATTTTCAACAAAATCTTGAAAAAAATGAGATTTGGATGTACTAAGAGCGGTTCACTTAAAATTAACAAAGTCAAATCAATGAAACGCATTTTAGAACAAAATATGATATAACGAGTTCTAAACGATTTTTGTGAACGTTGTACCGTGAAAAGGGGTGACTTAGATAGCCTGACAAAGATTTTTCCGCAAAATGAAGAGTACAAATTAAATTCGTACGGAGTGGTATGGAATCATATTGACCGTGGTAGAGAAGTGTTCAAAGCAAAGTACCTCAATAAGAATTTTTCATACAATTTTGAAAAGTTTAAAAAAGTTAGTTAACTACAATTAAGAAACTGTTGATGAGTAGCATTATTTTAATCTTCTCAAAGTGTCATGTATTTTCAATGAACATGATTTTGAATCGGAAAACGAAATCGTATTCTTTGGTCAATTTTCCACAAGGAAAAAGTAAAATAAGTTTGTAAATAATAAATAATTTGTATTTTTGATTATTTCATCTAAGAGTGAAAACTTTTGATTCGTCCTTCGAATTGAGTTTAAAATGCAATATAAATCGATAATTTTACATACCCAACTAATTTTAAACGATTTTAGGAAAAATTCTGACTTTTGAACAATTTTACCTAATTTTTCTTATATATTTGATTTGAAAGCTTAGTATATTGGGTACATTTAACGTAATTTCATTAAAATTTTGAAGTTTTTCGTGAAAATATTTTTTTTTTGGGTAAATTTTGAAGATAAGTGTGAGGGCAACAGACACTTTTAAATATGTTTACAACGGCCTTATAAATTTGGAACACATCTGCGTGAAAAAGTTTTTTTCTTGCCCTTGATTTTAGGACCTTATTTAAAGCAGGGGTGACACAAACTTTGAAAAATATTTGCAACGGCCTGACATGTCTTTAGCAAACAACGTAACTTTTTTCAAAACTTTTGTTTTTGCAGTGAGTGTGTGTGTGTAATAAATTTATAGCAGTAGTACTATGAAATAGCGTAAAAAAAGATTTTTGAATGATTATTATTTTTTTGTAACTAAAATTTTACTAATTTTCAATTTAGTGACGTTTTTTTTTAAATACTGTTAATGATCTGATTGTAAATTTATGATTAAAATGTTTCATTTAAAAAAATCCTTTAATTTGCTGTGTACAAGTTCTTGTAATATAATAATATATTATTGCATGATTCAAATTATATAAAAAGATGATAAAACATTTTTCCTTTCATGTTCTTCTAGGTAATATATTGTCGAAATCAGGGCTGTGGAGTCGGAGTCGGAGTCGTAAAAACTCGAACAGCTGGAGTCGGCGTCGGAGCCGGAGTCGGCTAAATTTTATGAGCTAGAGTCGGAGTCAGAGTCGGAGCCGAAAATTTCTGATTACCCGGAGTTGGAGTCGGAGTCGGTGTTATCTTAAAATTCAACAAAAATTATGTTTATTTTTAATTTTTTAGTATTTGTTATAATACAGATTAATTAAAAATTATTCATCCTGTGGATTTTTGTTTTAATTCAATTCTAAGTTTTTTCATATATTTTCATGGAGACACATGACCATTCATAAAGCTTCGTTTTAGGAGAAGATGCAAGAAGTATCGCGCACCTCCTTTTAAAATTCTGAGGAAAAATATTTTCTAGGCCACGGAACCTTAAAGGACTCCATAAGTGTTCTTACCACGAAGATTTTCTTAGATACATTGACTTCCCGGGCAGACGGTAATAACAAAATTGATAATATTTCAATAACAAATCCTGTTAAAATAACAAAAAGTGTTATTATTTTAACCTGAAGTTCAACTTCAAGAAGAAAAAATAATAACAGTTTCTGATAAAATAACAAAATTTGGTATTGAAGTGATATTATATTGAAAATGTTTAATAACACGCCAATAAGAGGAAATGTTATACATTTCAAAAACTCTCCTAATAACAAAATTTGTTATTCGTTCGGTATACTGACTTAGAAATAAAATTACCACAAATCGCACAAATGGAAAAGTTTCTAAGTGTCCATAACACAATCTGTTATTATTTTTTCTTTTGTTAAATATGTTTAGATCTTTGGGATAATTTTGTCTAATTTCGTCGGGGTCAATATTTTGACCCCGATGGGGTCAAGCTTTTGAAATGGGGTCCTTAAGCTAAAATTATTCTAAAAAGTTGAATTTTTGGAAGTTGAATTTTTAAATTATTTGATATACCCCCTAAGGGACATTGCTAAAATTGGCTAGAACTATGGGATAATTTTTACCAATTTCGTCGGGGTCATTATTTTGGCCATGAAATGGGGTCCTTAAGCTAAAATTATTCTAAAAAGTTGAAATTTTGAAAGTTGATTTTTTTTTATTATTTGATATACCCCCTAAGGGACTTTGTTAAAATTGGCTAGAACTATGGGATAATTTTGACCAATTTCGTCAGGGTCATTATTTTGGCCATGAAATGGGGTCCTTAAGCTAAAATTATTCTAAAAAGTTGAAATTTTGAAAGTTGATTTTTTTAATTATTTGATATACCCCCTAAGGGACTTTGTTAAAATTGGCTAGAACTATGGGATAATTTTGACCAATTTCGTCAGGGTCATTATTTTGGTCATGAAATGGGGTCCTTAAGCTAAAATTATTCTAAAAAGTTGAAATTTTGAAAGTTGATTTTTTAATTATTTGATATACCCCCTAAGGGACTTTGTTAAAATTGGCTAGAACTATGGGATAATTTTGACCAATTTCGTCAGGGTCATTATTTTGGCCATGAAATGGGGTCCTTAAGCTAAAATTATTCTAAAAAGTTGAAATTTTGAAAGTTGATTTTTTTAATTATTTGATATACCCCCTAAAGGACTTTGTTTAAAATGGTTAGAACTATGGGATAATTTTGACCAATTTCGTCGGGGTCATTATTTTGGCCATAAAATGGGGTCCTTAAGCTAAAATTATTCTAAAAAGTTGAAATTTTGAAAGTTGATTTTTTTAATTATTTGATATACCCCCTAAGGGACTTTGTTAAAATTGGCTAGAACTATGGGATAATTTTGACCAAATTCGTCGAGGTCATTATTTTGGCCATGAAATGGGGTCCTTAAGCTAAAATTATTCTAAAAAGTTGAAATTTTGAAAGTTGATTTTTTTAATTATTTGATATACCCCCTAAGGGACTTTGTTAAAATTGGCTAGAACTATGGGATAATTTTGACCAATTTCGTCAGGGTCATTATTTTGGTCATGAAATGGGGTCCTTAAGCTAAAATTATTCTAAAAAGTTGAAATTTTGAAAGTTGATTTTTTAATTATTTGATATACCCCCTAAGGGACTTTGTTAAAATTGGCTAGAACTATGGGATAATTTTGACCAATTTCGTCAGGGTCATTATTTTGGCCATGAAATGGGGTCCTTAAGCTAAAATTATTCTAAAAAGTTGAAATTTTGAAAGTTGATTTTTTTAATTATTTGATATACCCCCTAAAGGACTTTGTTTAAAATGGTTAGAACTATGGGATAATTTTGACCAATTTCGTCGGGGTCATTATTTTGGCCATAAAATGGGGTCCTTAAGCTAAAATTATTCTAAAAAGTTGAAATTTTGAAAGTTGATTTTTTTAATTATTTGATATACCCCCTAAGGGACTTTGTTAAAATTGGCTAGAACTATGGGATAATTTTGACCAAATTCGTCGAGGTCATTATTTTGGCCATGAAATGGGGTCCTTAAGCTAAAATTATTCTAAAAAGTTGAAATTTTGAAAGTTGATTTTTTTAATTATTTGATATACCCCCTAAGGGACTTTGTTAAAATTGGCTAGAACTATGGGATAATTTTGACCAAATTCGTCGAGGTCATTATTTTGGCCATGAAATGGGGTCCTTAAGCTAAAATTATTCTAAAAAGTTGAAATTTTGAAAGTTGATTTTTTTAATTATTTGATATACCCCCTAAGGGACTTTGTTAAAATTGGCTAGAACTATGGGATAATTTTGACCAATTTCGTCAGGGTCATTATTTTGGCCATGAAATGGGGTCCTTAAGCTAAAATTATTCTAAAAAGTTGAAATTTTGAAAGTTGATTTTTTTAATTATTTGATATACCCCCTAAGGGACTTTGCTAAAATTGGCTAGAACTATGGGATAATTTTTACCAATTTCGTCGGGATCATTATTTTGGTCATGAAATGGGGTTTCAAGCTAAAATTAATCCGATAAATTAACTTTTGAGAGTTCTTGTTTTTTTATTTTGTTATATTCCCTAACGGAATTGATTTATTTATTGGGAATTTTTGAAGTGTGAATAACAAAAACTGTTATTATTTTCACAGAGCCAGGAAGTCGGAGCTGACGTTGAAGTTCGAGCTGGAGTGTGACCTCGGAGACTGCATCGGATTCATCTAATTTTCAGCAACTTTTACTTGGAATCGGAATCTGTGAAGTCGGGTATTTTTGGAGAGCTAAAGTCGTCGTTGACGTCATATCCTGCATCCAGAGTCGGAGTTGTCTTCAAAGTATGGATTCAAAGTCGCTTGGAGGTACCCGACTCTGCAGCCCTGACTAGTACAGAGGAGTTATGGCAACTGCAGGTTTATTTGCAAATTACAAATAAACCAAAACAATAACTTTTTTTGTTATGGAGACATACCAGTACAATAACATTTTTTGTTATTATGCTGCTCCACCTCTCCGCACAAAATAACAAATCTTGTTATTCCTTCATGATTCCTTCTGTGTTATTGGTTTGTTATTGCAATAACAACATAATAACAGTTTAAGTTATTCTTCGAACAAATCTTTGTTATTGATTTTTGTTATTTTAACAACTAATCCGATCATCCCAATAACATATTTCGATCTTCTCACAATATCAATAACTGACCTTCCCAAGTTATTTCCGTCTGCTCGGGTTGTAATAATAAACTTCTTCAGCCTTGGCGTGATGTCCATGTACGTCTTAAAAATTTCAATGAAGTTTAGAAAATTGTTTCGTTTCAAATTGTTATTTGAAAATACAAGGTGACTATGATAGTCACTGTGCCTCTTATAAATGTCAACTTAAAGCTTTCTTTTTATGATCATTGAAAAAATAACAATTTAATATTTCAGCTTTTAATCAATTTGATGAAAATTTGAGGTTAAGTAAATAAATCCAAATTTACTTACCAAATTGTTCTTCTGAAAATGCCTTCAAAACTGGCGGTTTTTATTTCTGTTTCAATAACGTCTAAAACTTGTAAAACTCGAAACTTTTTCCCGGTTTTTTCCACTTAAAGAGTTTTTAAATAATCCTTTTATCAATGTTTTCGAAAAAAAAGTAAACTAACTTTTGAAATATTTGGAAATATGTAGAGTCGGAATCGGAGTCGGAGCCAACCATTTTTTGAAAGCCGGAGCCGGAGTCGGAGTCGGAGTCGGCTAGAGTTGGTGGGCCGGAGTTGGAGTCAGAGTCGGAGTCAGTTGGATCTGAAAGCCGGAGCCGGAGTCGGAGTCGGAGTCGTCTAATCCCAGAAAGCCGGAGTCGGAGTCGGAGTCGCTTAAAATATGACCCGACTCCGCAGCCCTGGTCGAAATGAAATTATGAAATCGCGCATCGGCTAATTTTTTTGTCAACATTGTTTAGCGCTCAAATGACTTCATAATTTGACTCAAGCTTAACAGCAAAAAAAAGTTGTTATCTAGCTGCGTTTAAAAGGCCAAGGTTTATATAAATATGCATTATTTTATTAAATTTTATATAATATTACACCCTGAATTATGTAGTTCATTAGTATGAAAAACCTACCTGATTGAAATGTCATTCTCATACACAGAAAAAAATCAATTCTCGAAACCGTGAAGTCAGTTCACGATTATGAGAACCACGAAGGAATATATTCACGTTTATGGTGCAAATGCACCATACTCATGAATAAATTCCTTCGTGGATCTCACATTCGTGAACTTAATTCACGATTACGGGAATTGATTTTTTTCTGTGTATATGCGTTTATCCTTAACATTCTCTATCGGTTTGATGACCGAGCGGGCTGAGGCGCCAGTTCTTATTTTTGGTGCTGGGTTTGAATACCGTCGGTTTAAACTTTTTTTTTGTGTTTACAAAAATTGTACATGCAATGTGTAATATTAAGACTTTTTTCACAATGGTGATGTGCTCTTACAGGCGATTTTACCATCGGATGTTTTGCTGTGTTGGTTTAGTTCTAATTATCGAAATTATTGAAATATTGGTGATTTTATTAACAAAACTTCGTTCAAATATATAGAAATATATCCCTCTAAATATTGAAAAAAACGACTAAAATTTAAAAAAAATGCGTAATTTCCCCGTTAGGGGGGGGGGGGGCCTAATCCACGACGTCGTCACAGGTCGCATCAGGCGAACCGAACCGGTGGATGGAAAAAAAGAAAAATCAAAACAAAGCAGAACCAAATTTTCCTTCTCCCCTCCCACTTTGGCCACGGGGCAAGGGACGGTCATCGGTTTTTTACCTTCTTTTCTTACTTTTCTAACGGTTTCCACAATCAGTGCGCGCTCGTCACCTTTTTCTTCGTTCCGGACTCTAACTGCAAATAAAATTGGTACCTTTTAACTGTGGTTGGAGAAGGGAAAACAAAAAGTGCATCCAGGGAGGAAGAACGTTCTGGTACGAACGTCCGAAGCCGTGTGCTGTTGGACAGGCCTGATGGGTCTCGTAGACCCTAGACAGGGGGGCTGCGTGCGCTGCACAGATTTGCATAAATCAAACTGTTGCACTTAGTTAGTGGTTGTCCGGGGACTCCACCCGGGCTGGTGACGCCTCGAGACTGTCACGATTTTGGGTGAAATGTTGACTGACCTGCTCATGGTATACGGGATCGAAAAGTAATTTGACACAGCTCTGATCAATTTTGCTTCAAATGAATTTTCAGTCAGTATCCTTACTTGAAATAGAACATCTTAATTTGAGATATTCTGAATTAATCCTTTGCCAAATTATTAATCATATCATTGAAATAAGCGTTATAAAGAAACAAAAACTAATAAGGTAATAAATTCGATGGTTTATGGTGCCCAATCCTATAGCCCTGCGAGCAAAATTTGGTTTACCGGAAGCAATGGTGGGCCGGATCATTTTGAATTATAATTTTTCGTAACTAAAATACAAAAAAAAATACATGGCAACTTTTAAATGCGGAAAGAAGTGTAAAGGGTTCATATGTTACATTTTTAAGCTTTCTCAATTTTTATTTTCAATATATAAAGTGGCAAAGAACTCTGAAGAATGAAAAAAATCAATACTCATTTTTAACACGACTTGTAAAGTTCATTTATAAATATAGTATGAAATGATATAAAAAACTGTAATTTTTGTATTGTTTTTTTATTTTCATACTTTTGTCCATGAAAAATATCAGTTTTATATTATTCAAGACATTGAAATGTAAAAATGCTCTTGACACAACAAACATGTTTCAAGAACATTCAGAACAAAATCTTTTTTGATTTTTTTTTAAGTTTAATCAAATCCAAAATCATAAAAAATCATGTTTCAATTTTGATTTTTTTCAGTGTTTGTTCTCGTGATAATAAGAGATTAATTTATCCAAAGAATAAGGGTTAAAAAAGGTGTAAAAAATACATATTTCTGAAATTTTTGATGAAAAAATCTACTTCAATGGGTATTTATAGGTTTTCATATAATTTTAAGAAGTTTGTTTTGTTCATTTTGATTAACAATGATAATATAGATGTTTTGAAATAATAATAAATAGACAATAAACTTGAGAGAACCAAATGTACAAAGATTCTTTAACTTTAAATAGCTTGGAATTTGCAATGTAGGTATTGACTTTTAGATAATTCTAAATAGCTATAATTGTAAAATAGATTTACAATCTTTTAGATACATTTAAAATATTTATGAAATAATGGACATTTTAATCCAAGTAAAAGAAACAATGTTGTATCAATTGCATTAAATAAAAATATTAATTTTCGTGAAGGGTCTCAAGGGCCAATTATTGAACTATTTTCAGGAGGTTGCGTAGGCCTGGTTTAACCTGTTTTTTTATTTGGTTTTTACTTTGAGTAAAAAAGTTACAAACAGATTTCATAGCCAAATCAAACCGAATCATAAAAAAAGTTTTTTCTTTACCTCAAGTATGATCCCTAAACTACGCTTAATTGATTTTGATTTATTTTAATCCTAGATGGTGACCAAAATGGCGGTAATGAAACATTGAACTATTCAATTTTTTCTAGAATGGAAAATAAAAGAATACGATTTATTTATTCATGAATCGGTTATCCGAAGTCTCATACAAACCTTCGGATTATTTAACTTCGGATAATCGAAATCGATATAATTAAATAAAATCGGCCGATTCTGTTGGAAATTACAAAGCTTGTTAACCCTCTACTGCCCAAATTTTTTTTTCGAAAATTTTTATTTTTCCCGTGTTTAGGAGGTTATTTTGAGCAACTCTTGTTCTACGAAAAACTTTACTTGTCTTGTTTTATGTTTTGCCTTCCTCACTGAGGTAAGGCTATAATCCTGCTCGA